>NC_022010.1:60167684-60175596 GCF_000317375.1 Microtus ochrogaster
CAAGGAGAAACAAAAAAAAAGAATCAACTTTTTAAAATATATAAGTCATTCTGTGACATTATCCTAATTAAATCCCACAGTGGCTTCCCACCACCAAGATGAAGATTTAAATTCTTTCTCCTGCACAGTAAGCTCCCCATGCTCTGCCTTCTTCCTTCTTCAGCCTCTCCCACAGCATCCAATAGTGTATATTCTCAGGGACTCATGAACGCAAGTACTCCAGTCTAAGGGTCAGCATAAGCATGAACTTAAAATTGGGTCCTTGAGACAATTTAATTCATGTATTTTAAATAAAATGACTAATTACAGTAACCTACTTATCATCTAAGATAAAGCGGCATGAATAAAGTACACAAAAGCTTGATTTAACACTATAGAAATAGTTTCAGCATTCAGCTAAGTGAGGCAGACAGTTAATGAGTATTTGGCCCTATTTTTATGCCTAGGTTTTATTTTTAGACATTTATTTTTTTTCCCCCTCAAAGCAGCAGAAAGCATCTACCTTGGATGAAGCTGGTTGCCCAAGTTGCAATCAGTAGGCTTACAAAAAAGTTCAAATGTTAGAAACAGTTTGTTCTAGTACACTTTGACTAGGTTCCAGTGTGAAAGAGAAAAGCATTAGCCAGCCTCTGGAAAGAACATGAGCAAAGGGAATCCAGATGCTAAAGGCTATCCATCAGAGGAGAAAGCTGAAGCTATTGCCACAACTGGAACATAAGGGTGAGAGAAGAGTTAGGCCTGTGCTCGTCTTAACAGCTACAGACCAAAGCAATAGGTACTGTCAGTAGCAGATGACAGCGATGCCACACATCACTTGGGGCCTGACCAGAGGCTTGAACCTATACATTGCAAATGCAGGCCAGTACTGGTCTCCAGCCAGCAAGACAGCAGCTCTATTCTGAAAAAGTACAGTACATCACACATCACGGGGCCAGTCAGCTTTCTGAGTTCCTTTGAGAAAAAGGCAGATTCCAGGATACTTCCTCCTCCTCTGCATTTTTAAAAATTTCACTGTCTTTCCACAGGGCCCATGGCACTGAGCCAATTTGTAAAAGAAATGGAAACAGAAGGGCAAACTCTTTGTAGTATCCTGGGGATTTCTCCTTAGCATCTACTTAGATTTTAATAGTATTGCCTTTGTTTAGACAGAATAAGAACAAAGAATAGGACTAGGATTGCCTCCTCTTTATGCAAATATCTCCCCTGATGTTTCACAGCAGAACTCCACCACACAGGGGACTCATACATTAAATTGAAAGTCTGAATCTCTAGGGGGTACCATTATTGCCTTAGGATCTATTGGTTGAGATTTCTGTTTTGTTTTGTGTTGGAAACCAGGTGAAGAGTCCACACTGATGCCTTCTGGGTAAGATGGAGAGGCAGAATTGTTGAGCAATAAGGGTGTAAGAAAGGGGAAATTAAGCAAGAGCGGAAAGTAGATGCAAGATGATGATTGTCTTTTTGGCAACTAGAAAAGCAAAGAGCCACTGGCTCAGCTAAAAGCTCTAAGGACCACAGCACCTAGAATCTCAGGACGAGCACACTGGTCAAATTCTTCCTATGGCCAGAGGAACTTCAATTTTCTTTCTGGTTGTATACCTCACCTCTTGGGACAGCCACTAAGGAAGCAAGATGCTTTGGTTTATGTATGGCATACGTGTGTGTGTGTGTGTGTGTGTGTGTGTGTGTGTGTGTGTGTGTGTGTGTGTGTGTGTGTGAGCACGCGCACACACACATGTGGCTGCTGGGGCCCACAGAGTCCAGAGGTGTTGGTTTCCCTTGGAGCTGGGATTAGGTAGTTGTGAGATGCCTAGCATGTGTACTGAGAATCAAACTCTGGAAAAGCAGTTTGTGCTCTTAAGCCATGAGCCATCTCCCTAGCCCTACTGTATGGAATTTTAACCATAAAGCACACTGTGCTTTATGCACACTAGAGGGTGGGGAGCCGCAATCTCGATGAGTCTCTCTGAGGCAGGTCTAGACTGTACTGACTGCAGCTTCCCCTGTGAAGAATCCAGTGGAGGACCTGCTGAAATTGGTGAGCCAGGGTCTGATGAGGACACATAGAAATGTGGCAGTTCAACTCAGACTTGGACTTTTTTTCCCCCTTAATCACCCCTCAACAAGGTAAGGACCCAAGAGACAATCCACACCAAATGTGGTAAACTGAGTACAATCAAAGTACTCATTTTTTTTTTAAAGTTCTGCCTTGAGACGTGAATTATTTGGGAAGAGGAACTTCAGCCGAGGAAATACACACCACCAGATTGACCTTTGGTGCATCTTTTGTTGATGACTGATAGAGGAGGGCCCAGTTCACTGTGGGTGGTACTACTACCTGTGTGGGGTGGGTGTACAAGAAAGTAAGCTGAGCAAGCCAACAAGCAGCATCTTCTTTGGTCTCTGGCTCAGTTCCTGCCTCCAGGTTCCACCTTGATTTCCTTCCCTTGCAGTTAACAGGCTGTGACTAGAATTTGTGAGAGCCGAATAGCCCTCTTCTCCCCGACTGGCTTTCAGTCATGATGTTTTTTATCACAGTAATAGAAACCCTAACCAGGAGAGGTACTCATTTAATTTCTGATCTTTTCCTAATTAGAAGACAATTAATGGCCTGCCCCGGTCCCCTACAATCGCCTTAATCAATTTAGCTTTTGGATGTGAGTTATCCAGCTGCTTTTACTTGTTCAGTAACTGGAAAGTTCTTCAGAAGGCAGTGACCTGTGGCAGAAGCAGTAGCATCAGGGAGGTTGATTATTTCTCTACTGCCTATCCTGGTAGTAGGTTTAACACAAAACACCTTCCGCAGTCCAGCGCTTCCCTGGTTCATGGCTGAGCCTTTATCTGGTCACATCCTTGCTTAGCTGCGTTTATAGAACTGTTGATACTTCCTTACATGTGGGACCACCCTGAACCCTTGCTCACATATTTCCTCTCAGTTTGCATCCCCAGACGTAAAGCCTAAGACTTGGATGGGAGGCCATCGCCTGAAAGGATCCACATGTGTCTCTGTGCCTACAAGGACCATTTTCCAGTTTAGCTTCTAATCATGTGTGAAATGATGCTAGGTGGGAGTAAATTATAAAACCCTCCACAGCAGTATTCTGTAAAAGAAGGAATATAGTCAGAGTGGGAAAGTGAGCTTTTGGTTTTTCCTTTCTTTTTTTTTCTTTTTCTTTTTTTCTTTTCCTGTAGTGAGGATGCTGTAAAATCACAGGAGAAAAACAGACAAAGGAAATCACCACGGGTAACAAAGTAGACAGCAGGCACCTTGTCAAGCACATAGAAGTGGGATACAATGGAAGAAGACTCCATTAGGACTGTAGAGTGTGTGCCAATGTAAAACCTAGGACTTCTTAAAAAGAGTGACCTCTCCCTCTTTAAATCATGTCAATAGTGCCGACGGCACACTAAATGTTTGCAGAAAGCCATTTCCGTGCACTTCTGCTCCCGCATGCTCCTTGAATAATTTAACAGAATGCTATGTAATAGAATGTTAATTCTGCAGAAAGATGAGAACAAACAGAATTTCTGCAGCAAGGAAGTTGAGTAGGATGCATGTTTAGGAAAGGCTAAATAAAAGCAAAATTACAGAAATGGAGAATTTAAAACCTCTGTTCTCTGATGCAGTATAAGATGGATAAATGGAAAAAGCCTGAAAGCAAACTGTAGAATCCCCAACGTGAATAGAGTCTCTTGAAGAGTCACAGAGATTCCCGGCCATGTGCAAGCAGTCAGCATTGAAGATGTGAGATATGACATTATAGGCATGGGTAGCACAAGAAAGGAGACTCAGAGAAACATCAGACAGCAGTTCCCATGTTCAGAGCAAAGCCTCCCTTCGCCCTCCCCAAAAACCTAGACCACAAGTGGATTCCTCTAAGTTTACAAAATTTAGAATTTAATTGCCTATGTAACTTTCTTAAAAACAAGTTCAACTACTTTCTTGTAATGCAGATGTAAGGATTTCAACTGAAGCAACAAACAGTCCCAAATCTTATAAATAAGGTATCGCAGAGGAGGCTCATCAACATGTGGAGGATGAGGAGGCGTGCCACACTGACATAGGATGCTCCACGTGATTCCTTGCATTTATCACCCAACTCTGTGAATTTCATCCTATGCTGGTTAGAAGCATTGCACAAAAATACAACTATGGTAGCCTTTCGGTGATAGATCCAACATACCTCATTTCCCAGGGGAAATTAAGTCATTCCATTTTAATCCCTGTCTCCTTCCTTCAGATCAGGAAGTAGGAAGCTCCTCCTTGTATCCCCTTATCTAACTGAATATCAAAATCAAAGATTTGAGGTGCAGAGCAGGCATGAAACCAATCTTGAAAAGACTCATTCATAGTTGCGTATATGACTTTGAACTTCTATCCGGTGATGCTCTATGATATATGACTTCCAGCAAGCATCCTGCCTAGGTACACCTGGATTAGTGACTTCCTGTCCTTAGAATTTAATGCTGCTGCTAACCTGACTGCCTGGTATATAAGAAAAGAAAAACTACCTGGCATAGCTCGGTGAATCACTTCTAAAGTACAGTGGTTATCATGTTTGCTTTGTGCCAGTGAGACTCCTGTAGCACTCAGGGTCAGTTCTGCCAAATAACTTTTGTTTATAAAGCATTGTGTCTGAAGCCCTGAATTGTATACACGATCCATTCCTAAGTTAGAGTCAGAAAACATTAAGATTATAAGACACAAGAACAAATACCTTGAATTTATTCTGACCTCCTACAAAACAGGACTAAGTTTTTGTCACGCAGCAAATTTGACATCTTTTGGACCACTAAAACCATACAAGCTGAACATCACCTATGGGTCATAAACTACACGGATGAGTCAGACAGTCCTTAATCTCAGAAAGTTCAGTCTAGTACCGAAAGACAGGTGGATTATGAAATAAATAAATCACAGTACAGAAACATGAGCAGTAGTAAGAGCTCTCATGAGATGCTATTAAACACTGGAGCCTGCTGAGGTAGGGTACTTAGAAAAGGCTTTCAAGGCAACAGCTTGAAGAACGAGGAGAAACTGGCAAAGAAGGGAAAATAGGGAAAAGAGGGGGAGGCTAGATATTCTAACAGAAAACGGAGCTAAGCTGCAGCCACATTGCAACATAGATCTTAAGTGCTATGACCAAGCAACTACACGGAATAGAAAGTGCTGGAAAGAGGTGGAACGGATGTATCCTGATTATTTTTAGAACTCATACTAAGCACATATGTGCTAATCATGAAGTCAGACTTTATTTCAGAAAGAGTACACCAGTACAACTCTAATGGTTAACAAAAGGAGCCAGTCTGCGGCTAAGAAGGCAGCAGGAAATCATTCCAAAGCAGCTCACCAGTGTGAAGGGGATGAACTCTCTAAGAACGGTGTGAAATGCACCACTTCCTTTCCTTCTCTGCCCACAGAATTCCTCTGCCCAGTCCCATGCAGGATGTGATCAATTCCAGCTAAGTGGAGAACTGAGATGTTCAGGAATGGTAGCTGAGATATCCAGGACTGGCTCAAGACAGAATTTGGAGTCCTCCGAAGTTTGATAAGCTGGTGGCCACACTGAAGTGAAGCTGAGTTGTGCGAGGTGTAAGCCCGCCAGAAATTCTCAAGTTCCTTGAAAACTGCCCGCCAACGGAACTGCATATTTGACTCCTGAGTGTGGCACCATAACTACAATGCCTGTGTGTCCACCCTTTCCTATTCTTGACTTTGAGTCTAATGGCAGTGATAAAGTATATTCAATAAAGTGTGTTTAATCTCTTCTACTGTTTTATTCCCTGATAAACTTCTGAAATCAATTTAAAAAACAACAGCCACCATCTAAAAAATGAGAAGAAAGAAAAGTCCATAGGAGGATGTCTGCTGTAGCTTGCTGCTTTCCTCCCTGTCTCTACCGTCTAAACATCGATTTGATGCCTATAGGGGCAGTACCCATCTAGCAGGTATGTGAGAAGCAAAATAGTTAAATGTCACAGAGATGGATGAAGGGACAGAATAATGAGATCTACATGTTTAACTTCTGAGTCCCTCCTCCTACTTGTTCTGAATCCCCTACTCCTGAACTGTTAATTAAGCAGTAGATTTTTTTAAAATGTTTATTTATTATGTATGCAGTGTTCTGTCAACATGTATTCCTGCACGCCAGAATTGGGCACCAGATCTCATTACAGATGGTTGTGAGCCACCATGTGGTTGCTGGGAATTGAACTCAGGACCTCTGGAAGAGCAGCCAGTGCTCTTAACCTCTGAGCCACCTCCCCAGTCCTAAGCAGTAGATTTAAATTATCTTGAAATGAGTCTTCGGATGTCTCCATGTATTTAGAAGTGACACCGAATTAAAACAATCAGTGAAGAAAAACAGCTGAAGCTTTTTCTTATTTTTCTAATAAAGTACAGAAGAAAGCAATCTCTCGCCTTATCTTAGCAAAATGCCACAAGAAGTCCTATTATCTTTTACCAGAGTAAAGAGGCATTCATGTGCTTGGTAATAGTACAAGTAACATTTAATTTGAAGCTACAAACATTAGATATGAGCCATTGGAATTTTATAGCTAGCTGGATGCACCTTATGTTGTGTATAGAAGGTTTCTAACAGAAAAAGCATTTACCTTAAAATTCCTCTTTCCTTTTAGTATCAACATTAAAACGAAAATACTGACTTTCAAATGAAGCATCGTTTTACAAACGTGAGAGATTTCCGCTCCACCAGAAAAGGGTTTGTCTGCCTATTTGACTCTCCAGGAGTCAAATCGTGCTTCCTTATTTATTTCAAACAAAAAAGGAAAGAAATAAATCCTTGTTTTCAAGGGGATTATAAAAATAAGCTTATAAAACAGTAAAGAAACTTCAAGGTAAATACCTGAGAAATAACGAAGCTGACATTTTACACTATAACTGTACTTCAAGGCCATAGAGTTAGTGCTGAGTCAGCTAAGACATTAAGAGGGGCAAGAGAAAAGATTTAATTTGGCATATAGGCTTTTACTTTTTGAAAAATTTAAGTTTTACTCATTCTGACATAAATATATGTTCAGTCATACAAATTAAGTCCCCCAGTGCACCTACCTAGTCAAGCTCTACCCAGATCCATTGGGTTCTAAGGTAAGAGATGCCCTGGAATTGTCTGGTCATAGTAAAAATGCTACAAACTCAGGCAAGGGGATGTGAAAGATGAGAAATCAACCAGTGGTACATAACACATAGGAGAAGAAGCTCCTATGAGTGAGGCATCTCACGGTCTGTGTATTGACAATTAAGTCTAGGCCTGGCATAATTTATTGCCAAAAGATGATAGTTTCTCTTGCGGTGGCTTCCAGCCTCTTACTATTGTAAGATCAAATGTTACCCACTTCAAACAATATAAAATTCCCCATCTCTTTCTCAAGCAAACCCAACTTCTGATAAGTCCTCTGAATCTTTATCTTAGCCCCTAATCTCATCTCTCCATAAATCTTCCTGTTTTTCAACAAGAATTCTCATTTAAAAGACTTTCCTATACCTGCAAACACACAGCAAACATTTGTTGGCGCTATTGTTCCTTCTATGTATTATCTCAATTCCACTACTTTTAGCTTCTGAGCTTTTTCTGGGATGATATCTTGTTGTTGGAGAAGCTAACAGTCCATGAGTCCATTTGCAGAAACAGCAACAAATTCACATTATTGCACTCACCCAAAGAAACAGATTAACCAATGACTTTTATTTAACACCAGTCACTATTTTATGTTACCCTTTGGAGACTCTAAGTACCATGATGTAACAACAAGAGATTCTGGCTCAGGCAGTGGTGACCCACATGTTTAACCCAAACACTTGGGAGGCAGAGGCAGGTAGAATTTTGTGAGTTCCCGACCAACCTGGTCTACAAAGAAAGTTCCAGGGCAGCCAAGGCTGTTACACAGAAAA
>NC_022010.1:60176256-60182729 GCF_000317375.1 Microtus ochrogaster
TGCATCAATGCTAAGTAAGTAATCCAGCATGGTGAACAGGTTCCCAAAAGCCAGCTAAGCACCAGGGACAGATCCTGATCTATGGCTTGAAGCCTTACAAACAGATCAAGCTATACAGGTGTCACACACATACAGAGGGCCTAATCTGGTCCCAATCATGCTCCCTAACTGTTGGGACTAGTAAATTTTGTTAAACTATTCAAAAAGAATTAAGACAAGGTTATAAACTATTCCAAAAACAAACAAGCAAACAAAAAAGCAGTGTAAAGAACGGAATTTCCCCAAACTTGTCCAATGAAGCCAATACTACCTTGATAACAAAACCAGATAAGAATAAGGATAAAACAAAATATAGAGAACTATAGAAAACCTGAATCCCTAGGATATATAGATTTAAAAATTCTCAACTAAAGACTAGCACAATAAAAAGAGCATAAACCAAGATCAAGGAGGATTTATTAAAGTGATATAAGGATGGTTCACTGTACATAAATCAATAGATGCCATACATGACTTTAAAAAAGCATAAGATAATTTCAATACATACAGATGTTATACTCATAAAGTCTAACACTCTGTCCTGATAAGAACACTCAATGAATTACGTGTGGAAGAAATGCACCATGACAAAAAGCTACATGGGAAACCCTTAGCCATATGTCTACTGTCACCATTTTATCAATGTAGTAGAAGTCTAAGCCACAGAATCAGGCAAGAGGAATAAGTAAAAGGCATCCAGACAGTAAAGTATTATCTCTGTTTAGATATGCCATGGTTTTATAGATAGGAAATTCTAACAAATCCATTAATGAAATCTAACAAAACAGGTAAGTGAGACTCCCTTGGAGAAACTAGTTTTTCTGACTTAAGTGATTATTAATTAAAAGTAGCTTTTAATTTAAAAAAAAGGGCATGAGAGCTTGTGTCTATTTCTCCATCTCAGTTCTGGGACTCCATCTTGTTTGAACCTATGCAGACCCAATTATGCTGTCACAATCTATGAGTTCCATATGAGCATCAGTCTGTTGTGTCTGGAGGATACTGTTTCCTTGGTATCTCCATCCCCTCTGACTCTTAAAAGTTTTCACTTACTCTTGAGCACTGAGGAGAGGGATCTGATGAAGACATACCATTTAAGACTGAATGATGCAAGATTTCTCACTCTCTGAAATAGTTCAGGTGTTGGTTCTATATCAGTCAGTTCCCAACTTCTGCAGGAGAAAGCTTCTCTGTTAATAAGTGAGTGAAATACTGATCCATGGGTATAGAAGAAAGTTGTTAAGAGTCATTTTATCACTATGTTCCATTAGCAGAAAAAAAAACAATATTTGATTTTGCCCTAGGTCCATTGCCTTTCTAGGCTCAGATTCCTGGCAACCAAAGCATTGTCAGGCATGGGTTCCATCTCATGGAGGGGTCTTTAAATCCAATCAGACAGTGGTTGGTTACTCCTTCAACATTTGCCCCACTGCTACATCACCACATCAAGCAAGCATGTCAGAGAAAGGGTTTACCTTTCTCTTCTGGAAGTGTGCAGTAACTTCCAATACCATAAACACTATTCAGTAAGGGTGAAGAACCTAGGTAGTCAACAGCTTGACATCTACACGGTCAGTGGGTCATGTAGATGTTTATAATATTTTATTGAGTATTTTTACATTTATGTTCATAAGGAAAATTGATCTGTAATTCTCTTTCTTTGTTGGGTCTACATGAGGGTTTCTTATCAGAATAACTGTGACCTCATAAAAATGAATTAGGCAATATTTCTTCTGTTTCTATTTTGTAAAATAATTTGAGGGGTGTTGGTGTTAACTCTTCATTGAACGTCTGGTAGAATTCTGCACTAAACCTTCTAGACCTGGAATATTTTTCTTTTTTCTTTTTTTCTTTTGGTTTGATACTTTTAATACTTGCTTCTATTTCACTAGGGGTTATAGTTCTATTTAGAATTATGGTATCCTCTTGGTAGATTTTTTTTTCTTTTGATGAATATGCAATATTCTTCTGACAGGTTGGGTTTGAAGAGTATTTTGTCAGGTATTAAAATGGCTACACCTGCTTTCTTATTGTGTCCATTTTCTTTGAATATCTTTTTTCATCCCTTTACCCTGAGGTGATGTCTATCCTTGAAGGTAAGGTGTGTTTCTTAGATGCAGCAACAAGATGGATCTTATTTTCAAATCCAGTTTATTAGGCTGTGTCTTCCTATGAAGAATTTAGGGCAATGATGTTGAGAGTTATCAATGAATAGTGTTTATTGATTCCCGAGGTTTTATTGTTATAGTGTGGATTTTTTTCCCTACCAGACCCCTTTGATTTACTTGTTGACGATTATATATTCTTTGTGTTTTCTTGGATATTGTTAATTTCTGCAGATGAAGTTTTCCTTCTAGCATCTTCTGAAGAGCTGAAGTGCTAAATAAATACTGCTTAAATATGGTTTTATCAAGAAATATTTTCTTTCTCCATCCATTGTGATTGATAATTTTGCTGGTTATGGTAGTCTGAGATGACATCTGTGTTTTCTTAGAATTTTTACATTTGTTCAGGCTTTTCTGGCTTTTAGAGTCTCCATTGAGAAGTCAGTTGTTATTCTAATGCAGTGGTTCTTAACCTTCTTAATTCTGTGACCTTCTAACACAGTTTCTCATATTGTGGTGACCCTCAATCATAAAATTATTTTTGTTGCTACTTCATAACTGTAATTTTGTTACTGTTACAAATCATAATTTAAACACGTGTTTTCAGATGTTCTTAGGCAACCTCTGTGAAAGGGCTGTTTGACCCTGGGGTCATAACCCACTCATTGAGAGCCACTGTTCTAATTGATCTGCCTTTATATGTTTCTTGTTCTCTTTCCTTGTAGCTTTTGGTATATTTTCTTTATTTTTTATGTTTACGGTTTTAATTTTTATATACCAAAGGGACTTCCTTTTCTGATCCTGATTATTTATTGTTCTGTAAGCTTCTTTTATCTACTTTGAGAGGGTACCTCCTTCTTTAGGTTAGAACATTTTTCTATAATTTCATTAAAAATATTTTCTCTCCCTCTAACATAGGTCTCTTTTCCTTCCTCTATTTCTACTATTCACAAATCTGGTCTTTTCATAGTGTCCCAGATTTCTTGGATACTACGTGCCTAAATTGCTTTTGATTTAACATTCTTTTTGACTGAAGTGCGTACCTTGTTATAAACACCTGAGATTTCTTTTTCCATCTCTTCCTTCTTCATCCCATTGTGGCCACTAGGGATCCTGTAGAGACTGTTTATTGGTATTAGGGGCTGACACAAGTGGATTCTGGGTGAGGGAGGATAGCAAGGTTTAGCAGAGTCCCCAGGGATGGAGGGAAGAAAAGAAAAAGGGCAGGCCCTTACAAACATTTTGCTACAGAATTGGGGAGGAGACTGGAGAGATTGAAATGGTGGAGAGGAAGGAAAGTGGAAATTGTCTACCTGAGTCCAGGTCAGGTTTGTTCACTTAGGATCCCAGTAAAGTTAGTTGTGGTATTCTAACATATGAAAGCAAATCCTGTGAAGGATACCTTTCTTCCTACCAATCCTGAGGACACTTTGAAAGTTTCTAGCTACAGAACAGACAATGCCAAAGACATCCTTAAACCACAAGAGAGATATCCAGCCATTCCTTCATATTTTTGTGGATTTTGTTTGGTTTTGTATGTGTCTTGAAGGAAACAATTGGTATAACAAGTAAATCAAGATAAATGAAATAATTAGCATGAACAATGTTTACTAGAAGATTCTACCTACTAGGAACACCTACAGATTTTTTTCTTTATGTTCTTTATTCCATTTTGGATATTTTAGCCTTTTAGAGTTCTAAACAAAGTATAATATTTAACTATAAGCAATTTATAAATGCATTGTATATAGTATCAACATGTATTTTAAGCATAATCATGTGTCATATTAAAATTACCATTTTATAGTCAAAGACAAGTATTTAAAGGCACTAAATAACTTGTTCAAGGTCATACTTGGCAAATGTCAGTGGGGACTTTGAATTTCACCAGGCTCATGAATTTTGAGATTTCTGTTAGCTGTTCTGCTAAGAAATCTTAAACTGAAAGCATGATTCATCACCCTAGAATTATTCCCCTGAGAACCAATCATCAACAAGTAAATGTTTCTTTTGTGAGTCATAACCCTTTTCTGAGTCTTGGTCCTGGTTCCAAGAATTTATTTAGTTTTGGCAAGTGCTGGGTGGTGATTGTGAAATCCTATGTTGCTTTTCAGACATAACTTGTCTTAGACCTCAGGGAAGAGGTCAGTTAGTACAGCAGTTCCAAATCGCCTCTCTTTCATTTGCTCAGCTTTATCCTGGTAGGATAAGTATATATTCCATTAATTATTCATGGAAGCCACTTTCCTTTACAAAAATGCTCCAGTTTAGATGATGAGCTTCATGATTATCTTATCATCATATCGCTGTTGACTGCTCAGACATTTAGAGTCCAGCCCAAGGAAGTAGGGGCCATTTCTTCACGCCTAGTGACCTTGCCTTTACGTCAGTCTTCCTTCCCCGATTTTCATTTCTTTCTGAGAAGGATCTTAGCTAATTACAGTCATGTCCTACTATTCCATCTGAGGATAAGTTAATAACTCAGGCACAGCAGTCATAGCAACTTATCCCTATGCGCAGTAGGCTAAGTGATGCAGGAGAAGCCACACCACTGCTGAACCTTAACCAAGATCTACTTATGCAGCAGCAATAATTCCTACTAAACAAAAGAAAGTTCTACACAGAAAGGGAAGAAGTGACCACCAGGGCTTAGGGCGACTGATTGTTGGAAAGCAGGTGATTGTATGAATGAGCAAATGTGCTGTCTAAAACACATGCTCTCCTGACTTGTGTCCATACATTTTCATTCAGTTCTATCAGCTACACTGGTGTCTTTGCATATATGCTAATAAAACCCTTTCTGTCTTATTTAATTTGAATTCAGTTTCTATAACTTGCAGATAAAAATATTCTGACACTTCCTATCACCCAATTCACCCGCCAATGATTTATAAAAAGATATGAAAAATGCAAATATTGCCCCATTTCCAACTTAGAAGAATGTCAAAGAGACATATATAGAAAGATGCATGCTTACAGGCTCGTGTCATTAGTCCAAGTGACATATATGGATAGATGTACAGCTACAGACTGGGTTTCATTTATCCAAAAGGCTTCATGCATTAACTGTTTTCTATTCTTTCTTATTTTGGAATATTAACATGTGTATAGTAAGATACCTTTCATAAACACATATCCTGAATGTAATCTTATATAATGTTTTTAATAACTTTGTACTTGAAACAAAGTTTCATGAGGCAACTATTTCTGCTTGTGGCATCATTGCTATTGTTTAAAGACTTTGGTTTTAGAATATTTCATTTCAGAATTTTTGGTTGGACATGTTTAACCTAGCACACTTTTTTCACATGCATATACTTATATATATGTGCATTTGCTATTCTGTTGTGGGAAATACACCAGGTAACTGTCACTTAAATCTCAGATAATGACATGGACTAATTTTAATTTTTCTGAAAAATAAATCAGCGATATTTATCAAACACTTTTAAGACTGTAAAGTCCTTTTTTTCTGTGGTGGTTTTAATGAGAAGGCTTATATATTTGAAGGCTTAGTCACCAGTGACTGGAACTTTTTAAGATCACTGGAAGATTTAGAAGGTATGGCCTTGGTAGAGTACATGCTGTCTTATTGGAGGAAGCATATCACTAGGGATGAGCTTTGAGCTCTCAAAAGGCCAAGCCAGGACCAGTATCTCTCTCTTTCTCTCTGCTTGCAATCTGTGGATGAGGATGTAAAACTCTCAGCTATTGCCCCAGCACCCTGCCTTTCTGCCTGCCACCACACTTCCTGCCATGATGATAATGCACTAACCTTCTGAAGCTGTAAGTCAAACCCCAGTTACATGTTTTCTTTTTATAAGAGTTGCCTTGGTCATGGTGTCTCTTCACAGCAAAAGAACAGTACAAGACAGTATCATTTAAGGTAGGTTTAGTGACAAAAGAACAGGTTACAAAAAAGTGTGAACATTATGCAAAAGGGAGGGAGTTTCAAGGGGAGAGAGAGATTGGAAGAGTAGAAAGACCTGTGTCTTCTTAGATTAAACAACAACAACAACTCTGCAACTGAACAAGGATCAACTAAGTATCAAAACCAGCAGAGACCCAGGCAGTCAAGGAATGTCAGCAGTAAGAACACTAGAGACTAGTAGAAGTCTAGCCCACTGGACTCCAATCAACTTCTACTCTGATGGGTCTTTGTTCTACTTTCTAGCTTTTTTATAGAGACCAATATTTGGTTATACATTTCTGTCCTTGGAAAAGGAAACCACGGCTAATGCACCAACTGGTTAGGAGAGAAAGAGAGAAGATAACAAAGACAAAAGCTGCAGCTTATTCAAATCTCTGTGTACTACTTTTGACTGCCCA
>NC_022010.1:60182829-60184647 GCF_000317375.1 Microtus ochrogaster
TCTTTCTCTGTGTGTCTCTTTCTCCCCCCCTCTTTCTCTCTCACAAAGCTTCCTCATCTAACACTAATAAATACTCTGATAAAAGTGGCAAGCTTCCCTTCACAATGGGATGTGGAAGTTCCACAGGGCTACTGCATCAAGAATCAAAGACTATTTTGCAAGCTGCCACTGTTCATGGAGGTCAGTGCTTCTCAAACTGCCTGTAGGAAAGGGGCAATAACATTTGTTCCTAATATGCCATAGGTGAAATCACTGGAGAAATGCAATAAAAGTGAATTGGTAAAAATTAAATTAAAGGGGCATCCTCTTCAAACTTCAAGTTATTATCACACACGGTAAGTACAATGTCACAGTAATATTGCAATACTCCGTTTCTGTGCAATGGTTCTAGCCTATTAACTGTTACCCTACTTTGACTTGTATTGCTCCACATGATACCCATTGATGTCCCAGCTCTGGTTAATATAGTCCAAGAGACACCCTGTACCACCACCACCCTCTGTAGAATTTGGAGACAAAAGATAGCATTTGTTTTAAGCTATAATACAGCTAGCAAGAAAACAACCTTCATTTTTCTGTCTGAGATATTTAGCCATAAATATCTTTCCCCTTGCCTTACTGACTCTGTGATTACTAACTTTTGCCACCCCTCAGCCGTCTCCCCACTGGAGTACCCTGTGCTTTGGTGCTTGATCTCTATCAATTCTAAGTAGCTTTGCCCATAGGAGGAAAAGGAGACCCCTATGAACCCTTGTCACTGAGCAGACTAGGAAGTGGAAAAGATCTACTACATATCATGTTTCTCCCAAATATATTTGTACTTCCCCTTATTGGACAAGCTCAGTCACCACAGATAGGATAGAATTCCTTCTTCTGCCACTTTTCTTCAACCTCAAAGAGCCCGAGTAGCTCATTTTGTCTTCCAATTCAGAAGAATCAAACGTATTCCATGCTTTCTCCCTTAGGCACTAATGAGCAATGAGTGATACTATAAGAAGCAGTGGGTCAAGATTTTACAAAGGAGTTAATGAGTTGGAAGTGTTTGGCAAATCATTGCCCCTTCCACTCCATGTCTTCTAGCTACAAGAAACAACACATTATTTTGAGGCCAGAGTCAGATTCTCACTTGTATTCTGCAAATTGCTGTGTTATCAGGTAAAGGATGCCCTGTGAGTTTCTAGGACTTGATATTAGAGGCCATTTGAGCCAGTCATGAGGCTATCACGTTCATCAATAAAGAAGATGAAACAACTAATTACTCTTGAATTTGCTCATCAGCTTCATTCTTTAAACAAGAAACTTCCTTCACAATCAGTTTGGGTGGAATAATAAAATGGAGTATGAAGTGTTCGGAAGGAAGTCTGGGGTTGACAGGTCTGGAAGAAGCATAGCCAAGGGAAAAAGAGAGAAAATGAAATGCCATTCCCTTTCTTGGTTGGAGTGGTTAAACATAACACAACATAGAGCTGACGGTGATGCTGAATCAGAGATATAGGCAGGTCCTGAAGGTAGGCAGACGGCACACTCGTATATGGTTGTAGCCTTGTCTGCTTTGATAACAAGAAGGTTATCTATGGAGTATGCCTAAAGCCTCTCATCCTACCCCAGTGTCTGCATCTTCCATGCTCCATATCATTGTCAGGAAAACCCGATTGTGTGCAGGAGCCTCTGCACAGTTGGGTTGGTCTAGTATCTGTGACATATTGTTCAGAGGCCTCCAAGGCTCTCTTATAGTCTGGACCCATTCTCAGTGACCCGCGGTTTCAGATTTTTTTCTTCAGTCCTCTAGTCAGTTCTTTTGTTTCCTTGAGTGGCAGG
>NC_022010.1:60184902-60203226 GCF_000317375.1 Microtus ochrogaster
TTGAGTGGCAGGTGCCAGAATGGATCCTGATCCTGTCTTTATGATCTTTGTTCTTTTGTTTCCTTGAGTGGCAGGTGCCAGAATGGATACTGATCCTGTCTTTATGATCTTTTTCACCAAGAAAAAAAGTGAAGTGAGATGCAATGTTCACTATCCCATCTACTTGGAAGTTTTCCTCTATCATTTATGGTCCTCCAGAGGTAACCCTGCCAAGTGTAGGGTGGCTGTGAAGACACTACTCAGTACTGATGATGTCTGGTTTCCTGTGCCTTGTTTTATTTTATTGCTCATCATTATTGTGTGGGTGTAGGTAATGGAGGGATGTCTTGAATACTGTTTTATTACTGTGAAAGGACACCATGACTAAGGCAACTTAGAGGAGAAAGCATTTAATTGGGGGCCTGCTTACAGATTCAGAGGGTTTGTACATGACCATCACGGCAGGGAGTCGAACACCAGGCAGGCAGGCATGGTACTGGAGCAGCAGCTGAGAGCTCACATACTGTACATCCTGATCCACAGACAGGAGAGAGAGAGAGAGAGAGAGAGAGAGAGAGAGAGAGAGAGAGAGAGAGAACAAACTGGGAATGGCTTGCTTGAGCTTTTGAAACTTCAAAGTCTATCGCTAGTGAAATACTTCTTTCAACAAGGCCTTGTTGGAGGAGGCTGCTGGTTTGTTTCCTAGCCTCTCAGATCTGAAAGAATCACTAAGAAACTATATTATTTGCAATAATATTTGGGCAATAACCTAAGCATGTTGCTAGTTAGCTCTTATATCTTTGGTTAACCTATTTCTATTATTTTATATTTTACCATAAGGCTCGTGGCCTACTGACAAGGTTCCAGCTCGTAGCTTGCGTCTTTCTCTTCTGGTGGCTTCATGGAAGCTCCCTAACTCTGCCTACTCTCTCCTCTTCTATCTCTTTAGAACTTCTGCCTTACCCTGTTCTGCTAAGGCACTCGCCAAAACAGATTTATTCATTAACTAATAAAAGCAACACATAGACAGAAGGACTTTCCACACCAACACCTCTTAATCCTTTCTAAATAGTCTATCAACTGGGAATCAAACATCCAAATATATGAGCTTATAGGAGCCACTCTCAATCAATCTACCACATTCTGCTTCCTGACCACCATAGGCTTGTGGCCATATCATAATACAAAATACATTCAATCCAACTCCAAAAATTCCCATAGTCTTTCAGTCCTAATACCATTTCAAAACCCAGCATCCTTTCTGAGACTCAAGGCAATCTTTTAGCTGTAACCTTCTGTAAAAATCAATAAGCAAATTGCATACTTCCAATATATAATGGTGCAGAATACACATTCCCACACCCAAAGTGGACAAAGAGAGCGTAGTGAGGAAATGTTGGACCAAAGCAAAAACGAAACTCTAAATTCTGTATCTATGCTCTGTGTCTTCCACTCCTTCCAAGTTTGCTGACTACAACATACTTCTTCCTCTAGGGCTGGTTCCATGTCTTATCTGCTGCTTTCCCTGAGAGGTATCCTATGGCTCTAGCATTGCCAACATCCCGGGGCCTTCAATGCAATCCAGGCTTCACCTTCACAGCTTCATGCAATGGCCTCTCCAGGCCCTCATACAAAGGCTCACCCACCACATGTCTGACTTTGGTGGCTTTCCCTAAGTGCTGAGAAAAATTCCACAACCTCCTTATACCCCCTAATTCTCCCTTAGCAGTCCACTGACAGGGAACCAAACATTGAAATATATGAGCCTATGGGGGCCGTTTTCATCTAAGCCCCCACAAGCAATGTCAGAGGACAGTTCTTTCCTTCCACCCTATGTGAGTTCCCAGGGACTGAACTCAAGTTACTTAGTTTGTAAAGCAAATGCTTACTCTCTGAGTCATCCTGTTCGTCCCATATCCTGCTTTTTCAAAGCCGCTCTTCACAGAGCCATAACAACTTGTGAGGAAGGATCACAAGCATGGTAGTCTCGGTGGGCATGAAACCAACACACTCATAAAACTTATTATTTGATGGAGTTCTGCCAGGGAGATGTATCTTTGTCCTTCCTTACTTTGCTGTGGTTTTGTATTCCTTACCATGGAACTTAAAATTCAAGTACCTTCTTGATTCAGAATCTGAATCAGCAAGGTTTCTAAAAATAATAGCCCAGCAAAAGGTAGCAGCTTTTCTCCCAAATCTGAGCGAGTGTGTCGCAATTGTGCTAATGGCATTTGCCAGAGGCATTTGCCAGCATTTGGATCTGCCTTAGTCATTGCAAAAACTTGCTCTATTAAGGAGATAACATATGGAATAACAATTTCATTAAGAATCAACACCAGACTAATTAATTATATATTGGGATGGTTTTCTTTTTCTATGACTTAAAGTCCTACTAGGGCCCTGACTTCCCTGAAGTAACCTGACCTCTGAAATCTGATAGAATTATTTCTAGCTTGAAAGTGACTTCCACATGTGCCTAGTGTTACAGCAAAACAATTTCTTCTGAGTATGGGATGACCACTAAAACCAGTAAATTCATTGGTTTCCCACGCAACACACAATCAACGCCCTACTGATTTCTTTATATGTCCTTAGGAAGACACATGAGAAATTAGCAAAACCAAAGATAGGTCTAAGTGGACTAGTTTTATAGCTCGTGCTATAAAAGTGAGGTTGTTTCATTTGAGGACGGATCATCTACAGAATAAATCCTAAAACAACCATCTTCTACACGGTGTCCAGTAGCACACCTCCCTGGTGAATGTGGTCTGCCATATGAGTCTGGGGATACCCTCAAAATTCCAGATGGACTAGGTAATGCATTGCAGTCCTTGAAAGTAACACATACAAAATAAGGTTATAAGGAAGTTCTTGTGGCAAGTTGTGAAGCCTTTGCTGTGAGTGATAAAACACACATGATGCTGTGCTTTCTGCCCAGGGGGAGCTGTCCTGAATAAGAAAGAGATATGTGGAAGAATCTTCCTTATTAGCCCTGATTTACTAGTAAAAATAAGGTCAGAGGAAGAATGAGATGCAGGTACTGATACTTGCAGCTAGGGGCAGGGCATCAGGGTAAGGGGGCACTAAAAACTGTGTCGATTATGCCCCTCCTGAGATTCAAACACCTAGGCGCATTGGGGCAAATCAGTAAATGGGACAGCACTGAGGAGATGAAATAAACATAATGGTCCCAAGAGAGGCAATGTTTAAAGTCCAATATCCCAGGTCAGACATGATAGTAAAAAGAGAAGTTAAGTCAGCGACGATGCCATGTGCCTGTCATAGCACTCGGGATGGTGAGGCAAGATTGTTTTAAGGTGAAGGACAATCTGGGCTACAGAGAGAGTTTCTGTCTCCAAAGCATACTTTAATTTAGTGGAAAATTCAGGACTATTTAAGGTTTTAGTGGCTTTATTGAGTTTCATGGTAGGACATGATTTTTTTTTCATGAGGTAGGATTAGCTTTGGTGGACCTAAGTGAGTGAAGTCATCATTTAAATTGGGTTTGTGAAGTACTAAAACTTTTAAGAGGGGCTGAGGAAAGGGTAAATAGACGAAGGGGCTTGTCTGGGTCACTTGAAAGGAACAGGCAAAATTTATATCATGCAGGATTTGCTGGAGAAAATGATGACAGAGAACCAGAACCTGTGCTTGTGCTTGAGAAGACAGCAAACCTTTGCTCCCCTATTGTTTCCTTTGTTCCAGAGCTATTTAAAAGCACATGGCATGTGTACTTGAAGTTAGAACAGTATCTTGTCTTGGAAGAACTCTTCTTCATTACCAATCAAGTACAAGCTCTCTCACTTTCTTTTCAATTAACATGTTGGTTGATATCTCTCTCTGTGTGTGTGTGTGTGTGTGTGTGTGTGTGTGTGTGTGTCTCTGTCTCTATCTGTCTAGCTAGCTAGCTCTCTCATCATTCCTTACCTCTATAGGATAAAATCTTGGGGTAGCAGACCACAACTATCACAAAAGAAGGAGTTTCCATAGTTTGTAATAGCTAGCCCCAGTTTCTTCTTTAACTAAGTGGTCTGTGTGTCTACCTGTGAAGATCAGGCGGGATGATTGGTGGGCCCAGGGTGAATTTTCTTTGAGTTGCTGGCCTGGCAGACCCCATGAAATTTGCTAGAGTAGTGCCCATCGTGAGTATGCTGTATGCTGTAGTGCCATAACATACTCTGCAGGCTGATCACCAAGGGTCCAGGCCAGCTCTGAATCCCATATGTTCCTCTGTGAGTGTGCAAGCTAATATGTGCCTGCTGGTGTAATAGTGGTATTACTGCTATAGGTAAAACCAATTACTTTTGGATTGTATTTAAGTCCTGCTCTATAGAAGAGAGCCCATGTTTCATATACTTGAGGGTAAAACCTGTGATTGTGAAATCATAAGTCCCCTTGAGAAGGCTATAATACTGTTTTTGTTTTAAAAAAGTGTTTGCCTAATTCTCTTCTGAACATTTATATTCACAACCAAAGATGACTGTTGTTGCCTATAATAATGAAAGAAAACGTCCTTGGCAGTTGTTGATACTTCAGACACTTTAGCTGCTGAGAAAAAGTGTCTTTTACTGTGGTTTATCCTGTCATGCTCTTGCTTATACTGCTTGTGTGGCACAGTGACCCAGTATGTGTTACATATGCATAGTCTCCCCCTCTCCTTCTACCCTCTCTTCCCCCTTTGACACACACACACACACACACACACACACACACACACACACACACACACACTATCCAAGACTATGGGAACATAATGGAAAAGGGAGCAGAACTAATGTATGAGCCAGAAGAGGGTGAAGCAGTGTAGTGGAGCTGTTTCCACTGGGCATGACATAAGTATTGGATAATGAGACTGGATCACTATGGTGAAGAGACTAAGGTAACGCCAAGTTGTCCTGATTCCATTCTGCATCTGCTTCTACACTCCTCAGCCCTCTACCCACCTCCCTATTAACAGCCACATCTGTTTTGACAACTCTGGGTTTTCCACGACCTTGACTATGTTCTGGATGCATCAACTGAAATAATTAATGTTTGTACAATTTAAGAATAAACAAAAATAACAGCTAATAGTATAAATCTTTTAATTAATGATTCTGTATCTGAATAACTATGTTCTGCCAAAACAGATCTTACAATGTTACTCTGGTCCTCATTTAAGATTGATGTAAACGTGGTCTGTGAGGTCTTCTGGCTTTAAAAATGCTGTGCCCTGAGCTTCTCCAACAAGAATCTTTCAATGATGACTAAGCCCATGGTAGTGGTAATAATAAGGTTATTCCATAGTAGCAGGGGTGAGCATCACTAAATTCTTCCTTGGGATTCCATCCACCATCCCCACCTGCTTGTCCCCAACCATGCATGTCCTTGGGACAGTATGTAGGAGATGGGCATTTAATTAGGGACTGGGAGGCTAGTGATGCAGTTTCATGAGTTATCACCCATGCTAAGGTGGACATTTCAGTGATACAGCTGCTTCTAAGCCACCCTGTATTCCTGCACATAACCCCAATAGATTCCTTGGCTCATCAAGCTGGACTTGAATGGAACCGTTCTTTCGTCTGTCATTAGCCTATCTGGAGCACACAGCCATTTCTTTATGTATCCCCAGGAAGAGGCACACTACAGCTAGGTTTTTTGTCATTGTCTGATGGTTTTTCAGCTTTTTGAGCCTATTTCCCTACATTAAGCTCCCTCTATTAAACGTACTTGATGTGAATGATATTTTTCTGAATACACTGGGTATCAACCATCCCATTTTCACTAGTACCCATGGGTCTATAATTAAGGCTTTTCTCTGATTACATGTCTATTCTTGCCAACTTTCTGAGTCCCCAAATTGGTACCTTGCATTTTTTATATGTATAGAAATGTGGTATATTAGGAAAGCCAGGGGGCAGCAATTTGTTTGCTCTTCAGACTAGTAGATTAAAATAATGCTACATTCTAGGCTGTTTTCAAAGCATAGAAGGATGGACATATGGATATTTATACCTTTTTCCTTTCTAATTTTTTGTTTTGGCTATGATACAACTTTGATGACACTTGGAGAATAAAAAATTTTTGTTTCATTTTCCAAAGTGAAGATAAATAAACACAGGCTTTAAAGATTGGCTCTAATTAATCCCAGAAGCTCCTATATTTAGTTAGAGCCAGAGATTTCTGCTTCTTTGGGTTATTTCCTAAGCACTGTATACAGAACTGTCTTTGGATTCATGGCCATAGCCATCTGGAGTCTGCGGTGTTTTGTCTTTGGCATGACACTGATCTATGCTACTTTAGAATCCATTAAATTGTATGGCTGACTCACCTGTAGTCCTGGCCTTGGAAGTGGAGTAATGTGCATTTCAAAGGAATCTGCAGCCTGCTTTAGCAATCTGCCTCATCAGAACGAATATTCCTGTGGTCCAGGAAGCAGAATAGAAACAAAGGTGGTTGAAACACACATAAATGAACATGCACATGCTCATGCTCACATGCGCGTGCGCACGCACGCGCGCGCGCACACACACACACACACACACACACAAACATAAAAAGGAAAACAGCAGAAATCGTGATACTCCACTTTTATGATCATTTCATGTGTTTCCCTCTATAGCTACGCTCTGTTGATGAACAATCCTATGTGAAGACCTACACAACAAGGAGCAAAAGCCAAAGTTTCAGAGCAGTGCATATGAATGGCTTGGAAGCAGTTTCTTCAACAGCTTCAGCTACCACATCCTTGGCCACACCTTAACCGAAACGCCACAAAAGACAGTGCTTTTGGCAGACTCTGCCCTTCAGGGCATAATTGTCATGCAGCAGTAGATAGCCGTGTTAATCAACTTCCATCACCAATGACTAAATACTTAGGAAAACCTACTTGAAAAGGGGAAGGTTTATTTTGCCTTCTGTTCGTAACGAGTTCCGATCAAGGCCACTTGTCCATGTTGTTTTTGGGACTATGGCAAGAGGCGTGCCTCACTCATTTCATGTTCATAGTCTTTTAAGTATGTTTGAACCTGCTAGAACATTTTGTCTCTCTCCCCAACTCAGCAAGAATAAATTCACATTGATATGCACTATAGTCAAGCTAAACACAGCAATTTGTTCATCTTCTCCATCTCGATATCTGTGATTAAGCTGGTTTGCATCTGATTTCTGCCACTCTCAAGGAAGGTTCTGCCTGGTAAATAGTCTCTGCAGAATCAGCCTTGTGTCTCATTCCTTAATTTTCTCCTTTTATGGTCTCTTTCTCTCCAAGGTCAAGTTGACTGGTTCTAAATCACATGTTAGGCCACACCTCTGTTTCTTTTTTTTTAATTTATTTATTTATTAAAGATTTCTGTCTCTTCCCCTCCACCGCCTCCCATTTCCCTCCCCCTCCCCCAATTAAGTCCCCCTCCCTCCTCAGCCCGAAAAGCAATCAGGGTTCCCTGTCCTGTGGGAAGTCCAAGGAACCCCCACTTCCATCCAGGTCTAGTAAGGTGAGCATCCAAACTGCCTAGGCTCCCACAAAGCCAATACTTGCAGTAGGATCAGAAACCCATTGCCATTGTTCTTGAGTTCTCAGTGGTCCTCATTGTCTGCTATGTTCAGAGAGTCCAGTTTTATCCCAGGTTTTTCCAGACCCAGGCCAGCTGGCCTTGGTGAGTTCCAGTAGAACATCCCCATTGTCCCAGTGTGTGGGTGCACCCCTCGCGGTCCTGAGTTCCTTGCTCGTGCTCTCTGTTTCTTTGGGTACAAAAAAATTTGTTTCGTTCATCTGTGCTTCTAAAAGAGCTCCTGTGGCATTTTCTCCTGGGGAAGACTTAACTGAAAATACAGCCTTTTGACTAAGTGATCTGCATTTGTTCCGGGGTAAATTTCCTCTACAGTGTATGTGTTTGCTCCAAAACTTAGCTAATCAAACACCCTCTGGGTACTGAGCCAACCATCCAAACTGAAGCAGCCTGAGCAGTCATTGAGGAAAGCAACACAGTAAACAAATGTCACACATGAATCCAGCAAACATTTCCAAGATCTGAGATGCACTCTCCCCGTACTTGTTGCTCTCGGTGCAAAAGAGTTTTTGGCAGCATCACTCAACCCCAAAGCCTCCCTCCTCCCAATTAGGAACAGGAGCACACTGGGCTCTTTTCCAGTGAGTCCCTTTCCCCACATCACAGACATTATTTCATTCTCTCTTAAGAATCCATTGTTGTTTGAGTCTGAAATGTCTCCTACTGGTTAATGACTTGAATGCATAATACCCAGCTTATGGTTCTATCTTATTTTATTTTTACATTTGTTATTGAAGTGTGTGTGTGTGTGTGTGTGTGTGTGTGTGTGCGTGCAAGCATCCGTGTGCATGTACATGTGTACATGTCTGTGGGCCATGGCTCACAAGTGGAGGTCAGAGGACAACTTGCAGGAATCAGTACTCTTTTTCTATCCTGTGGGTCCCAAGGATTGAAACTGTCAAGGTTGGTAGCTGGCTCCTTTGCTGGATGAGCCATCTCTTCAGGCCCTCTGGTGCTGTTTTAATGGGTGCAGCACTTTCAATCAGTAAGGCCTACAGGGTGGGAACAGCTCACTAGGTATAGGGCTCTGAAGGGGATAACTGGCCCTGCTTCAGCCTCTCTTCCTTGCTTCTTGGTCCACTGAGATGTAAATAAGGCACACCTGTAAGCTCCCGCCATCACGAGACGGAGCCGCTCTGCCATGCCTTGCTAGATACGAGGGACTGCAACCCTCTGAAACCATGAGCCAACAAAGCCTCTCCTTCTTTTAGTTGTTTCTCTCGGGTGCTCTGCTCACAGTGACCCAGTAGTTACACAAGTGACATGTAGATAATACATTTAAACCTTATAATCATTAGACAAAATAAATAAAATAAAATTTCCCTCCTAACTGCCCCCTGTAACGTAATGCTAAATTTTACCATTCCACAGGATAATTTGCTGCCCTAATTCTAAATTGACTGTGATAGCAATGTATTATACCCACCCAATTTTCTTTTCATTTTCTAATTAGCATATAAACTATAGGCTTTCTTAGGACATTTTTGTACATGGTTAGTTTTAGTTGATCGACCCCTTCATCTCGCCCTGTTCGCTCTCCCCTCTTATACCCTCCAGGATTATCCCTCGCACTTCCACATCACAAGTGTTCTGATGCCCTATACATCGCTCTTCTAAATAGCTTTGCCCTGTATCTCATGAACATCTGTTGGTAGGAATGTTTACCAGTGAGACCACAGTAGGAGTCAATATGGAAACTAAGATTCAAAGTGTCATATGATCTAGCTACCCCACTCCGGGGTTTATATGCAAAGGACTATACACCACAGCACAGAGATACATGTGTTTGTATTTCATAGGACGAAATGGAATCAGTCTAGATGTTTGTATCCACAAATAAAGAGGTCATCAAAATGTCATTCACATATACAATGAAATTTCATTCAGTCATAAAGAAAATAGAGTATACTGAGACTATAAAATTTGCGGGAAAGTGGATGAGATTGGAAAGTCTTGTATTAAGTGAGGTAACCCAGTCTCAGGAGGATAAACACTGCATGTTCTCTCATGTGAGGATCCAAGCTTCTAATTTTTGTATGTGTGTGTTTATGTGGAAATGAGTGTGACTAGGAGTCACTATACAGATTCAGTCCTTTAGTTAGCCTGGTGACCATTCTCAAAACTTGCCCCTGAAAGAAGAAAGCAAATAATTCTAACAGCATTGCCTTCTAGTTATGCACATCCAGAAAAGCCAGGAATATAACCAAGTTCAGAAGAACTGGCATAGATATTAGATGCTCTTCTACCATAACAACTAAAATCAGATGGATGGATTGGAAGCACAAGTTATTCCATGACCAAAAGGCATGATTCCCCTCTGCCTCAGCTTCACATCTGAAGTCCTGGGAGGATTATATAACCACCGCAGATTCATTGCTCCAAGGGTTGTCTTAATGATGTTTGAAAAGCAACTAAAATGTATATGTATGTATCAAATCGATATCTATATGAATCATACTGAACTTGATTGCTTTGTGAGCTTTGGCATAATTCAGTAATGGCCATTATCATCTCACCTTGAGCATGTTAGTGTTTTTCCTCATGTTGTATTAATGAAATTAGATCAACTTGACCCAGCAGATGAGTGTCCCAGCAAAACAGAACATAAATCCTCTTTGAGGGATGTTATACCAGGTTGAAAATGATTTCAATATCTTGCAACCAAATCATGACACATGATAAAAAATATAACAAGTACTCAACGATAAGAAAATTATCAGCCGGGCGATGGTGGCGCACGCCTTTAATCCCAGCACTCGGGAGGCAAAGGCAGGCAGATCTCTGTGAGTTCGAGACCAGCCTGGTCTACAGAGCAAGTTCCAGGACAGGCTCCAAAGCCACAGAGAAACCCTGTCTTGAAAAACCAAAAAAAAAGAAAAAAGAAAAAAAGAAAATTATCAAATAGTCAGGAAAACTTTAAATGTTGGAGGTTTTAAACACAAATTATTCATTTTAAACATAAAATATTCATTTTACTCAAAGAAATAAGGCCAGGGAATTCAGCAGTACAAAAGAATAATAGTAAGGAAGAAGCTTGGATAGATTCTGGTTAATCAGAAAGAACCTCCAGCATAATGCAAAGAGAAATAAATGACGGGAAACATTAGGATGAAAGACAAGAAACAAAGGATACTATAGATAATGGTGTGTGTGTTATTATATTCCTTAAGTGATACCCCAGGGAAAGTAAAAATAGTGCATATGGAAACTATTGGAAGAAATAATGCATAAAGATTCTCTAAATCATAAAATTAGCAAGATTCAAAAAGCATAGAAACCCTCAAACAAAAAGAAATTAAATTACACCATAGTAAACTGTCACAAATAATAGAAAAAGAAAGTATTTAAATAACCATAAAGGACAAAAGAACACAAACTAAAAAGATAGACTGCCTTCAAAACAGTAAATATTAGAAAGACGCCTTATTTTTAAACACTCATAATAGAAATAAAGGGATAAGAAATAATAAATATCTCCTAAGTGCTAAAGGGAAAGAAAAACCTCTCAACTCAATAAACTGGTGAACATAAGACTAATTTAAACATATATCATAGCAGCAATAATGGCAATAAAAGTTAAAGAATAAACATTTCAAATACAACTTGAGTACATTATTGACACACACATTTTAAACATGAATGAAAAACAGGAAGGGACAATGAGGGCCTCAAAAGTTTAGAAAAGGCTAAACGAAACCTTAATTGCTTCCCATTCCTTACGCAGATAGTAAAATACCAACTGACTTACGGTCTTAAGAACCAAGGACACAGCTAGTAATCCAGCAGAAGAACATAAGGGAGTCAATAATTAACGTTGACTGTCCACCGATGGGATCTGTAATCAACATGGAAATAAATCTCTGGATACTTTTGTGGGAAATTATGTAGATGTAGGCCAACCCCTTAAAGCAGGGCAGTGCCATTCCATGGTCTGGGGTCTTGTACTGAACAAAATGGAGAAAGCAAGGCTAGGTACAAGCTTTCAACTCTCTACTCCCCAGCTAGGACCACAATGTGACCAGCTGTCCCAAGCTCTGGTTGCTATGACTTCCCAGAACTGTGAGACAAAATGAACTCTTTTTTTAAAATTTGTCTATTTTTAAGTTATTTTATCACAGCCAAGAGAAAAGTAACTAATACAATGAGTAAAGAAAACTGAAATAATAAGATATTGGTAAGGTTCCAACAGAAGGAAGATTGGGCAGGGCAGTCAAGGGACACACAGAACAGGAAGGACAAATGAGAACCCCAAGTTAGACACAGAGCAATTCCTGTTGTACAGTTCTAATTACCTGAAATAATCAAAGCAGGTGTGTCTTAACCATATGCATGAGGCTCCATATTTAGGCAGCAACATTAAAGACAAGGAAGAAATGCCCGCAGGCGTAGGCAGAGGCATCGTCTGAGGGAAGCAGAGACACTACTGATTCGGAAGGGACCCGAGAAGCTTTGCACAATCTTGAGAGTATTCTACTGCTTGGCTAACCTGAGGAGCTTTTATTTTGTGTTGATTTGTTTAGCTCTGCCCCGTTTCAAATGTGGTTTTATTTTATTCTATTCCACAAAAACCAATAAACGAATAAGGCAGATGTAATTGTCTGACTATGGAATAATCTTCAGAAACATAGTTAAATATGATCTAACACAGAATAGCAGGCAAAATATGCTATTCTTTGTGTTTTTAAAGCTCACATACTCCTATCCTATCATGATTATATCATACAGTCATTTTTTTAAGGATACATAATACATTTAATCTGACTCACTGACTTGGAGCAGAGACTAGAACTGTGGTATATATGGCTAAAAAAATTAATTTGCATCTTTATGCTTTTATTGTGAAGATACTTTTGAAATCGTATTTTAACAAATACAAACAACTTTTACTCATTTATAAATTAACTATGAAAACAAAATAGTATTACCAATAGATGGAATCATTGTTTTCAAACAAACAACCTCATTTCAATTGCTATTTTTAGCATTTTCTAACAAGATTTTTTAACCAGATAAGAAACTTTAATTCCCTTTCATTGTAGCTTCTTTCTAGACTGATGGCTGAAGGGTTTGCATCTCTATTACAATGGAGGGCTATTAATAACAGGAAGCAGATTTAGGTGAACCAAATGGCTGAAATCAAGAGTCAACTGTATATAGGGAAACTAAACATTAAGCTTTTAGTAATGCAGACAGTAGATTTCATCAGAATCCAGTAATATAATTGACTGGGCTCTGAGAGCAGTAAGAGCAAAACGTGTGGTCTTCAGGAATTTAGCAGTCCCGGGATGATAGCATCCACAAGGTGTGAAGAAGGAGCTCACGGAAGGCTTCTGGGATAGCAACACAGATTAGACACTTGCCTTTAATTGTTTCCTCATCTCCTTAATTCAATAAACACTTGGCAAAGATATTTATTTAAAAGACACAGAGCAGTTAAGCAAAAGAGGCAAAGAAAAAAATAGCGGACAAAATTTGGGGGTTCATAACATAAAAACTTAGTAGGCCAAAGAAAATTAATATTTATACAGTACTAGAAAACTGTGAGAGTCAACCAGTTTGTATGAGGGTGTCCAGAAGACTTAGGAACTGCTTTTGGAACTGGTTAGGGGGAAGAGATGTGAGGGGACAATTAAGACAAAATAGCCCTCTCTGAAGACAGTTTCTTATAGTCATCCAATGCAGGGATTGGGGCCCATCTCAATTAATAGGCACTATGAGATTGCACCTCCTAGCAATGTCAGAAGCTATGCCCATAAAGTCTCACCAACATGACTGCCTACACATGAGCTGAACAAGGACGACAGCAACGGACAGTGGAAGAGGGGAAGCCCAAGAAGCCACAACCCTATACAAAGACCTACAGGCAACCAAGGAATGCTGGGAAAAGCAAACCAACTGGCTATCCAACACCAAATGGTCAGCCCTGAAAACATACATGCAAGAGTAAAGTTATGCAAATTGAGCAGTTTGTGTTTATGTATTTGGAAGTCTCTACGTGCATGTGTGTGTGTATTTGTGTGAATGTGTGTATAAAAACAATTAATAAAAAGAAACCATAAATTTGAAAAAGGCAATAAAGAGTATTAGATTATATAGAAGAGTTTGAAGGGAGGAAAGAGGAGGGGAAAAGGCGTGATTAGAGAAATGTACTAAAATACAATAAGATAATTTTACAGTGCTCAAAAAAAAGAAAAAGGAAAGGAAGGAAAAGTAGGTGTGATGTCCTACCTGGTCATATCATCTACAGATGAAAATAAGAAGCAAAGGCCTCATCATCACAGACCTTCCCAAGAAGAGCAGGAGAGCTCCCAAACTGCCCAGAAATTTGCCTGCGGGATCTCTGTGGCAAAGGGAATTGGGGCTGGTGTGAATGGGAGTGGCTGAATCTGTTTTATATTAGGAGAGAAACTGTGGGGAGTTTATCTGTGTGCTCTGACCCTTCTGCTGTGCCAAGGGAGAGAGGGAAAAGCTTCCTCATCAGCTGATTGAAAGAGAGTAGAACGAACAGATCGCAGCAGCCAAAGATTTTTTTTTAATGGAGTCAAGACTAAACATAGTGGCGCACCCTTTTAATCCCAGGTCTCTGTGGAGAGAGAGGCCTGTGACTCTGTGAGTGTCAAGACACTTTGGTTTGCATAGGGAGCTCCAGAGTTCCAGGCCAATCAGTGAGGCCCTGTCTAAAAGTCTAAAAGGCTCAAGTTCTATTGCAACACACAAGAGGAATATTTATGCATTGCTCTCCAGGCTCTTTCGTCCATCCCTCTTTGCTGAGCAATTGCGCCTGCTCTGGGAGATACCTGGAGGCTTGTTCCCTACAGAAATTAAAAACATGAATATCCAAGTTGATAAGCCAGACAAGTTTAGAGCTGGACTGCGAAGAGGATTGAATAGTTAATGAATGAATCCACTGCTGTATAGAGGCCCTTGCACTGCCCTGCCAAAGAGCCTCTGTAACAAACCTAGATGATCAGCATGGTCCTAAGTACAGGCTCTTGCAGCAAGCATTCTATGGGCTTCTTAGATTCCCATTCTTAATATTAAGGAGACATTCAGTGACTTCCAGGCACCAGGAGGACAGCTGTCATAAGGAGATAGAAAATAAAACACAACAGCATCTTCCACAAAAGGCATCCTGATTAAATAAATATGTAGGTAAGAAATCAACAAATACAGTAAACTGCCTGCAATAAAACTGTCTTCTTATTCCCAGAGAGATAAGAAAATGCTGCATCCATAGAAGAGAAGTGAAATGCCATAAAAATTAACAGACCATGTGTTTTGAGATAGGAAACAAGCAGAGGTGAAGTAACTAGAAACAAAAGAGAAAATAGAAAAGGGCTGCTTGACAGTAGAGTAGAAAGATACAGAGATACGAAACAGGAGAAAAAGAAAACTCTGAGACCAGCTTTATAAAAGCTGGGGAAAGGGGAGAAAGGGAAGAAAGAACAGAAAGTTGAGAAAAATTACTATACAAAATTTCCAGAACACACCAGATAAGTGTCTATTACTGCAACACAAAGACAGAAAACCCTTACTGAACAGACACAGTAGATTGAAAAACTTAAGAGTCTCCGTTCTGATAGTTCAGAACATAAGAGCGGGGGAAAAAAACTCTACAGACTCCCAAGAAGAAAAAGATCACTGATCATAACATTTTTCAGCTTCACAACGGCGTGACTTTGGAGCAAAAAGAAAATTCTCTGCCGTGGGAAATTCTAACAGAAGATGACCTCCAACCTAGAATTACGTCCAGCTCAAAGCTTATGAGGGCAGAATGACATTTTCAGACTCACACAGCCTCCGAGAAATAACCCATCTGCCCCTTGTTAGGAAGCTGTGGGAGAAAGCCCTCCACCAAATGTCCACCAAAATGAATGTAAAAACAAGAGAGGCGTGGCATGGGAAGGCGGGTTCCTGCAGTTTAGGACTGAATGAACACCAGGATGGGTCGCTGACATCCTCAAGTAGGAGCTGGAATCCAGCCCAGAACCAAGCGGGGTGAGTCTAGACAGACGCACTTGCCCGGGAATGGCACCATTTTTCAAAGACTTGAGAGAAAGCTCTGGACAGCCCACATAAGAAGCTGGCCATCTTGAAAACGGGTTAAAAATCCCCTGCTCTCCTCTCCAGGAAGCCCTCTGTACAGATTTAGAGATGTATCTTCTTTGGGCAAAATACTCCACTCTAACTTCTGAGAGAGGGAACACCGCTGGACCGCTGGGAGCTCAGAAACAAGAAACGCAGGACAGTCCTCCAGAGCTGTGCTTAGTACTTCCTTTGTAGTCGTTTTGTTTGTTTGTTTGTTTTATTTCTTTTTTTTTTTTCCTTTCAAATTGAACATTGACAGTTGGGCTCAAATTCTCTAGAACTCCACTCAGGACCGCTCTTCAATACTCTGGTTTTTTATAAACTCCCCGGACCCAGACATCTAACCCGAGACATGACTAACTTCATCTTGCCCTAGAATCCCTTACCTATAAGTGTCAACCACAGCCGGGCTGTGGTGGTGCACGCCTTTAATCCCAGCACTCGGGAGGCAGAGGCAGGCGTATCTCTGTGAGTTCGAGACCAGCCTGGTCTACAAGAGCTAGTTCCAGGACAGGCTCCAAAACCACAGAGAAACCCTGTCTCGAAAAACCAAAAAAAAAAAAAAAAAACAAAAAACCACATTCTCTTCATAGAACTGAATTTTAAAATTCGTTATTTAAAATATATTGTTTTTTGAATTTATGTATAGAGACCTGCCTTATCATGAAAATACCAAGAAACCGTGACGAAACTCAGGGAAGTATCCTAAATTCTAGACTAGCATCTAGAGGAACCTATCAATGTCCTGGGAGAAGATGGGATTCAGACAGAATCAGCTGTCAGAATGGCTCTCAGCTTGTTGGGAGGACAGGCCTAAGAAGAAATAATGACGGACAAACTCAGGAAGATTCTGAACTCTAGATCATAATCTTTGTGGAGGACTCTGACGTTGTCTAATGCCTTTGGGATTGTATACTTACAGTTTACATATAACTCCATCTGTAAATAATACGGGGGAGGAGAATAAAACCCACTCACGCAGCTGTGCAAACTGGAACTCCCTGTATGATTTGTCAACAACCAAATTCTTCTTGTAGAAAAGATTGGTAAGAAGTAAAGTGTATAAACTATGAAGACTTTGATGAATCAGAAATTGGCAGTTAGAAAACTGGAACAAAAATATGTTGTCTTTCAGCTGTGATGCTCGTGTAACTGACCAGTTTACAATTAGATATGAAGTTCACTGACATAGATAAGGTTCACAATATACTATACAATAGAATGCTTAAGCCCCGGCCATGTGACGAGTGTGTATATTGCTTTTCATCTGCTCCCTGAGGATGAGTGAGAGATAACTGTTCAGAACACACTTTCCAAGACGGTACTGTAGAAGTTGCTAATACAAGTGCTTTAATGATGATTAATTCTATCAGTGTTGAAGGGCCTGCTAACAACCATAAGAGATGCTCAAAATATGTTTTCACCTGTGAGTGAACAAACACATCTGTTCCTGTGTGGAAATAGAATAGAAGCTCGTGACTCTGGGAGTACTTAGATTAGCATATTTCAATATTTTCCTCTAGGGATCTTCTCCTCTGAGAACACCTCATACCTTTGAGATCAGCAAGCTGGTAGACACAGACTTTCCATGACTAGAGTTTGTAATTTTTAATAGCCACTTACTGGATGCGTGTGCTCCTTGGCTTCTTCTAATGAAAGGATGGTCAGTGCAGCCCATATATTAGGGAAATGCTTACCAGGCGAGAGTGTGGCGCTAGAGGAGGAAGGCTGAACCTGTGACAAGAGACAGGGAAGATAGGTCTCACGAATCAGTGGAAGTCCAAAGAAGTTTCGATGAGACCTGTGATGTAATGTAATCTCACTCCAGATTCCTAGGCATTTTTATGACATTTTTATGTCTGGTCAAAGATCGGCAATAGTTCAGGTATAAAACCTATTTGTAACAGCCTTCTACTCATACATGCTGATGGGCACCCTACTGAGTCCCTCTGTGAGTCCTTAGCTAGCAGACCTCCAGCTGCCAGATCTCTCTCCTAGGGAAGTGTGTTTACATGAAAGAGAATGTGGGTGGGCACGCTCCTGCTCTGCAAACCCTGAGCCTGCCTAGAGGTTTGCGCTATGAAACCACCCTCATCCTCAGAAACATATAAGACCCATGTGGGTCCTGAGTCCTCTCCTCAGAGCTCCGCCCCATTGTCTAGCTCTGGTATTGGAGTCTAAACTCTCCTCGGACCCCCCTGTCATGCTGCTATCTGTTCATCTTCCTGTCCATGGCTTTAATAACTCTTCTAATAAATTACTTAGACCCCACAAGGCATCTCAGAGCCCTCTTGAATGCCTGCCCTCATTGGAGGTTTTTAAGTGGAACATTGTTTACTAGCAGCCACCAATGAGTTACAATAGAGGGATCATATCCTATAGCTAAAGGTACATGTTAATACTCCTAACCATGCTCAGTGACTATTTGCGGCAGTCATAGGAAAGTGCAATGAGGCCCTGGATCCAGGGGGTTAAAAGCTGGCCCTTCCAGGCACTGATACTGCCCTAGCAGAGGGTCTGAGTATTATCAAGGCTGCCATGAGGCAAGCTGTGGCATGAGGTAGGCTGAGATACTCCACTCAGAAGAGAAATTGAGTCTTCTTACAATCTCTAAAGATCCAACTCTCTCTCTCTCTCTCTCTCTCTCTCTCTCTCTCTCTCTCTCTCTCTCTCTCTCACACACACACACACACACACACACACACACACA
>NC_022010.1:60203326-60231327 GCF_000317375.1 Microtus ochrogaster
CTGTGAGTAACTCTCTCTCTCTCTCTCTCTCTCTCTCTCTCTCTCTCTCTCTCTCTCTCTCTCACACACACACACACACACACATACACACACACATGAAAGAGAACCTGATTGTTCTGGTTAACTATAAAATGTAACCTGGAGTTGGAGAGATGACCCAGTGGTCAAGAGTACTTGTTGCTCTTACAGAGGACCTGAGTTCAGTTCCCGGTACCCACCTCTAACTCCAGCTCCAGGGCATCTGAAGGTGCATAAGGTGCACACAGGTGCTGGAGGCCTTGCCGCAGATGGGTTCAAGGACCTGGGATGGATGTGTGGAGTTCGTGCTAATAAAGGTTTGTGATCACCGGTGGTCATCCAAGCACGTAGGCCCAAGTAGCTTGAACCGTTTTATACAGTTTCAATGGTTTGCATGAACAGAGCAATTTTTACTTCCTACCTTTCTACGTCTTACGTTTCTTTTTTTTTTTTTTTAAAATGGTTACAATAATTATTAGCTTGTGTTCTGTCGTCTCTTTCCCTTCCCACCTCCCAATCTTCCCACGCGTAACCATTAACCTTTTGACCTACATCTCTAACGTCAGAAGCATAAGCAGTCTTGCAAGCTACAAAGGGAATTTTCTGACTAGGCGCACCCACAGGCAGAACAGTGTGTCCACTTGGCAGCACAAGTGGTTACAGCATCATGCAGGGTGGGAAAAAGTTTTGTCTCTTGTGGTTAATATTTTATCTATAGCTTTTGGTTGAGTCTGGGGTCTCATAGTTAACATTGTCTATTCCTTGTCCTTGTGTCCAACTCCCTTAATGTCCTAGGGTATCGGCATAGCTATTAGAAATGAAGGAACAGTGGGTTTCTGTGAGTCAGCTTCACTCTCTGTTCCCACTGATTCTGAATACCAACTAGTAAATAACATTTCTTTAAAGCTCTTATGGTTCATATCATTCTTCCCAGAACAGTTATGCAAATGTGTAATATTAAACTTCATGACTGTGGCTCACTCAGGCCAGCAGTAGGGCTAGCATGGTGAAAGCAAGGAGGACATGTAACACCCACGCTCGCAGGGTCATGCCCAGAATCATGCAGTGAATTATCCAAGTGGGTCAGGTACTCCAGGAGTTTTGCCACAGGGAAAGATGCTCATGCTATTCTCAGCCCTTGTTTCTTGAAGAAGTCACATGTCTCCCATCACATAGGCACATACGCATGCCAATGCATGGGCACATACATATACATACAATTAAAAATTAAAAAATCAGTTCAGACATCCTCTCCTCTGTTGCTTAGGGTCTCAGCTGGGTTCATCCCTGTGGGTTCTTGGGCATTTTTCTAGAGCCAGGTTTCTTGCTAACTCCATAACGGCTCCCTCAATCAAGATATCTCTTTCCTTGCTCTCATCTCTGTCCTTCCTCCATCTCGACTATCCCATTCCCTCAAGTTCTCCTCCTCCCACCTTTCCCCCCTCCCTCTGCCCTCCACCCCCATGCTCCCAAATTTTTGTCTGATTCCAATTTCCAGGTGGATCTATATGTGTTTTTTTTTGGGTTTACCTTATTTTACCCTGTAGTCAGACTGATAATTATCTCAAATATCACCATAGAACCTTCGTGCAACAACAGATGGGGAACAGAGGCAATGACCCACATCGGAGCACTGGACTGAACTCCCAAGATCCAGTTGAAGAGTGGAAGGATTGAGAGTATGAGCAAGGAATTCAAGACCATGAAAGGGTCATCCACTGAGACAGTTTGCTTCAGCTAATGGGAGCTCACCAACTCCAACTGGATTGGGGGTGAAAGAGCATGGGAACAACCAAGCCCCCCTGAAGGGGGTTGACAGCTGGGAAAGACTGGGGGGCCACTGATAGTGACACTGGGATGTGTCTCTACTTGCATATACCTCCTTCATGGGATCCTGTTCTCTTTGGATGTAAACCTTGCTCAATCTAGACATAGTAGGGAGGGCCTTGGACTTTCCACAGGGTGGGGTGCATGGCACTCCCTTAGGGTTGGAGGGGTGGGGGAAGGTCTGTGGAGGGAGAGGGAGTTTGGATTGGTATTTTTTTAAGTAATAAAAAGGGGAGAAAATTTAAAAAATCATGATAATGTGCTGGTTATAAAATGGCCACATTTGGTTGACTCTATTCTCGGTAAAATAGTTTCAAGGAGCATAACATGGCACCCACTTTTTAAAAATCAAATGTTGCTAGAGTTGAGTGAAAATAAAAAAAAAAAACTGCTTTACTGGATGACACTATTGTTTTTTGAGGCTTACTTCCCAATGCACTGTGAGTAAGATATAAGAAGGAATCTGGGATTAAGAAGCCCAGAAGAGGGAAAGTACTAAGAAAAAGCCTAGTGTCTTAATTTGGGTTACTGTCACTATGCTGGAACACTATGACCAAAGCAACTTTGGAAAAAAGGGGGTTTATTTGGCTTATACTTTCATACCACTGTTCTTTACTGAAGGAAATCAAGATAGGAACTCAAACAAGGCAATAACCAGGAGGCAGAAGCTAATGCAGAGGTCATGGAGTTGTGCTGCTTACTGCCTTGCTCCTCATGGCTTGCTCAATCTGCTTTTTTTTTTCTCTTTATTTTTCCCTTTTTCAGGACAGGGTTTCTCTATTGCTTTGGAGTCAGTCCTAGAACTAGCACTTGTAGACCAGGCTGGCCTTGAACTCACAGAGATCCACCTGACTCTGCCTCCCTAGTGCTGGGATTAAAAGCATGCACCACCACCACCACCACCACCACCACCACCACCACCACCACCAGGCTTCAACCTGTTTTCCTATAGAATCCAGGATCACCATCCCAGGGATGGCAAGATCCACAATGTGCTGCACCCTCCCCCATCAATCACTAAATAAGAAAATGCCCTACAAGCAGATCTTATGGAGGTGGTTTTTGTTGTTGAGGCTCCCTCCTCTCTGATGACTCTAGCTTGTAACAAGCCGAAATAAAACTAGCCAGTACACGTATGGTACCACAGGCAGTCAGTCAGTGGCCAGATAACTTTAAAGCCTTTACGCATGACACTTTGTGTCTGCGACCAAGAGCTGTTTTCTCAAGAGAAGATAAGGAAATATCTACAAGATGGAAAAGGTGAACCAAGAGGACCGGTGCTGACGAGGATGAAAAGGAGTCTAAATTCCAGGGGCATTGAGACAGATGACAGTTCAAGCTGACCTGAGGCCACTGGAGGAGTAAGGATCAGCACAGTTCACTTATTTCTTTTTTTAAAATATTTATTTTTATTTATTATGTATGCAATATTCTGTCTGTGTGTATGCCTGCAGGCCAGAAGAGGACACCAGACCCCCTTATAGATGGTTGTGAGCCACCATGTGTTTGCTGGGAATTGAACTCAGGATCTTTGGAAGAGCAGGCAATGCTCTTAACCTCTGAGCCATCTCTCCAGCCCCCAGTTTACTTATTTCTTAAAACGTATGCATTTACACATGCAGCATATGTGTGGGTGGGCAATAGGTGGCAGCATGAATAAAATGTTGCTATTGTTCTGCGTATAATAGGATTATGGCGTGATTTTGTCTGCTTCCTCATTTTTCTTGCCTCCTTGCTTTTACTTGTTTGTGATTTCTGGTTTTCTTCAATAAGCACAAATTGGCATAATATAAAGGAAAAGATATTGTAGGGAGGAGAGAAATGATATAGGTAATTGCTTGTTTCCAGAAATTCGAGTAAACATTAGCTAAGTAAAGTGTTTGTTTTCAACACGGCTTCCAACGTAATTGGCCAATTACGAAGGATTTTCTGGAGTGGGTCAATCCATCCTGCAACCCTTGGACCTGTTTTATGGTTAATTTATCTCGGTGGGCATGTTAAGGAGGCTTTAGACAAAGTGGAAGGTTCAGCTAGGATCTTTTCCACGGTCATGATAAGACCATCTAGATCCTCCCTCCAATGCCCTTTGACCAGGCTCATTTCTTCTTTATCATGAGGGTGAAGGAAAAATGTTGTCTGATAAAGGCTGCATTCAAGATTGGTTATGATACAACTTTATAATTGTTACTATGTGTGTACATGTACATATGTGTAAGTGGTCACACACATGCTGCAGCATGCTCACGGAGGGGAGAGAAGAACTTTCTCTCCTTCTATCATGGGTTCCTGGAATATAGGAATCAAACTCAGGTCATCGCTCTTGAACAGCAATCAATGTTAACAGAACCATCTCTCCAGTCCAAAGTTTCTGATTTCTTCTAGAAGCAATCTTCCGGCATCTTAAGGTATTTCTCTTACAGAATTGTACAGGCAAACATCTTAACGTGCACGAAATAACGAAGTGCCTATCCAGTGGCTGGGATATCAAGATATCCCCTCCCCACTGAATTCGCTCTTTCTCTTGTCAACCTAATTTCTAAAATGTATAGATGCAGCGAAATTCACCAATAACTGGCATGCAGACCCCTACTAAATGGCAACCAAGAACAGGCCTATTCATTACACTAATATCTCACTAAATGAATGAAACAGACAATCTGTTTGCAGTCTGCATCAGATTCTTGTGGAATTGATGGATTTGATCCTTATATTAGACCACTGGAAGTATATGGTCTACAACCAGCTACTGTCTTGTTATAAAGAAGGGTCCCACACCCATCCAGGCACATAGTATGGGAACAGAAAACAGGACTGGATTCAAGTTCTACTCATCCCACAAGCTCAGTGGACTGAGCATAGTTTTCATCCCAAAGCAGTTGTTCAGAGAAATTGTGGCTTGTGTGTTTTGAAAACCCTGCCTTAGTCAAAGGAGCAAAGTTTGCCACTAGATATTGCTTCAGCCGTCAGTTTGCACTAACTTCATGTCTCTGTTGAAGGCTTATTAGACCAAAGTTTCCTAGCTTTTAGATTTCCTAGATGTAGTAAACTTTAAAAAAAATGTTTGTGGGAATTGGCAAAAGGTTTTAAATTTTAGATGAAAAACAATGTAAGATTTAAACTATATAAATTACTAAGCACAGTAAGTCCAAAAGAAATCATGTTTTTCCTTTCAGGTAGTAAAAAGTATGTATACACTCACATGCTAACTTTGATCAAACGGAATCGGTCCTGGGGCATGGGTGGCCTGACTGAGCTGTCAGTGCTGGCCTCCGCAGGCCCCTCTCTGGCTCTCTCTGCAGGTACACTGGCTCAGTGTAGTGTCTCCCGTCCACCCAGCTGTTTCTCCTGCTTTCCTTAACCTGGCTGATGTCTGCCGTTTCTCAGGTGTCTGACTAGAGAGTCAGGGAAGCATTCAGAACTATTTCCACAAATCATATAAAAACAAAGTACAGCTGGTCAAGTGTCAGCAGGTGCAACACTTACCATGTCTGCTACTGTGAACTTCATGAGAAGGACATTTTCACCTGCATCGTTCTGCCTCCAAGGCAGTACAGGGCTATTTAGTATGTAAGTATCTGTAGAATAACGTTAACCAACATTCCAAGGACAATCTTTGCTGTGGGTTTCAAAGCAAGAGAAAGTGGTCTCTTCTTTTGAATAGTAAAGATCACACAAATTATTTCTTCCCTGGTCCTCTTCCCATACCCTTAGGTACATCACAAATACTATGTTGGCTTCCTTTCTCTGTTTACTCTTTCATCTCTTTTGTCCTTCTTATTGTTTTATCCTTTATTTGAAGCAGTTCAGATTGCTCCAAACCCTTTCCCCCAAAAGATGTGCTGTGTAAATAAATAAATACGAGCCTAATAATGTAATAGCTCACCTGTTCCGGAAATAAAATGCTGACATTTCAAATGCACCTTGTTGTAAAGGTTAGATGATTAAACGTATTCCTTTTCTGCTGCCTCAGATTATTCAAATAAACATCAACCCCTTGCAAACCACACAAACAGATCGGGCTTCTGAGAGCAGGTAGCTCTGAGGAACACATAGATATTTGAAATCAGGAGAAAGGAAAACACAGGTACAGCATTCCCGTTTGAAAACAAACAACTTTAAGAAAGCCACCAAGTCTATTTATGCATATTACCTGCCCTTTCAAAATACCAAGAAATCCAGCTGCCAACCACGTTGTTTTTCACAAATGTTGGCAAAGCACATGGTTGTTGCATCCTGAACCCGTGCAGATCTGCTGTTAGCCTTCTCAAAGCTTCGGGCTGGCTCTCTCGAGCTTTCTAATAACACTTAAAACTAGACCAAATCTCAATTAAGCTTCAAATTCCACATTATTTTCTAACAAAGAATACTTAACCCAAAACACACAGAGACTGATAATCTCTATTTGCCTTAATTCCTCCTCTAAGACATATCGCCTGTAGTATCTGATATTGCTTTGTTATCTAGAGGAAAGCTGAAAGGGGAAATTTCCCACCATACGATAAATCATCTGAATTTTGTCTAATAGCTCACCTGTCCAAACATGCCAGAATCCAACAAGCAGATACGAATCCTCTCAGCATCCTAGCCAGCATCACCCTCTCCCTCTCACATGCATGTTAAACCAAGTGCAGCAGGAGCTGAGAGACCTGCCCAGAGCCACACAGAAAGGGAGCCACAGTCCAGGCTGGGCACCCTCCTCTGCACCTACAGAAGAGAGGACCAACTGAAGGGTCCAGTGGCAAAGGAAAGGTTAATAGCTCTAAGAGAAATTAATACTAATGCTTTGGCACGTGCTTAAGCATTCTGTGTAGCAGGGGATCTTCTCTGTTATCATCATCTTTGAGTATTTTCCAGTTGCCAATGCCCTTGTCTCCAAAGGCACAGAGCACACCCAATCAGTATGCACGGTGCTTTCATGAAACAGCCAGTTTTCGGTGCTGAGCTGGAGGCTCTTCTGAGGGCAGGGAACACACCCCTGGCCCACACTTGATGAGCTATCTTGAATTTAATCTGATTCCACAGGGCAAGAGCTTCTGAGAAAAAGGCTTAATGCGAGCACAAAATCACCGTTTTTAACCCATCTGCAAAAATAAAGGCACTTGCTCTTCTGAAGAGCCAAGAAGAAGCTTTGGCACCGAGCCTGGCATCTCGCTTGGTAGGCACAACAGCTCTTGTATTCAGATGAGTTGAGAAAAATAATTCCAATTTGAACATCATTCTTATTAGATAGTGAGGGTACCTTGTCAGCCTTATTAGATAGCGGACAGCGAGGGTACCTTATCAGACTTATTGGATAGCAAGGGCCCCTTGTCAGTCTTATTGGATAGCAAGAGTACCTTGTAAGTCTTATCAGATAGTGATGGTACCTGAGCATTGCTGCCAGGTCAGGAGCAGGGGTTGTAGAATCGGAGCTGGCTGTGACTTTCAGCTTCAAAACTTACTAGAAGGCTGACAATACCATAATCTGTGATCTCTTACATGTGCAGTAATATGCATATTTACAGGGGTGACAGTTACCAGTACTGTTTTAAGCCTTATGATTCTTACACTGTCCACCTGCTGCCATGTGTCCCCTACCATTATGGACTCAGTCTCTGGAACTATAAACCAAAATACATTCTATAAGTTCCTTTTGGGCATGTTTTATCACTGCAACAGAAAAAACAAAAAACAAAACACCCTAAGGTATAAGGTACAGCAAGATCCGAAACAGGAGAAGCCAGCCTTGCTCTTTGACAACCTGCTCTACTGCTCCACGAGGAATGAATTGACTCATGCTGGACTTAGCCAGCTCCATAAAAGAGACATAACCCAATCACCTTCCATTGCCGATCACCTCGGAAGGTTCCTTGACCTTTCAAGGCCCCCCGCACTGGGGGGCAGGGGATCAAACATCTAGTAAGTGTAAAATGTCAAGGAGGGAAGCCTCAAGACATGGGATTGAAAGCCCTTTTGTTTCTCAGAGGACAACATAGGACCACGGATGTACATTAGTCCAGGTAGCAAGCGTAACATCATGGGAACACAGAATTCAGTTGGAGTTGATTGATGGCTACTTCTGGCCTCTTCCACTTCTTTCCTCCTTTAACTCTTTCCTCTGCATTGGATATTTTAAAGGCATAATTGCTAGTACTAGTGACATTGCCAACTTGTTAGTGTTATAGCACAAAGATAAAACCCAACCTGTGCTCACCCAGAGAAATCCATCAGAAGCAAGGCATACACTGCACCAAAGTGTGTCTAGACTTCAGCTGGGGACAATGGCACTCAGAAGAGCGAGTCTCGTTAAACAACCACCTTCTCTCCCTGTCTCAGAAATAATTGAGTTATGTAATACAAATTAAGTGGGGGTTGAAGGAAACCCAGCATAACCACCCGAGGAGCCATGATGAGAAGGGAATCCCTACGCACTCAGCCTCAACCCACACCAATAGATAAAAACAGGGGGAAAAGGCTCAGAGCTTAATTTCTATGTGCAGTCAGGCTTGACCCTGCACTAAGTCAGTTGTTTTTCCTAACCACTCTGTGTTTATTCTGTACCCTACATATGAAGGCAGACTACACTCAGGTGGTGTGAGCACACTGGACCCCACATGTACATGTACTTGACAGCCAACTCGTGTGCATGGCTTTAATCTACCTGTCCACTTCTTTCCTTGGCCACTTTGTAGCAACCAGTTCTGGGAAAGACTCCAGCCCACTGACCACAGCCTAAGGCACTCTGCCCGAGGGCAAGCCTTGACTGAGAGAGGTCAGAGGCAGGGAGAGAGAAAATCACAGCAGTTCTCTCAATTCTCCCCCAAGACATTTTCTACATCTCAGAATCAGGGAGAATGCTCTGTCCAGGAAAATGCTGGGAAGGAATGGGTGAGTGCCTCCTATCCCTCCTCCTCAAATACACTGTCTCAACAAACCTACCCTGGGTTGCACACAGTCATCGGCGGCGACTTTACCCATAGTGCCGCTCTGTTTAGCTGTTTCTGCTATTCCTGGCTTTACTCCCACTAAATTGCACGGTCCTATTTGCATCTCCACAAGACTACACATGCTAGCCTTTTTCCAGAAAAGGAGATGTATGATTCAACTCCGAGAATTCCTGGCTTCGTATCATTATCTTAGCATTTGGATTTCTAGTCTTGCATCAGACTTCATTTATAGTTGCCATCCGGGCATTTGCACTACTGAAAACTCCACACAGTGCCACACAGTGCCACCTTTCTGCCATAAAATTTAGCCTCTGTGCGCCTTCTAACTTTCGGTAAGAATATTATCTTCCTTATCCCTGGGATGCAAGAAACAACCTACAGGAGACAGTTTGTTTTGTCTCAGACTTTCAGGGAATTTTGTCTCATTGGCTGTGTTTCAGAGCATCATGGTGTTAGGAGGGTGTGACAGGTGAGCTTTCCCATAACAAGCATGACCAGAGAAAAGGGGAGGTGCCATGAAGAAGCCAAGACAAGGTTTTGTTTGGATCCTGGTGACCTACTTCCTCCAAGTAGGCTCTGCCTCCTCCCTTTCACAGCTTCCTATTCTATCACTGTGGGATTAATCCATCAATGGACCAATCCATTCACTATGTCAGAGCCTTCATGAACTGACCATCTGGGACAGTCTCACAGAAGCCCCCAGAGGTACACTTCACTAATAATCCCATGGACATCCCTTATACTATGTATCAATGTTAAACATCATAACAAGGCTCTTTTTCTCTTCAATTTTAAAACTCCAAACCTTCCACCGACTGTTCATTCCTCTGGATGTTCTGTTGCTGTTGCCTTCCCCATCGAATAACTGTTCAAACTGTTGGAAACTGATAATCCTAAATTCCATTTATGTATCTCGCCGAATTAGCAGATTTTTCTCTATCACCTTTATAAGCACACTGTAAACTCTGGTTTCCTTGCAGCAGAGGCATCACTAAGAAGGATGAACTTTCAAGAGTGAGTCATGAAGATATGAGGAAATAATGCAGAGAAATGGTCTAAGCCAAGTAGGCTCGGCTTGACTAAAATCTAGACTTTGACTAATAATAATCCAGGAAACCCTGAAAGCTGAATTGCACCACAGTCCTGCTTTGTCCTGCAGTAAGAGAATGCTTGCGCCTCTAAATATCAGTTCTTGGCTAAGGGTAACCCCTGGCCACATGGAATAGCTTCCCAGGCATCCCAGAACAAAGGACATCATAAGTCATTAGTAGCAAGAACCCACAGAGTTCGGGTCCACCAGGCAGATTTGTGTAGAACATGGCAGGGACTGCTGCTCTTGCTGACACCTGCTTGGTGATATTGCAGCAGTAACAGGGTCAGGCTAGGAGACAGCCACAACCATGGGTGAACTTTGCTTTCTTTATTTTATGTTTTTCATAAGAGAGTGAATAAAATTGTCTGGTCATTATCAATAATGAGAAGCTGCTACAGGCCTAGATGGGCAACCGAGGAAGTTGGTAGAAACAGATAGGGCCTTCTTTGTGAAAGCAAGGAGGAGGGACAGAGGAAAGACAGCCTCTATTGGGACCCCTCAGCAAGCAAAAGCGGGGAGAAATTGTCTGGCTGTGCCTCCCATTGGCTGATGCCTCCTATTTCTATAGATGTCATAGAGAGAGGGAGCCTGGAAAATGGGACTCTTTGTGATTGACAGCAGCGTAAAGGAGAGCAGAAAGAACAAGTGTCAATTGGTGGCACTAATACCACTCCTTTGTTACATACGGGCGCTTCTGCTCACACCAAGCCAATTGTGTGCTCACCCAGCAACTGGGTGACATCCATTTTTTTTCTGCCATTCTCTAGAATTAACCAGTTTGGGGACATCTATATCTCTATAGATTAAAATAGAAGTAATCACATTTATGTCACGTCCCACTTATTGCAATCAAATTCTATGTGCCATGTGTTGTTTCTCTGGCTCAGATCCTAGCTTCCAAACTGTGCAAAAGACCAATCTTGAAAACTCCACTCCTGCTGATGCCCATTCCCAGCCCCAAATTAGAACGAGCAAAGAAATTAGAAAGAGTTAGAGCTTTTGAAAGTGACATCAAGGACAGAGGAGACAGGGAAAGGACACGATGACATTAGCCAGTTGACATAGCCAATAGTCTATAGGGTCAGGCCAGGAAAGAGCAACAACCATAGGATGCCTCGTTCTTTTTGTAATTTTGGCACAAGCTGACTTCACAGGGTACTTCCTTCACTTGGATTCCTACTGTCTCCCACACATATCTAAGTAAGTTATACTTAATGTCTGATGTTACTTGACATTTCCACAATCCTAACCATCACTTCCAACATTTCACCAGGCACTGAATAGCATAACTGAGCATGGGTCACAGGTCCACGTTTAGCGGACACATGTACATATGTCCTTAATTATTATTTTTCACACTAGAACAGTACTTGGATTACCCAAGAGACAATTAAGACAAAGACCACCCCAAGGGATGTAACTAAGTGATTAGAGGCTTGCTAGAAAAGGGAGAAAAGACAAAGGCTTTCAGGTGTTGCTTTCTGTCACTTGTGAATTACACAGCTGGGGTAGGGGGAGAAACAACAATGGATTTGCTATGAGTGGAATAATTTCTCAACTCTACAAGTACCATGCAAAGACATTAGCCCATTTCTACTTGGTAAAGCAAAGGAAAGCAATTGAATTCTGCCAGCATTCTTGACTCGGTATACATGCCTTTAATCCCTTCACTTGGGAGGCAGAGGCAGGTGGATCTCTGTGAGTTCGAGGCCAGCCTGGTCTGCAAGAGCTAGTTCCAGGACAGGAACCAAAAGCTACGGAGAAACCCTGTCTCGAAAAATCAAAAAAAAAAAAATAACTTGAAAAAGTCTGTAAGTTATAACCATCTACCAAACCTCTAGTTCATTTTGGTGACAAGCAAAAGCTTATGCAGTAAATAGCATTTTTCCATAGGTGTGTTAGCACACAGTTACTGTAACTTTATTTGGGCTGGCAGTGATGGCTGAATACTCCTGCTAAATGTTGCATTTAAAAAGTTTCAGTTCTCAAGGAATTTATACTCTTGAGAAAATGACATAGAGTGAAATGTAATATCAAGTACTTACATCTTCCCTACACCCTCATTCTAAATGGCCTCTCAAGCTGTCAAATCAATCTTGAGATGCACCATAAGGGCATCCAGTTCTATATTTGCTGAGATGAGAAATCAAATCCACAATCATAACAAACAAGCAAATTCATCCTTGCTGCCAATATGCACGGAGGATGCAGTTCGTTTTCAGTGATTAACAACTTTTGAGAATCAGAATCCAGATCATTATACTAGAAAAATTTCCCTTGAAAATCCAAATGAATTACTCTGACTTGCCAAGAATTTTTTAAAAATCAACAATTAAGCCAGCTGATTTTTCTAGTAAGAACAATACATCATTAATGTCAACAGAGTATGATTGATGAAAATAACACAAGCCCGTTAACAGTCTTTTGATGAATTTTGCATTTTAAGGTATTTTACCCCTGAAGGCAATTTATAAACTGTGTAACTGCTTTTCTTCAGTGTAAGGTCTATTTTTCTTATAAATATCAAAACCCGGGATAAAATATTTCCTTCCAGCTTAGCTAGACTTTTTCTGGGAAAATACACTTTCTCAGGCTGAGGTAGATGCTCTTGGCTGAGAAGGCACATTTGGGGAGCTGCGAAGAAGGGAAAGTGAGACAGTGCTAAATTTTTGAGAAGTGAAACAATGCCCAAAGGGTACAGCTCTCAACCTCAGAGTCCGTAATGGCCAAGGCTGCAAATTTGAATCAGCAAAATAAGTCACAATGTTGGGTTTTCTGACACAAGTACATGGTGCAACTAATTGTTTCTCTTACTAAATAATTCCAGAGAATACCTCTGCACCCAAATTCCTTATGACAAGTGAAGTTCAGCGCCCATTCTTGAATCTAGACTGGACTTGGTGCCTCCTAATGACCAGAGTACTCAAGGGAGGAGATCATCATTTCAGTGGGAAAGCCTGACAAACTGCTTTGCACAAGCAAGCAGGTTAACACTATCCATGACAAGTCATGATGCAATCTTGCACCACGCTACCCATGATGCTAGGTGTACCACATTCACAATGGTCGGTATATCACACCTGTAGGTAATATGCAACAAACTTACAGCCTCATTCTAACCACAAGAAAAGTATAAATCAGAGCTACAATTTACTTAACCCCCCACTCTGTCAAAATCATGGAAAACAAAGCAAAACTAAGAATGTACAGCTTAGAGAAAACTGGAGAGACAGATCTGCTAAGTCTGTTGAGGTGTTCTGATTGGGTCTTATGGGGAAAACTGATGACATTCAGATAAAATTGATAGCATCCATAACAGTACTGTCCCATTGCTAATTTCTTAAATTTTTAGAATGCAACATGAGTATTAGATGCTAAGCATTGAGGGACCTGGGGAAAAGTAAATAAAACTGTAATGTGTTCTTATTCTTATCCTTGGTGTCAGATTGGAAACTATTCAAGAGCTCTGAATTAAAATTTTAAAATATAAATACAGAATATGGTGACAGATGCCGAAGGCAGCAAGTGGTTCACCGGTCACTTATTCTACAGTCTGACAAAGGACCTTCTTTCAATGGATGTCCAAAATAACCAAGTTGTGTCTTTCAAGGAAGGTCAAAGAAAGGTTAGTATTAGAGAGATTTATAAATGTGATTTGCCACCTTGAATGCAAATCTCATGAGCCTCTTTAGATTGCTTTGTCTTAACTGTTTTATTAACTTCCTGGCAATTGTGAGATGCTTGTTCGTCATTTGAACTGAATGCCAGGCCATTTTCTCTGAACATCACTTCAGAGCTAAGCCAGCTAACCACACACCTGCAGAGCCTGGCTCTTCCTCATATTTCTGGAGTAAAATGAAACACTTTACTGCAGGGCCTGGGCCGGCTGTGGTATCCTGAACTGTCATCAAAGGGACTAGATGATGAAGTTTGGATATATAGGATGGTTTTCCTCTGTGTACTAAATCTGTGAATATATGTGTATATGGGTGTGTGCGCACACATTAGTTGGTGTGAATTTGGGCATACCTGTGGCAGTCAAAGGAGAACATTGGATATCTGTCTTTGCTGCTCAGGTAGGGTCTCTCTGCTATTTTTCTACTTTGTATTTCAGGCTAACCAGCCTACCAGCTCCTGGACATTCTCCTCTCTCTCTCTCTCTCTGGTCTCCCATAAGACTATAAGAATTATGGATACTAGAACTGTCTCTGGTTTTCTTTTATACAAGTTCTGGGTCTAAGAACAACATCGCATGCTGGCACAGCAAGTACTTTTATTCATTGACCCATCTTCCCACCAAGTGTGTGTTAAATCTTTAGGGGAAGGAAACAATAGATCTGGCAGATGAATGCCATCTCTGCCTTGCATCCCTCATTCTCATGGAGAACTCTGAGACACACCCCTTAATTCTCCTCTCCAAGACACAGCTGTAGAAGTGTCCATCATGCTGAGCCAATGGACCTGTCTGCCACCAAAGTTCTCAGTCTCCTTTCCATTGCTCATGAAGCAGCCAAAACGGAAACCCGTTTCTCACAGAGCCACCCACCCGCCTCACCTCCATCTCCTCACTGCATCAGGTTGTCACCTTCAACGTGAAAGATCAATATTTTAATCCTTGCCCCAGATTCAGTTTTGAGAAAACACGGGCTTATAATTGACTAGCTTAGAATTGAAAATGAACCATCTGAATATGCTCAGAAAAACTAACAATTTGCAAAAACAATTAACTTGACCTCGTTATATAAATAAAACACATTTTAATGTGATTTTAATGTTAAGTCTTCAAAAATTTCAACAAAGTCCCATATCGGGAATGAGTCGAAATGCTATAGGTCAAGGATATAGAATCAGACACGAGTCCTAGTTGCACAGCAAACACAACAACCCTTTGGAGTAATCAAGAACAAATGGCTGGGGCCGAGCTGTTCTGTGGCAGTATAGTACTTGTCTAACACAGGGAGGCCCTAAATTCTATCTCATGAATCTGGTAGGGACTGGAGGAACAGGGAGACCCACGGTGCACATAAAAGTCAGGCACACATATACACAAATAAAAATTTAAAAAAAAATAAGATAAATTAAAACAAAAATCACCAACAAGTCTGTGGGCAGAGTTAAGGGAAAGCAGCATAAATGGAGCTCCACACCCACAGGCAGAGACAGGAAGGAGCCAACTAGGCCAATTGAGGCTGAAAAGGGGATTTACCAAATTCAGAAGTCATGCAAGGTTATAGGATGGGGCTCTAGGAACTTTCACCAATGCCCAGACTCAATAGGCTTGTGATTTGTTGACTAGTCTTGGAAGTCCTTCCTAGTCCATGATAGTGAGTTAACTCAGATCCTGCAATATTTAAGCCCATATCTGAAGATAGGAACTTTGTGAGCAGGGAGAAGATAAGGTTGAGGGAAGATCATCCTGGTCTGGGCCCTAAATCCCAGTGAGAGGCAGAGAAGGACACATAGACGCACAGTAAGAACGGTCACGAGACAAGACGGAGGCTGGAACTAGAATCACACTGCCACAACCAAAAAAGCTCATGCCACACCAGAACCAGGAAGCGGCAAGCACAGATTCTCCTCTGGAGTGTGTGGCCCCTGAACCCAAGATTTCAGACATCAGGGCTTCAGAACTGTAAAAACAGTGTTTTCATAATTCTAAGCCATCACATATGTGGGGCCCCTAGGAACCTAATCCAGTAACTGAGTTTAAAGAGAAATATTTGTTTGTTTTATTTTTTTTCTCGCTTTTTAAAGTCTGGGATAACTGAACACAAGAGGTATCATTAACTGTGGAGCCGACTCTACAGTTGAAGTAGCGCTTACACTACTATACCTCAACTGTGGGAAATCAGACAAAGTCCCAAAAAGTCACCTCAGACACACAAAAACCCAATGAAATGGTCTAAGCACGTGAATGTGATTTTTAGTTCACACAAAAAAATTCAGCCAAGTTATCTAGCAAAAAAAACCACACACTATTTAATATCCATCCCAGCAAATAATACAGGCTAAGAAGTAGTTAGCCCTTAGTGAGTCACGTCATGTAAGATGACAGCAGTTACAACTATCATTATGAGTTATAAGGTCTCAAATGTAGTGCCAAAACCAATTAAGCATGAGGCTGCCACATGTATACTATATTGAACTAATTTGACTATTCTGAGTAAAATAAACATCACATTAAATATGTTACAGATAACCAAAGGCCATAGATGGACTAGACATTAGGAATAGCATAATTGGAAAGTAATGGGCAGAATATACACAGGACTATGCAAAAACTAAAGACAAGCTGAACAAAATAGGAAGATGAGAGAGGATTGAAGAGCCAAGGAAAGAGGCATTTCAGTGGCAGTAAGTATACAACTTGTAAAGCCCAGAAGACAACCCTTTGGAAATCATTCTTGAAATAGAGGAAGTGTTGAGCTGGCCTGCTGAATTCAAATGACTGGCATCCATGAGGTTACTCCTGAGGACACAAATGGTGCAGCCTGAAGTAAAAAAAGCAGCCAAATGGAGCAGATGATGCAAGAATAAAATAAAGATAGTCCTTAAAGTGAGAATAGAGTGGAATCCTTTTGCCCAAAATAATTTTACAGGAAGTCCACCTTCAGGTGAAAGTCGATCTAGCATATTCATTGCTAGAGCATACAGTAATGAGACATTTGAACACCAGATAAAAGAAAAAGGGAGAAAGGAGGGGAATAATATTTGGTTTCCACACAGAAGATAGTGGTATTTGCTGATTCGTTGACTATTATCCCAAGCTGTTTTCATGAAGGGAGCAAGCACCAGTTAGAAAATGCAGGAACTGTTTGCGAAGTAAGTTCATTGCATCTTTTGCCTTTATTGCCCCAGGTGAACAATATCTTTAATGAGGTCTAAAAGAAAGAAAAAGAAAGAGAAAAGAAAAAGAAGGAAAGGAAGGAAGGAAGGAAGGAAGGAAGGAAGGAAGGAAGGAAGGAAAAAGGAAAGAGAGGAAGGAAGAAAATCAGTTTCCGCCTTTGAAAATTCTGTGTGACAAGAAAATACAGAGGACTTTACTGTGACTTAAACTGAGGACACAGAACAGAACATTGAAAAGCATTGGAATTCAAAGGCAAGACAAACGGACGGCAGAGAAGAGCTTCTCACTTCCCTCAAAAACAGCGAATGGCGTTTGGTTGTCAGAACCCAGGACTCCTCACCAGTAACCTGAACAAATCAAAGTAAAGTTGGCAAGGGAAGAAGTAGGGAGATCTGTCAGATACTTAATGAAGTGTCTGCCTCTGCCAGCCTTCTATCAGTAAAACAGCAGGAGTGAGGCTCAATTCAGAACGGGAAATAGTTACAGGTTTCTAGTTACCCTAGGGTGACATTTGCGGATCAGCTGTCAGATAAATAATTAACCGTATTCAAACAGGAAAGCAAAGTGAGTTGAGAAAACTTCCCCCTTCGATTTCAAATTACCACATAGGGTCAGATTACTAGACCATCATATCAATATTCATTTCCCAACTAGAAAAATCAGCTAAACTCGGTAAGTGTATAATCTTGTATGAGACAATAATGAGCAACCAGGCAAAAACCAAAGCTCAGCCAGTGAGGTGTCTTATTTCCTCACTTCCTTTTACAGAGTAGGCAGAGAAGAACCAGAAGAAGTAAGTTTCATGCCAAGGACTTTCGTTCGGTGTTTGACGCTTAGTTTTTGCAACACTAAAGCAGAAGTGTAACACCCAGGACCTGTTCAGTGGTCTGAGCAACAGTTTCTAGGAAATGAAGAGATTCAGTTTCACCCTATCAGATTCCAGCAACATACATCAATATATATCTACTGCTATTTTTCCTATTACCCAAGGTCCCAAACAATAAAGTGATAATAAGTATTAAATCCTAATTTTAAAATTATTTCTCTACACATTAAAAATAAAATCAATTTAGTGACTTTTCCTTGAGGTAGCAGAAATGTACAAAAAATGATTTTGTAAAAAATCACCCGATGATTTCATTTCCATATTCTTCCCCATCATTTCCATATTCTTCCCCATCTCCTCCAGACATCACAGGAGTGAAGTTTGCCACGTTAGGGTAACTAACAAGCCCAGTATTGTAACTAGGTAAGTACAGACTGCACCTACTGAAATCAAACATCCTCAAACACTTTAAGCAAGCATTATCCAGCCCCTCCTTCTGTGTCTTGTCAGAACATTAAGACGTCTCGTTTTTCTTAATTTCTTCTATTTAAAATACATAGCAGCATCCACCAGCCAACTTTTTATTATTTGTTTTATGCATGTATACTATATATGTATATATATGTACATATATATTCATACATATTTATACTCAATTGATTTGAAAGATTAATCACACTTTTCCCTAACATAAAAGTAATGTGTCAAGTAAAAACACTAGATATTTGATTCAATCACGTCGGACTTTAAGATATAGATATAAACATTATAGAAAAAAAAACCTTACCTTCGTTAGAACTCCATACCATCTAGCCAAATACTAGGCAACCCATGGGGGTAACACTGAATGCAGAACTGGCAAGAAGGAGTGAGGAATGGAATGTGTTACTCGGAGAAAAGTAGAAAGCCAAGAGTTCTTTTCTTAGAGCCCCTCCCTAACTTTGACTCCAAAGTTCATACACCCATGCTGACTTTGCAGGGAGTAAAGGGCACAGCTATATAAACAACCAGAAGATTTCACTCTGCAACAGCATCAGAATGACAAAACTTCCGGAGGCAGGCTGCTTTGTCATCTTCATGCCCACTGCAAAACTGACTAGCTTGCTGCAGAGTAGTAAAGAAGCATGCTTGCCACTTGACAGTTCTTTGTAAAGAAACCACAGTCTACAGCAAATCATTCACACCTATCATCTTTATTGCTGTCCTGGTTGCTACATAAGCTTAGCAAACAGAATCAAAGCAAAGCCTTATCTACAAAAAAAAAAAAAAAAAAAAAAAAAAAAACTCTCCACACTCTGTGGAGGACTTAGCACTGTTTCCTTTATGCAGTGGTTCTCAAGCTTCCTAATGCTGCAAACCTTTAATACAGTTCCTCATGTTGTGGCAACCTCCAATCATAAACATTTCATGCTACTTTGTAATTGCAATTTTGCTGTTGTCATGAATCGTAATCTGATATGCTACCACCAAAGGGATCGCAACCCTTACACGTTGAGAACCATTGCTCTACACTATAGCACCAGTGATGGTTATAATTCCCTTCCCCTCTCTCTTAGTCTCTCTCTCTCTAAAGTCACATGTATACATCTCCACAGTAGATATGATTATCCACGCTCATCAGTCACTCCTCTTTCCTCAGCAGCTTGCACTGGGTTGTGGCTCTTACCAGGTACTGGTACATAGTGGATGGTCAATACTTGCTTCTTGAATACACAGGGGGAAAGTCGCAAAAGCTACAAAGTGAGCAGGAAAAAGTATGAGGACAAGCGCCAGGAGTCTTCTATCTGCGCCAGGCCTTAGATCAGCACGGGATTTTCTCTTTCTCATGGGACTTTGTCTTTGTGCATCGCTCACTACACTCTTTACCCACCTGGGAGAAGACAGGTGCATTTGGGCACTTGTCCCCTCTTCTTTCCCAGCTCTCCCTTACAACTCTGTCCTGGGGTCACCTGTCCTAAGACTTCCACTGCCAACTGAAAACTGACTGAGACATACTGAATCCCCGTTGTTACCCACTGCAACTTTTATCATTCTTTAGTAAGATTTATTATGACACAAGATCAAACTGAGACGTCCTTGAAGGATGCAGATAATCCTAGCTTCCAATTCTGAATCCCTGAGAGCCACGTAGCTCCTGACATGTCACGGCAACTCACATGTTAGTTTAGGGAAATAACTAAGATCCTAAAGTATTAAAGTGTAGGCTCAGGGGACACAGACTTTCATAGAATCTCAAAATAGAAAGCCTAGACATTCTTTGAAGATGTCTGAAGTTTTAGAATGAAATGGTGCATGCATCCAGAGATATTTGGTGAGCAGAGACTGTTCACACTGAGGGTAACTATAGAGCTAAGGTTTTAAACACTACCAATGACTGAAAGATAAGTCAAGAGGGATGTCACTGGTACCACACATCCATGTCAATGTTGAAGACTAGGTAGGTTAGCACCTTCAGGGTTTGTAATTTTCCCCTGTGAGGTGTTTGCCTCAACCACCCCAGGAAAAAGGTACCTAAAAGGAAGTAGGAAGGACCATTAGGAAGCTCCCTAAGGGAAGTCTGTAGGGCCACAGCTTGCATAAGTTCAGCTGTTCCTCACTGAATGTATGTAATCATTTCAAACACCAGTTTGAGTTCTTTTCTGCAAAGTGGCTTCTTAATCCCTTCAAGAAGTGCCATATGGAATACGGTTAACTGTGATTATATCTATAATGCATACCCACCTTTATCTGTACTCCAGAGGAAATTTTATAGTAACATTGGTGTTTAACCTTCATTAAATATGCAAAATAGTGAAAGAATTAAAGCATAACTGTCTTACAATTTAAGGAGGAAAGGAGAGCCACTGGTTGATATCATAGAGATCAAAAAAGGCTAAAATTAATAATGTAACTGGAGTCTTTCCATTGTCATAGCACTGCAGAAGAAAGTGAACTTGAAGTTTAAAGCTGAGAAGCAGAGGCATGACTAAAATGTACATCTTCAGTAGGTTTGAGGTAGAGCAGGCATTAGATACTCTTTGTATATTAGTCCCTAAAGGGTGTATATCAATTGATATTAATTCTAGCAAGAAACACTCCTCCAACATTCCAATAAATGAAAAACTTACATGTTGGAGTTACACGTTTTCCCCCCAAATGCTAAATGCAACGCTGTTATCACTTATGTGTGCCCTGTGCTCTGGTCCATTGCTGTTTTAGAACCATCGCATGAAGTCAGGGATTCCTGTGACCTTCTCCATGCTTCCTCTGATCTCGTCCCCATTTGCTGGCTATGCCTAAATTCTACAATATCCTCAGAAACTGTCAAGTTTCTAGTGGGCTTTCTGCCAAAGAGTTTCACGGTGCTCTTTTGAAATCACTGTGGTGAACAGGCAGGGAAGGGGAACCTCCTTTCTCTTTTAGGGTAAAAGACTGAGTGGGCATGGTATTTATATTGAACAATTGTTAGTATTGGGAGTTCTGTTAGATATGTTTATGTTTCTGTCACATCCCCTCAATCCAAGTGTTCGCTGTGCACGTTTTTGAGTCAACTATCTTCACACGAATTCTTGGTATCTTATCTCAGCTGTAAAATGGGATTGTCCTGCTTGTTGTCCCATACGCTCTTTACTTCCTAGTATGACTCCTGAAAACTATATCACTGATATTTTCTGCTGTTAATGTTAGTCAACTGGGGGATCAGGCTGCCCCATGTCTGTGTTTCTACTCAATAATCTTCAAGGGTGTTCTACATGACTTCCCACCAGGAACAGGTCCCTGATGCCCATCGAACAACCAATTCAGCAATGTACCCTAAGATTAGGTCCCCCTTTACCCGATCTTACTCCTTTCAGGATCTTGTCCTCTATTCCCTGGGACTTGAAAGATGTATTCTGGCCATGTTTCTTGGTGTCCCAATGTAGAAAATAGGATAGAAACATATCCGTTCGATTATCGGGTCCATTCTTCTTATTACCCTAACAACCACCAAACCTAAAAGTCGATACTCATTATAACCATTTCCAGTCTCAGACGAAGCTATAAGATTTAATATTTGAATAGAAAGCATTTAATCTCTTTATGTCCTGCATGCTTTGCATATATTAGGTGCCTAACAATAGAAAACTGTGGTTACCTCAAAGTGAGGGTTGCTTCAGAAGAAAAATTCATATGTAAAAGTAGCGCCCGTCTGTAGACAGCTCAAGAGAACTGAAAGAGCTATCTTTACCCAGTGACATTTTAGTCTGTAACGCTTCCTAGCAGGCTTCTTTTCATCCTGAGTTTTCTAATAAGAAGTCAGACTTTAATTCTCATGGCTTCTTATTTTAGATGTGCAGATGGCTTATTTTAAGCAGTCTCACTGAGCAGAAAAAAACAGAAAAATATCTTTATAGATCTAAGGTTTATAATAGAAATTGCATCAATATTTACAGCTGTAACTACATGTATATGTGTGTATGTGTTGTGATTTGCCCTTTAAGGATTTATTGGTGGGACATGGGCATTCATACCTGTTTGTTTCTTGTATAAGAAGGATATTGAAAAAAATAAATGAAGCCTCTCAGGTGAAGTATTATATTGATAGCGGCATACTGTAGAGCATAGTACCAAGAAAAACAAATTGCTGTTCTTGAGTCAGAAAGGATAAATTTTCACATAAGTAATAACCCCAAAGGGATTCTCTATTCACTATGCTGGCTATCAGATTAGTTGGACATACTACTTCTGAGACAAGAGTCTCTAGGGGTCACTTTACATATTTGATGAAGAAATATCAAGGCATGAAAACATTGGTGTGTTTCTTCATAACATACTGAGAGATATTATATGAAGTCATAAGTTGAAGAAAGGAATTGGTCTTCCAGGTCTTAGCTATATTGACTAAAGTGTCACTCTAAGACACCAATTTGTGTTTATTCTGTTTCCTAAATAACATATATCCGGTCTATGTAGAGTAGCCAGCAAGTTCATTTCTTTCAAAGCAATCTTAAAATAGAGACCCTCTATCAGTAATTATTCCATGAAATGGGCACTAGAATTGCCCAAATGATTAATAAATTGATACAAAAGGAACTTGGCAAGAATATGCAATTGTCATTTTAGAGTTGACTGACTATAGTTTCTTGTAGTTTGATTTCATTTTACCAGAGCATAAAAGTAATATCAATTTATCTTACTTGAAAAATACACACAACACACACACACACAAACACACACACACACCACGTAAAACTTGTAATTGCTTTTAACTCTTCAGGAAAACTCTATTCTGGAATTTTGTCTGTGTGTTTGTTTGACAGTCCTAGGAACAGTACCCAGTCTCTTGGGTTTTACCATTGAGCTCCATCTCCAGGTCTCTTTTTACTTTAATAAAAGGTTTCACTAAGTTTTTAAGGCTGGCCTTGATTTACTCAGTAGTCCAGGCAGTTCTTGAACCTGTGATCCTCTTTCTTCACTTTATGAAATAGCTGGAGTTACAGACCTTCACTACAGGGTCCATCCATACGTGCTTTAAAAAAGAACTTGCGCCTATATCTCTTTTCTCCCTAGCTGTCCAGGTATCTTCAGTCATCATAAACGATGCAGTAGTTTTGAGGTACACAATTTTATGACCAACCAACTACCTCACAGGAAACCAATGATTGTTGATGGCCTTTACCACAGGAAGGCAATGATTTTGAAGACAGTAATTTTAGGAAAATTAGCCAAAATGTGTAAGACCATCCCAGAGTTCATCTTTCGATTTGGATTCAGAACTCCTTTTGGTAATGGCAAGATGATAAATAGCCTTCGATGTTATTTAGGATTGGGCTGCTTGGATTGCACAAAGAAAAATGAACCCAAGAACTGACTTACAAGGTTTAGCTTGCGTGAGAGGAAAGCCCTTTGAGAAAACAGCGGGAAGAGTGCACAGGCCAGCATGGTACTAACAATAAGCAGAAATAAAGATTTTGTGATGGCTTTCTTCACAGTAACTGTGCAAAGCAACTCATGAGAGGATTGATAAACTACACAAGCATGTTTTAAAATTGACCTCAGGCTGGATAGCTAGCTCAGTGTATAAAGTGCCAATCTCACAAGCATAAGGTTCTATGTTGGATGGCCAGAATCTGTGTAAAAAAGCTTGGGTGGTTGCAACAGTATATATGTTTGTGTTGCTACTGTTAAGGAGGCAGGGCACACAGGTCCCCAGAGCTTCTTGGTCATCCAGTTTGGCCAAAGCAGTGAATTCCAGGACCGTGAAAGGCCCATTTCCAGAACTGGTAGTCAGCACCTAGATAATAACATCTAAGGTTGATCTCTGGCTTCAATACATACTGGTTCATTCACACACACACACACACACACACACACACACACACACAGCCTTTGAATCTCCATGCAATTTGCTAGAAAATGAAATATTTTTATTTCTGTAAGTCTATTCCTGGGCTGATTTCATATTCCATTACAATATAAGTTCTCACAGTTATCATGACTTTCTGTAGTCCCCAACATTATTATCAAAATTTAATTGCTGTTTTCATGAACACTGTGGCAAAGGCAAAGTGGTGATAGTACTCTCATAGGTTTGATTAAAATCCTACATGCCGAATTGTCACTAGTCACTAGCAATACATATTCAGGAAAGATCCAGGCATTCACAAGAGAGACAGAGACAGTAACCAAATTGTAGACAGTACAATGGCCTTGGCTGCCAGGCAGCTTTAAATGGGTGCACATGAACAATAGGAATCAACCAGATCCAGGAGGATCAACAGTGGAAAAAATCTCTTTCAAACTGAAATTAAGTCTAAGGTGTCAAGTAGTGGTAGACAGGGTGGACTTTATTGGATATGCATTATGAAATCTTCCTTCTGGGGGAAATTACATACTTGCTCTGGAAACAGGGCAATTATGTGAAATGTTAATGAATACTTTCACACAAAAGAAGTGTCAAAATAGCAAAGTAGGATTGGATTTTATGAAGAGGTTAATTTCTCAAGGCAGCAAAATATTCACAATGTCACAATTACCTCTGAAACTCCTTATGAAAATCTCTTCCTCCATAATGACCAGATAGAAGCAGGGGAGTCTGTATGTTTTAAATGTTGCAATTTTTAAAGATATTTATGTGTACATATATACTTAAATGTATTGTATATAATTTTAGGTAAATATAAAATGATTCATTGAGGCTTTATCAAACAACCTTGGTGTTATTTGTTCTTTGTTCCTCCTTCTCCTTTTTTTATTGACCTAGCCCCTCCTTCATAGGAGACTCTCTTTGTTATTCCATTCTGACACCATATTATTTGGGTGGAAGCATCATTCCAGCCCCTAGCATCCATATAGTCAAAGAGTCTGGAATGTTCAGGTGGAAGTTCCACCCCAAGCCCCCATCCCTAGGGGTTGCCTCAGTCTGGACTTCACCCCTAAGAAAGCCGGCCAAACAATGATTCCTCCCAAGAGATACTCAAGACCATTCCCACAGGGTATTTAAACTGCCCCCCAAAGCACAAACACAATGGTTTTCAGTCTTCCTTCCCCAGCTCCTTTCTGGGGGTCTGGAAAGCCATCCAGGAGCATTGGTATCCATTAAATCTGGGCTTTTTCTAACTCAGTTTGATTTGGTCTGATTTGGATTATTTCATTGGCGTAGAAGCTTATAGGGGCACAGAAACTTTTCACTTATCACCTGTATCCTCCGATTCCCTCCCCCAAATCTCCCTGACCTCTAGTCCCTTTATATTTTACTGATTACTGTAGTTACTCCATGTCGTATGCTCACATAGAAGGATTTGGAGCTAGGAACTAGAGCTGAAAGAGAGCATGTGACATTTGTCTTTCTGGGTCCGGGTTACCCAACTCAGTATAAATTTTTCTACATCCATCCATTTACCTGAAAATTTCATGATTTCACCTTTCTTTACAGATAAAGAGTATTGTGTATATATACCATGTTTTCATTTTCTGTTCATCTGTTGAAGGGCATTTAGGGTTTTTTCCCATTTCGTGGCTCTTGTGAATATGGAAGCAATGAACATCTCTGAGAAGGTATCTGTGGGGAAGAATGTTGAATCCTTTGGACATAAACCAAGGAGCGGTGTAGTGGTTCTAGCTAAGATTAGGATACACAGGGAAGTTAAGCCACTTGTACTGACAATGCTCCCTAGGATAACCATAGAAGAACAAAATCCTCAGTACCAGGCATAAGAAACCTCCTTTCAAATGATTGGTCAAGGTAGTCCAAGTGACTCCCAAAGCTGTATATTATAGATGTAGCCCTTGGTTGCCTTCAAAGGGCTGAGAGTTCTACTCTACATATATAAGACACAAGACTTGGATGATTTGAGTTGGATCTGACCTGAAAGCCTCTCTCCTCCTGTCTAGCTTCCACAGTTCCAGAAAATACAATGCAAGCTGCCAAGGGAAGAAAGCAATTAAACTGTCCTACCCAACCATAGCACCTATGAACCATGGCAATTACTAGCATGATAAGATATGCATGAAGGTGCAATAAGTGACGCTTGCACGTCAGTGGCAATCAACAGCTGTCTAAATGGACTTACAGCCCACCAAACAGGAGGGAACGCATACCTGGTTGGACCTTAAAAAGGAATCTACTATTGCCACTTTGCTAGACCTACATAACTCCTAGATATAGTCTAAATCTTATCTTTATACCCATAGGTAAATGTAGCTACCACCCCTCATCAAAGCCTCTCTTTGTAGCAAATGGAGACTATCACAGAAAAGCACAAGTGGACATGATGCTGAGCTCAGCTGATCAGGGAGAGTTCAGGCCAATCAGAGCATCTGCATCATAACTCTTGCATCTAAGGCTCCGGAAACATGGTGGAAGACATGGTAGAAATCTTAGAAGAGCTGGAATACAATCTCCAATGAACAGGTCTCTCACAGAAATGGCTGCACAAGCAAGACCAGAACAATGGCAGAATCAATAGTCAAGTTCATATGGAAGGAGGAAAATGTTCTGAACAAAGAATTACAGGCAACTGATGAGTGCTGGAGGAAGAGTTAGTCTTTCCCAAGGATAGGATAAGCCTACTTAGTCATTGCCTGGTGCTGAACGGTCAGTCTTGAAACCATTTACACACAGATAACAACAGGACTCAACAAGTTGTGTGTGTGTATTTGTACATACATAGACGCACATATACATTCGTGTATGCACACATGTGTGTGCAATGATAATATAAAGAGGTTATCAAATTGAGATGGAGACATAGTGGGGTGGGGTTTGAGGCAAGGTGTCTGGGATGAAAGGGAGAGGAAAGTGATGTAATTCTATTTCAATAAAAAAAATGAATACATGGGGGAAAATTACTATTTTCTCAAGTGAAGATATGACATGGTTGACTTATGTTTAGGGGCTATGCCGTACCAAAATATCCATTTAAAAAGCAATGTTCCTCTAATTACTATAAAATGATGTTCCTCCAAATTGCTCAGTGCGATTTTTAGAAAATTGAAGAATACTGTGTGGTGCCAATCGTCTCTAAGACTGCTAAGGCTTTACTTACAGGTGGACATGACAGCAGATATCACCCATTATACTAAATTCTGGGTCTGGGAGAGTGAATCATTACTCCATGGAAAACAGCAACCAGGAAGTGTTGGCCTAGAATGAGAAAAATCAGAAAGCTGTGTGGAATACTACGGTTGGAGCTACCAGAGCTAGGACTCTAGGTCAGCCTCCACATCAGTCTCTGAAGTCTAAAATTATACTTCGGATTATTGACTCAGCTTTAGGACTGAAGGTCCTCTGATACAGGACCAGGTCAAAAGTCTGGGCCAGTTTTGAATACAAACTCTTTCAACAGATTTGCATTTGAACCCTAGAATCACTTTGAGCATTTATTTTGAAGGTACCCTGAGCCTCTTGCCAGGCAGCTACACAGGTAGGGTGGTAACCCATTGTGTCGTGGACAAAGGCCCTAGCTCTCACACCTGGAGACTGACAGAGGCATGAAACTTCATCAGGAGGAGAGGTGGTACTGGCTCCAGTCCCACCTGTGTTCTGGCACCTCTCAGCAGCAGTCCTTCCAAATTATCCTTGGTGGCCCTGCCAGTGCATCTGCAGCAACCCTTCCTTCTTCATCTTAGTGGCTGCTCAGGAAGCAAGAGAGAATGTTCCACTCACTTGCAACCACTGGTCCTGATGTGAGATGTCCTTCTGTATATGTGTTGCTTTTATTGGACACTGAATAAAGCTGTTTTGGCCAATGGCTTAGGAGAGCAAAGCCAGGTGGGAAATCTGAACAAAGATGTATAGAGAGAGTAGGCAGAGTCAAAAGACACCATGTAGCTGCTAAAGGAGAAGGACGCTGGAACCTACCAGCAAACCACATCCTTGTGGCAAAATGGGTTGATTTAAGATGTAAGAGTTAGTTAATGTGAGTTCGAGGCCAGCCTGGTCTACAGAGCTAGTTCCAGGACAGGCTCCAAAGCCACAGAGAAACCCTGTCTCGAAAAAACCAA
>NC_022010.1:60231427-60265982 GCF_000317375.1 Microtus ochrogaster
AAAAAAAAAAGAGTTAGTTAATAAGAAGCCTGAGTCATTGACCAAACAGTATTGTAATTAATATTAATATGGTTTCTGTGTGATTATTTGGGTCTGGATAGCAGGGAAACGAACTAACAGCCTCCCTTTAGAGGTCCCTTCAGTAGGAATACATTTTGTCATCCACAAGTTGAGCAGGCTAAAATTTATCTTGTGACTTTCTAGACCCTCATCTTGTGACTTTCTAGACACTCATCTTGCTTCCACGGAGGACTTCCGCCATTAGTGCTCTCCTCCTGTACCATGAAGTCACCAGGGTAGGGGGTAATCCAGTTCCAGACATTACAGAGATGCCAGATGTCTCACACAGAACCTGACATAGTAATGTATGGGACCGATCAAGTATTTACATGTGGAATCTGCTGTGAGTCAGTTCCCATGATGGCCAAAAGTTTAATATCAGCATGGGATCTTATCTGCCTGCACAGAAGATGCCAGTGGATTTTAGAAATAAATTTGTACCCACTTGCAAGCAGAATCTGGAGGACCAAAAGGTCCTTAGAAAATCTGTGCTTGCCCCAGACTACAGCTCCAGGACTCCGCAGATCCTGGAAACCAATCCCTGCAGGTCACTCGGTGGCTGGCCCTCTGTTGAAGCTGAAGCTGAAGCCTCCTTTAAAAGCCACCACAGCCCAGAAAGTGACAGTCAGATTCTCCCAGTAAAAATACACTGGGGAGTATAAGAGAAGGAAGAAAAGAATCCCAGGCCTAGAGGAGAGCTTAGTGCTTGTCCCTGCAGTCTAGGGTCATCAGAGATAGCTGCACGAGTACTCCACCGGTGTCTGCAAGACCTCCGAGAGTTGACAGTGATGAATTGCCAAGTGATGAGCCAATGGAGAGCTGAAGGCAAGGGATGCAGGTGGTCATCCACATCAAAGCAACACAGAGGATTCTGAGTCCTCAGAAAGCAAAGAGAACTTCCTGTGCAGAAACAGCCTGGACCTAACTAGATCAAATACTGAGCAAATGAGACCATTGAAATTGCCCAGATTTGGGCATATGGATGAGCCGCTATGTCATCAAAGGCAGTGATGCATCTGAAAGATAGGCGGAAACGCTGTAGGGATGGATTCAAGCTTCTAACACACAGTCCCCAGGCCAACCAACCCCCATGGCTCTACAATATTCATTCACGCTGCTTGTGCTGAAAATGTGTGTTTCCTGTGTGGATTCTTCTGATGTGTTTCTGGGATGTGTGCAATGCTGCATTGGAAGGAAGGAAAGTTTGCCTTCTCACCTCATTTCCCTCTTGATCTCTGAACACTAGCAGCTGTGGAACTATCTGCTTCTCAACTAGGCTTTTTTCCCTTTTTTGCAAAATAAACTAAAACATGGCCGTTTAAAAAAAAATAAAAAACAACTGTCTTGAGATGATTGACGCTTCACAAGTAGTAGTAGAAATCATATAAGCAATATCCGATGTACTCTTTACTCAGTTTCCCTGGCAAGCAACATCTGCCCATAACATAACATATAAACTATAATAGAGTATCATAACCAGCGTGTATCATTTCCTTTGCTATAACAAAAAGCCAGGGGCTGGCTGACTTAAACAACAGAAACAAAATTCCTCCCAATTCTAAATGCTAGAAGTTCAAACAAAAGCTGTCAGAGAGGTTATTTCTTCTGAGACATTCTTCTTGGGCCTGAGGATGCTGCAGATGGCTGCTTGATCCTGGTAATTCACAGAATTGTTCTTCTGTATCTGTCATCTGGATCACTCTGCTTAAAGGGAAGTCAGGTATACTAGATTACAACCCAATGACATTTTTTAAGTTTAGTTTAAGTACCTCTTTAAAGACACTATCTCCACTTTTATCATTTCCACAGCCTCTTTTTCTTTTTTCTTTCTTTCTCTTTTCTTTTGTTGGTTTTTCGAGAAAGCGTTTCTTTGTAGCTTTGGAGCCTGACCTAGAACTATTGTACACCAGGCTGGCCTCCAACTCACTGGGATCTGCCTGCCTCTGCCTCCCGAGTGCTGGGATTAAAGGCATATGCCACCACCGCCAGACTTCCATACCCTCTTTCAGATAGTATCACTCCCACATAGACTCGTCCAGGTTGCTGTACATATCAATGGTTCCATTCTTCTTATGGCTGGATGGAGTCCTGTGATACACTCCTGTTTAAGGTTTGCCCACTGAAGACACTGGATTAGCTTCAGTGGTTGGAAATATGAGTCCTGCTGCCATAAATATATGTGTACAAGTTTCCGAGTGAATATGATTTTTTTTTTATTTCTCGCTGGGAAAAATGCCCAGGTGTGCAATTGCCTTGATATTTGGTGCTTTAAAGAACAGGCCAAGCTGTTTTCCCAGAATTCTGTACTATTTATACTCTCACCAACAACATGCAAAACCCACCAATGACTGGAGCAACCCAACTTCTCTAAGTCCTCACCAGATTTGATATCGTCGTTATTTTTTATTTTAGTAATTCTCTTAAGTGTGTAGTAGTATCTTGTTTGGTTCTAATTTGCATTTCCCTAATGTCTAATAATGTTGAACATCTTTTCATGTGCATATTCACCATCTGCATATGCTTTTGGGTGAAATGTCTGTGCACATCTTTTGCCCATTTCCTAATTGGATGGTCTTCATGCTGTTGAAGGTTCTTTATATATTCCAGATTTCATCCTTTGGCAGCTACGGAGTTTGCAAATATTTTGTCTCATTCTATAGTTTATGTTTATATTCTTGTAACAGAGAGTTTTGCAGAGCAAAACCAGTTAATTTAAGAGACACTGGCACTTATTTTTACATTGTATTTTAGTTGTCTTTTTCTGACATAGCTCCAGCAGGGAAAGTGCAAGAAGGCGTTTGATTACTGCACACTGCAGGCAGAAGTCCAGGTCCTTAGCTTAGTCTCCAGCAATGCCCTGGAGATCAATGCTCTGGGGAGCACCGAGTTCATGTTACTACCTGGGGTGGGTTAGGAAAGCCAGGACCTCCATTCTGCCTCCTGTGACCCCAGCCTAGCAGGAGGGCGGGCACATTCTTACAGCTGCCACGAGACAGAAACTGAAGTGTTGTAGGAGCTGTGGGCTGCGTTCTGCCACCCAGCTCCCGCCACTGGCTAGCTTTACCCGAAATAACAACAGACAAATTGTATTCTTTTAAAACACTGCTTGGCCCATTATATCTAGCCTCTTCTCGGCTAACTCTTCTGCCTGGACTAGCCCATTTCTAATAATGTGTGTAGCACCCCAAGGTGTGCTTACTGGGAAGATTCTAGCCTATGTCCATCCTGGGTTAGAGCTTCATCGCATCTGCCCCAGAGAGAAGAGCTATCGAGTCTGAGCTCACTTCCTCTTCCTCCCAGCATTCTGTTCTGTTTACTCCACCCACCTATGTTTTAACCTTTGAGGCCAAGCAGTTTCTTTATTAATTAACCAATGACCTTCCTCCATCACTGAAGCCCTCCAGAAGTTTTTCTAGAGTGTTAGACCAGCACAGAGAAGTTCTCTTTCCATGTTTTCCATATCCTAATCACAATCACAGAGTGAGATGGCTTTAGTTCAGTCTTCTTTGGACCCATTGGCATGTCCAGCTTGGCCTCTTCAGCTTCAGCTCTGGGGTGTGGGAATCTAAAAGTGTTGTTCCTTAATGCTTTGGTCTTGAAACCTTTTGACCTTCCAACCCCAGCCCTGAGAGCTTCATATGTGTTTATATGTGTCTTCCTATCACCCCCACAGCTTCACATGTGTTCTATGTATAATGCTCTGAGGGTTGCGTTGCCTTTAGTGGGAATATAGGAGCAAGCACTTGAGCCTTAGTGTCCAGAAGCAGTTATTCTTCACTATCACCGTATTAGTTCTGATTAAGTTTCTATACCACAAGGGTGACTTACCTATAAATTCTGGGAGATATCAGCCTCAAAGGGTAATTCATGAGAATAAGCAATACCTACATAATGTGGTACTAATGCTAGACACAGAAAAACATTTCTTTGAAATGAAACCATGTTGTCATTCTCCCAAATTTTTAAGTGTGACTTATAAAACACTTCTGGATTATTTCCTAGTTCCAGAGACACTCAATAGTTCCAGACTCTTCTCAAAACTGTTCGGAGTATTCCTGGCTTTGCACTGTGGAACTAGTATGTATTATTGATATGCCCAGATATTACTTTCTTAACAAAGCCCCCATACACAATAGACAAAAGTTCTTTACTCAAAGTTTCCCCTGTATTACTGAGAGCTTGAAGTGAGTATTCTGACAAATCCTCAGCAAGAGGGTGACTTTCTCAGTACAAAAGAGGAGATGCTCCTCATATCTAATATCTTAATATCTAGGAGCATCTAGGAACAAATTGATTGCCCACCCTATATTTTGCAAAATGCAAAAATGACACCTTCACAGTTAACAGCAACAAAGGTGCCTTTGCAATAGCACGTGTCTTTATCAGCAGTTTTGTTCTGTCTTATTTCCTGTCCCACAGTAGGAACTAGCTGGGGGGGGAGCGTGGAGGAGAACAGAACAGGAGTAGAGACTACGATCAGTGCAGGACTGCATTGTAAGAAAATTCTAGCCCCCCAATTGGGAAAACTCAGGCAGAACCCCATTTTGAGGTCATAACCCGGACTCTCTTTTATTAAAAAAAAAAAAGCAGGAATCTATGGCTAATGTGAAATAGACATGTAAAGTCATGCGTTTCTAGTTTAAACTGCTGAGTGAGAACTATACATAGCAAAGAGAATATTCCGAAAGAGCACCTGCTCTCCCCTGTCCTCCTGCCTCACTGCTGTCTGCAGATGGCTCAGATGCCCTATGTCAGATGCCCTCAACATTCTTTCTTCCCTATCTCTCTCTAGAGGTCAAGCTCCTTGGAGTTGGGAGTATATTTCTTTGGCTACCAGGGGATGTGAGCATTGGCTCAGTCACATGGAAGTTGTTCACCTCTCTTCATCTTGTGAAGAACACTTGTTTTAATTAGACTCTATAGTGGTAGATCACATGTGGTAAGCTTTTAAAATTATTAAACAACCATTTGTCATTAATGGTTTTTAAATATTTCAAAGTCTTAGAGCTGGAGAACTGTGAGGCATGTGATCATCAACCTGAGTTTAGTTAGTTGACTCAGTTTTTGGATTCTAGCAAGTCTAAGAGAATCTCAGATATATATTCTGTCACACATTTGAAGAATGCTGAACACACTGGTCATCAAGTTACAAGATTTATGCTTTTGTTTTCACAAATAGTACAAAAATTACATGAGTCCATTTTCTTTTTTATTGATTTTTATTGAGCTATACATTTTACTCTGCTTTTCTACAATACTCTCCCCTCCCCGTCAGACCTCTCCTATAGTCCCCATGCTCCCAATTAACTCAGGAGATCTTGTCTTTTTCTACTTCCCATGTAGATTAGATCCATGTATGTCTCTCTTAGGGTCCTCATTGTTATCCAGATTCTCTGGGATTGTGATTTGTGGGCTGGCTTTCTTTACTTTATGATTAAAGACCACTTAGGAGTGACTACATATGATACATGAGCCCATTTTCTTTGGGGTAGAAATGTACCATGATCTCCTTCCCTACTTTGAAAGTTGATAAAGTTCTTTAAGAGCCTCCTGGTTTGTGTTGAGTTCAGGCATAGGTGGTCTCTGATTCTATGTGTTGAAGTAGGGACTTTGATACTCAGAAATGTAATCTTACTGATGTTCACTCATAGTGGCTGATCTTGGCATTTGATGAGTGCTTGCAGGAAGTCCCCAGTTCCTGTGTCCCGGAGTAAAGAATGTGGCAGTGGACTAGACAGCGGTGAAGAAAGCAAGAGAGCTGGTTCAGAGGACACTCCTTCAAGGGAGCATGGAAGTCCAGTATCTCAAGTGTGCCTTTGCATCCGGGACTGGGTGTCTCTGGGACTGGGTGTCTCTGGCACAAAAGTCCACACTCTTGCCTCATTTGCATAACATGGCCTTTTTTGTTCACGCTCTGTTATATACAATTCTATGTATACATATACATTATATGTCTCATTAACATCTTAAAGCTCGGGGCTGGAGAGATGGCTCAGTGGTTAAGAGTATTGTCTGCTCTTCCAAAGGTCCTGAGTTCAATTCCCAGCAACCACATGGTGGCTCACAACCATCTGTAATGAGGTCTGATGCCGTCTTCTGGTGTGCGGGCATACACACAGAATATTGTATCCATAATGAATAAATAAATATTTAAAAAAAATCTTAAAGCTCTACTCAAGAGTATTCTAATTAGCATTGACTTTAGAATTAATAATTAATATTCTGATGAAACAGGTTATTCTCAGAACCTTTGAAATGTCTCTGAGCCTGCACCTGCCTTACCTGTCCTGAGCGACAAGCAGGGTCATTAGACCTCTGGTGAAGACTTTCCAGCCTTCCTATTTGCCAAGTTGGGTTTTTTTTTTCTTCTAAGGCTGTAAGGCTTCACAAAAGACCTTTGCACCTCACCCTCTACCTTGTTCTCCTGCCAAACTGCCATCTGGGGATGAGTCAGACACCCTTTGACATTCTTCTTTCCCTGTTCCTCTCCAGAAGTCAAGCTCGCCCCCAGTTGGGAGTATATTTCTTCGGTTACTAGTGGAGTAAAGTGTCTTAATCACACATAAGCTTCTTATCTCTCTTTAACTTGTTTCAAAGTCCTCTTTCAGGACAAAGGTCTTGTTACCATTGTTACACACTGGCTCGCTGACAGTACCTTAGGAGCAGACATTGAATGCATAAAATCTGAAAGGGCTTTTTGAAAAGGAAAAAAAATGGTTCACATCAACGTGCTGGGGTTGACATTAGGGTGTAGGAAACACCTCATAGTCAGCAGACACAGTCAAGGCCACTGAGTCCAGGGAGAGCGGTGGGAGGACTATCTGGCTAAGGACCCCCCAGGAGTATGTGGGAAAATCTAGACCTCGAGCACTTTTCGTGGCAATATGGCACCGTGAGCCTTAAAAATGTATCTTCCTACTTTCGACTGGACTGGATGCTGCCTTAGGAACTTTCCACGCAGCCTAAAATTACACCAGGCAGAAGGGGAGAGGGCAATGAAAGGACATGGAAGCACCCCCAGAAGGCAATGGGAGTAAGCCGGAAATGGGTGAAAAGTAACAAAAGCCAGCAGAGAAGACAATGGGGAGGAAGGAGAAAACAAAACCACCCTTGCATCTTTTGAGAACAAAGGGGGGTTTGTTGTTGTTGTTTGCTGGGCTTTTTTCTTTTGTTCACATTTCATTTTTCATTCACAGAAGGCTTCTCCAATTCGGGGCAAATGGAGTTTTAATTAGTTCTATTAAAGTACCCATTTCTCAAAATATGCAATCTTAATTTTTAGTAGGAAACAGTTGGAAAATTTTGACATTATAATAGTTATCAATATTTATATTTCTACTAGTATGGTAGATTAAAAGCCATAAACAATTTGTTTTAGTTAAATATGAGAAAAGGAGTAGAAAATTAAAAATTATTCTTGAACTGTCAATAAGCTGGTGCAAAATTAGAGACCACAAAAAAATTTCAAACCATCTAAAATAAAGAATACAGGATAATATCACAATAGATTTGTCAATCTTTGCTGGCCTCTGGAGATGCTTGGGTTTCTTCTGTAGGTACTAATATGAGTAAAAGGAGCTAAGCCCTCTGGCCAGTGCAGTTGGAGACTCTAACAGGAAGGCTTTGACTAAAATATTGATACCTTTAGGATATAAAGGAAAAGAGTACCAAGGAAAAAAGAAGGCAAAAATCAAGATAACATACATTCTCAAACTTAGTTGTAGGGAGCAAGTGCAGCCATGTACATAAATATATCCCTGAGCATGAGTGTGGTCAGGTCAAGGACACCAATGCCTCATCCCAGTAGAAGTGGCAAGGCCTTCCCCTGGTACGGATGTTGGATGTTGACAGAGTAACATGAAGGGGCCAAAGTGGTGCTGGAGAATTGTCTGTATTCTGTCAATCATGTTTTAAATAAACACTGATTGGCCAGGTAGAAAGTATAGGCAGGAAAACCAGACAGGAAGTTGAGTTGATACAATGAGAACAGGAGAATTCTGGGAAGGAGGAAGTAGATTCCTCCCACTCCTGCCCAGACCACCAAAGCAGCAGGATGTGATCTGCCCAACTGAAAAAGGTACTGAGCCGCATGGCTAACATAGATCAGAATAATGGGTTAATAATATAAGAGCTAGTAAGTAGCCTGACCTAATGGGCCAATCAGCTTTATAACATATAGAGATCTCTGAGTGATTTTCTTTGGGGCTAAACAGCTGGGGGTACCAGGCAGGACAGAAAAACCCAATGAGCAGGCCCTGCACATGTTACAGACAGTATGTACAGGAAGAGTCAACAGTAGCTTCTCCCTCCCAGATGACTACAGTCTGAAATTTCCCTGCTACAGACATACACACCCCAAAGTTCAATCAACCTGCCTTTTTCCTTCATCTGTGTATTGTAAACCAAGGCTGTTTCTCTTAGGCTGGTACATCTCTATCAGAGCTCACCTGATCCCAGATTTCCTCTATGAGGTCTGTTGTTTCTTCATCATTTTGTATTATCTTAGCTAGTTCAATTCCAAAGCTGTACAGGTTGTGGCCCTAAGTTGTTGATTCATCTAAAAGGAAATCAATTCTTCCCTGAGAACCCATAATTGTAAACCAGCTCTATGGTTAGCTGAAGAAATCAGGTCATCTGTGTTATGCAAGAAAATCTCAAGTACACATTTTAATTTGAAAGTATCCAGGATAAGCCATACCTCTGATAGTGATAAAATAAAGCATCAATTCTCTCAGAAGAACTGGCAGGAAGCTTAAACTTAAAACCTAAAACTCTGTAGGTAATTTCTAGTGAAACTGAGTACACAAACACACACACACACACACACACACACACACACACACACACACACACATACACCAAGATGCAAATCAAAAAATAATAATGAAAGTGTGCTATGAGCTTCAAGATCATTAGTCAGTGTGAATAAAATAAGAATCCAGTGTGTCAAATTCAGAGTAAGAACTTGAAAATGCTGATTAATTTTATTTTTGTTCTGTGTATTCTTGAAGTACATTTTGAAGAGACTTCTAATATGTACCCAGGAAGATTAATGCTCAAATATAAAAGAGAAGATGTGGAAAATAGTCTAATTCAGGTTCTTAAAGAGCTTGATGACTGGGGGAAGAGAGTGACAGGGGCTGATGACAGAAAGAAGGTAATGTGTGAAGAAAAAACACCTCCTGAACAGTATCGAGGAAGACAAAAGACAATGGCGAGATACAGCTAACGGGAGAAAAGAGAGTAATAGCTCTCTAGAGTCATTCCCAAGGAAGAATTCTCTAAAGAGAATGGAAATTTGGGGTATCTCTTAGAACAACAGAGCCCTTGACTGCTCTCAAGTATGTTTTGTTGACTCAGATTGGAAATTTTGGACCCGATGCTTATGGTTTCACTAAACTTGTACTGCGTCTGTGGCCCCCAGATTGGTCAGGGTGTCTTACCACAGCAATAGAAAAGTGACTAAGGCAGATGGGGACCTGCTGCTTAGTCCAGCTGTTAACCAGTATGAAATCCTAAGGTCCAGGTTGAGGAGACATGACAGGAATGAATGCCTGTTGAGGACCATGATCTGGAGGCCTTCTGAACCAAAACCTATTAAGATAGTTCAACCCTTCCTCTTACACAACTTTGCCCTCCAGAAAGAAGACATTGCTTTTCATCAAGTTAAAAGACTTCTGAAGACTACAAAGGCTTTGTCTCAAAAAGCACTTAATATCTGCATCACCACCTGCTCCAGGGTCTAGGATTTTAGTCTGTCAACTGGGGAGACCATAGCATGAGCCAGCTCAGTGGTTCTGACAGGCTTGTTGAGGGATGATGGAGAGTAGATCTCTGGGGAACTATAAGAATTCCCTGACTTGCACTAACAAGGACAAGGTGATTCTCTTTGTAATAGACCATCCTTTACTCAGAGGCTTCGCTCTCCTTATTTACCCTGAATCCTCCTGGGGAAATGCAAGATTCTTAGTGACTCTGGGCATCATTATAGACCCCACAATGACATTCTCCAGGAAATCTTTAGGTCAGCTAATGTCATTGAGTAATTAATTGCATTAGCTTCGATTCTCCCCAAATCTGAACAAGATGAACACAATTTCTGGAGTCTAATTACCATACTCTCTATGGTACAAATACAAGCAAATGGGATAACTGGACAGGCAGGGCACCAAGACAGAATGGTTAATATAGCTATTCTAGATTCCTATCTATCCCCTGGAAAGCGATTAAATTAAAGTAAAAACTCCTTCTGAGAAGTTGATTCAAGCCTTTCTGATGACCCTTAAAATGAACTTAATAACATAATCTTGCTGGTCACTAGACTAAGAGATAAGACATAGTCTTTAAGTAGAAACTTGATAGTACTAAAATATCCAAACAGAATTAGATAAGGGACACTGGGCTTCCTTGGAACTAAAAGTCAACAATACCCACTGTGAGGTTGGTGTCCACACAGCTCTCCTGACTGTGATATTCTATCTTTGAGATTCCTGGTTTTTTTTAGTCCTAAGAATTGCATAAAATCCAACCCCATGTGACAGCCTGACCTAAACCCCATACAACTCTGCCCAGATCTGCATATACAGGAGAATAAAAAAGTACCAGGCAAAAATTACAGGAAGACTTTCAACAGAAGAGAGAGACGTAAAGACCAAAGACATATAAACTAGAACTTCAGATAAAACTCACAAGCCATTCAAAGAGTCAAATCCATTTTTACAGATACTGCCTTAAGACTTGAGGGCATCTCAGTCCTTGATGCTTCCATGGAGATCACTGACAGCAGGAGCTGGAGCAATGACTCAGCAGTTAAGAGTGCCTGCTGCTTACTCTTCCAGAGGACCAAGGTTTGGTCTCTATGGGCTGCTGCTCACAACCATCTCTAACTCCAGTTCCTGGGTATACAATGTCCTCTTTTGGCCTTCACAGGCACTGCAAGAATGTAGCAGATAGACACAGATGCAGGCAAGACCCCCTTACACATAAAATAATAGTAAATTAATAAAAACTAACAGCAAATGTAAAAGACTGAAAATCAGTTTTATGACTGAACTCTTGATGGTTAAAAAAAATCTGAGAGTTTCCAATAACCGTAATTGATTTTTCTTTCTTTTTTTTTTTCTTGAAACCTAAATGGTATAAACTCTTTGCTTTCCCAACCCAACAAACTTTGATAGTGTGCTTCTGTGGGTTGGGTGTCATCAGTATCAGCTTACAACAGACATTCTTAAGAACCTACAAAGGCTACTGTGTGCGTCAGCTTTGTCAGTGTTACTGAATACCAACCAGGACAATGGAAGTAAAATATTGACTGGGGCTGGTGGCTTTCGAGGCTACTTGATCTTCTTGCTTTGAAGTTGGTGATAAGTTGATCATGGTGAGAAGCTTAAGGTGAAGCCGACCTGCTCACCTCACAGCAGCCAAAAAGCAGAGAAAAGCCTCTCCTCTACAATGCCCCACCCTTCTATCAACCGCACAGACTGCCAATCAAGTCTTTCAAATGAGACTTTGAAGGACATTCCAAATCCAAACTTTAATAATTACTCAAATAAATATTTAAAAATTATATCTCTATCTGAGTTATACATGGTGATAAAAAGTATCTGGGAACTCTGAAATAACTTTAGTTCTTCTCGTATGTTTAGATATATACATGGAGATGTGTTTTAGAGGAGATGTATTAAATGAGCAGTAGGCAAACTTGACAGCTGGAGGTGACACTGGCAGAGATGTATGCTCGGTGCCTCTAATTCCACTGGCTGTGGTCCAAACATCTTTGTATGCCAGGTGCAGATTTGAAAGCCAAGTTGCAAATAACATAATGGGAGCCCTTTTTCTATAACCAGTTCCATCTTAGCGCTGGCTCCCCATGACTGCCCAAATACAGAAAAAGTCATCCAATTCAATAATTTTCTTTCCAGCCAACTTCAAAAATCACCTAATTGCATTCCTGTTTAAAGATCTGATTTGAAGAGCTTTTCCTCTTTCTTTGAGTTTCTCAGAAATTATGTCACTTGGCTATGGGGAGAAAGGAAAAAAAAAATGTGTTTTCAGGCTGTCTCTGTATAGCCGATGGAGTCTGGGGATAGGTCCCTTAGCAGGCATTCAATTAGATGGAGTGAGTTTTTTGCCTCTGCTTCCTATGTCCTGCTTTCTAGCCCCCCATTGCCCACTATCCTATGGAGATCTGACTAAATTGAACTAAACTGGCTGTTATAACTTGGATCATGATTACACTCCAAAAGTCCATGTGATAGTGATTTATCCAGAGGGTGGTTCTCTTTGTGAGGTAGTAGGACATTTAAGAGGTGAAGCCAAGCAAAAGGTCCTTAGAGACACTGAGTCGCCAGCCTTATCTCGTTCTCTTTTGCTCCCTGGCCGTGAGATGATTGGTTTTTCTTTGTCTCATGCTCTTGATGTGGTGTGTAAAACAGGCTGGAAATAATGGGGCCACTCAATCACAGACAAGATTTTCCAAAAAGGTTGTTTAAAATAACCTTTTTCCCATTCTGGATTGATTATCTAGATTATTTTGTCACAGAAACAGAAAACTTATAATCAAGGATAGATAGTCCCTAAGTATGATCTACAACCTGATTTTATCTGTTGAAAGAGTTGAGAATTAGAAGTAAAGAGAGAGAGACAAAAACCATGCATGTCTACTAAACCTGAAGAAGTTGAAATTTTGGCCTTGAGAGGACATATGCATTTGAGGCTGTCAGATCTGTGGAACTGGTACTCCAGTATCTGCTGATTAGTGCTAGCCACCTTGATTATTGGAGATACTGAGTTTTCTTAATGTCAAGCTCATTTTGTATAGTTAGGGATGAATTAGATGTTCTACATCCAACCCAGACTTCTTTGCCATCTCCATCCACCTTCTTTGTTCAAACAGAGCTGCATTAGATGTGACTGCTTAATAAACTCTAGTCATGATGCTAGTTCCCCTGCCCACATGACTTAAGGTCCACCCTAACCCCTATGGTAAAAGAGCATCATCAATTTCTCTTATGCCTCAAAGACTGTAGCTTAGTGTATTAACGTCAGGAATTACTCAACAATTTCTCAAAAATATAAATTTATAAAGCTAGGCCCATTGCAGTCTTATTGTAGCTCCTTGAAAGCTTCTGATTATGCAAATTTTTACAAAAGCCAGCTATGATCAAGTTATCCATCCTTTATACCAGTATGAAAGCATTCAGCAAGAGGGAAAGTAATATGAAGAAGTTCTCAAGTGACTACAATCCTCTTACTATGTATTGGTTTTAGATACTAGTGATTTCAATCTTGATAGTCATTTAATATGTTACCTTTAGACTATTGACCTAGAAATACATGGTTTTAAGAGAAAATTAACCAATAAAATTTCTCTCTCTAATTCATATTTAGAAAAAAAATGCTGTAGTTCTCAGGGAGACTTCATACTTATCTGCTACAACAGTCATCCATCCTGGAAAAAGAATGACTGGCTCAGGCACTAAATACATACCCAAAAATAAAGGCGAGATAACTGAAATTCAAATTGTTTATCATTGTTCCAGTAGCTAGGTGACAAAGCAATAAATTTTGGTGCATGGAAAAGGAACAATCCGTAGTATAGAGTGGTGAAACCTTCTCTGAAACTGTCACTTGTGACATCATGGATGTTATTAGACAATGTAAGTGCTTGATAAGATGGCATCTGGGGGGAAGAAGGTTGAAAAATAAAACACTATTTACCGTTGGTGATGTTTGCTAACACATAAGGAATCAATGACTCGGGAGGTCATTGGCTCATTTGCCACAGTGATAGGGAGAAGGGAGACTCAGGGAGTCTGGGAGTTGAAGGGCCAGGGGGTCACTGCTGTATCTCCAGCTAGTAAATGGTAAAGACAGAGGAAGGGTCTTCTTAGAATTTGGTGTCGCAGCAAGAACCAAGTCAAGGCTTAGAGCAGTGGGATGGCCAGTTAGTTCATAACAGAGATCCGTTTGTGGTAATGGCATCCACTCAGTAAAAAGACACAAAGGCTTAGATCACCAGACCCAAGTTCGAGCCGAGCACTTAGCTGAAGGCAGCGGCACAATTTTAAGAATAATTGTGTACAGTCTATTGGCACAGGATGCTGTTTGAACTCAAACAAATGAGAATCCAATTACCGTGGCGGTTATGGTCCAGAGAACCACAAGACTAATCAGGAATTGATGGATATGTGAGATTGAAAGTGACGCTAGGTCCCGAAAACACAGCTTGAGAAAGCTTTCAACTGTAAAAGTTGGCATAATCGCCAACATCTGCTCAGATGTGGCCGAGGATGACGAAGACTAAAGAAGAAACTTCCCCGTGGTGAAGATAAAGATAGCAGAGCAGATGCCCCCACTGAGTCCCGGTTAGAAACTCCCACCTCCGTGTTCAGGACCCTTGCAGCCCCTGCTGATATTAGGATTGTGAACTGCACTACTCTGTCCCACCTGAGCAGCTTTTGACTAAAGTTACCTTCTCCTGATTCTTCTGCGCACCCTGGTAGTGTGAGAAGTAATTAGTCATCTTTGCTCATTATCTCCAGATAATGGAACCATTCCAAGATGACGATGTAACTATTCAGAGACGACAACGTAACCATTCAGAGGTGCAGGAACTTTGAGTTTGATGAACCGACTGGAATTGACTTTTGGGTGCTGCTTCTCAAAAACTGGCAACTATTTCTCACTTGCAAAGACGACCACAGTGTGTTAGTTTGGGCCAGAAGGGTTAATAATAGTGCTTTCTATCATTGCTGCTGCTGCTGCTGTTGCCATTGTTATTTGTTTTGTGACCCTTTGTTGCTGATTGCTTTCAGAAGAAATAGTAAGACTTTGCTTCCTGGCCCTTTTAGAAATTAGATGAAGCACCATGACACCTCTTGGTCAGAGAATCGTGGGCAAAGCCTATCACTTTCAGGCCAACCATTTAATTTTTATACCAGTGCCTTCAACCCCCCCCACTTCCATTTGTGTCTGCAGTGCTTACAGTAATAGCATATCTGTCAGTCCCTGAGTGACCATGACAAACAGAAGCCCTGTGTTGATCCACAGTTGACGTGATCATTTCTCACTCAGCTGTGTAGCTGGTTCTAAGTCATAAAAAATCTGGGAGATGTTTGCTGCTGCAACTCCGTGGAATCAATCCTAACTGATAAAAAGGGCCCATGAGGAGCGTGGGGAGGAAAGAAATGAGCACTTAGAATTTACGAAATGTTTGTCTTCTGATACACAGCTAGATAGCAAAGAACTTTAATTTATTTTCTCTATGATATTTGCAGTAGGAGATATTGATAAGAGATTAATATCTAAAATGTATGATAAAGAGACAGGAACTCCATGGGAGAAATAAAAGTGTAGTAAGTATATACTGACAGACAATTTATGGAAGAAAACCCAAAGGCTAGCGAGAATATAAAATGATCCCTGAGCTCATTAATAATCAGAGAAATGTAAATTAGGAAAAGATATAACTTTACACCTATTAGCCTGGAAATGGAAAGCTAAATTAATTATTGAAGTTTGGTACGAATGTGGCAATATGGGAGTTCTCAAGAATGGCTGATGAGAAAGTAAGGTGGCTAGATCTTCCCAGGGGACAACTGATCACTGATAATAATCAAACTAAGAATAGTTAAAACTATTTTTTGGTGTAAAAAGTATGAAACTGAGTGAACTGAACCATTACTGTAAGCAAACAGATCTATGCAGAGCAGTTCCTATTTTATAAAGATACATACAAAGATGAACATCCTATCAATGTCAGTAGAGAACAGTGGTAGTGAAGAATGAGAATACACAGAAATAATAATAGCCTTAAAACAATGAGTCACAGACTGACGGACATCGCCATCTGCCCTCGAGATCTCCTTGAAAACCAGTAATGTGGTTTCTTCATTCACCTTAATTTCATACTTGTCATATAATCAAGTATTTTAAGTCACTGAAAGAAATCCTAACAAATCCAGGGATCCCTTAATCATGTAGCTAAATAAATACCAATGGCCACAGTGGAACAGTCGATCTTGAAACCCCCGTCTACTGATAAATATTTCACAATTGCATCTGGAAGGAGGAGTGTAGGTTTTGTTTGTAAGATTTGCTGATTTCTGTCATAGCACTATTCTCCTGGCTGATTTTAAACTATTATCAGTCACTGAACTACCAGATGGAAGCATTCTTAAAATGTCACAGGGGACCTTCCTGAGCTTCCAGGAGTGTGTTCCCACATGCTACCTCGGAGGCTCCAGAGTCAGCATAGGACGAGCTGATTTAAACACAGATCATGAAAGGGTGGCACACAGAACAAACAACTTAGATGTGTTCTGTACACAAGCTCTCAGAAAGCACTTTGTTTCACTCGCACTGAATCTTTAATCTGAGCTGAGGGGACTTTCTTCCATCTTTCAAGTTGAAACGTTTAACTGTTGCACGTGCATAAATCCCCTTTACTAAGTAGGGGCCACCTGACAGCTCCAGCTGAGTCACAAATCCTTTGCCTCGGTAGTATGCTTGTTCCTAGAAGCAAGGAACGAAACTAAATGGTTGGATATTCCCACAAGTTGGACAGGAGACCTTAAACAAGGTTACAAGACAGAATGCCTCTACCTGACACTGCAAAAATGCCATTCATCTTTAAAAAGCAAACAGTCTCTCAGTAGTCCTTACTGCTGACCTATTCAACACTGCAGGCAATCCCACGAGCTCTCCTCCAATGTCTAGTTTTCTCCCCGTGTCTTCCAACAGTTTCTTCTTCTACTACGTGAATATTACATGAGGGCAGTAAAATCTTCTAAGCCTTTTATGAATATTAGATGTGGAGTCGTCACTATAGCCGACAGCCTATAGTGCATGCTTACAAAGTTTCCGTTTTCTTTGTTTTCTCGTTATAACCAAGGTTCTAACAAAACCAAAACCAAACAAAAACAAGAAGAGCACAATAGCTAGGTTAGCTTTCACGTGGCTGACATGGTCTTGGCTGATTATTAGCATACTTCTCAGGGACCTGTTTTTAATCACCTACCTCGCAGCCCCCAGGAAGTTACCAGAGAACCTACATATGTTTGCAGACTCAACAGTCCAACCTCAAGATCCTCTTTGTGGAAGGGCAGGAACGTGCATTTGAATTGTGTGATCATCAGCAAGACAGGCTTTGACAGCAAGTTTGGCTTTTGACATCCATGGTAGTTTGGGAACATTGCTCATTTTCTGATAATTAGTGGTAAAGACCTGGAAACTCGGGCATTACTAAGCACTCCAGATATTCTAATAAACATAAGAAAATCTCACTGAAGAAATGCTCTTGTACATTTTTTTAGTGGCCTAAGGTATCAAATACACTATGAAAGTAAGTCAATATTTTATTAAATAAAAGACTGAAAATTAACATATATTCAACCAAAAAAAATCAAAGTAAATTAAAGGATATTGCACAGAGAAACTTAAGTGGGATAAAGACATTATTTTAAACTATCGGATAATTGACTTAGTTTCTGGTTTCTACCTACTCAATGTAGCATAGCGCTTCCAAATACATACTAGTTAAAAGTACAATTGTGCAGTCCCACAAAAACTACAGGCAGATTGCAAATGTATCATAGATTTGGAACTCCTTTTAAGTGACTAGATGCCAAATATTATCAAAGTAGAGGACCATACGGAAAGCTTCAAGCATTTCACTACAAAAAGTGCATTAAAATTTTACATCCTTAGTCATCTTGTATTATTTTTTCTGGTACAATGATAAAACTTTATGCTGTGAAAATAACAATAAAAAATTTTTGTAGTTGCTTATTTTTTAGCACTTGCTCCAACACCATTTCCAATCATTTAACACACATTTTTCCCCTAAAGTGTCTTATTTCAATTCATTTTGTAGTTCCAGTGGCTCACTGAAGAATATGGCCTTTTCTGACATGGTAGATGAGACTAAATGCATATCTCAAAATGGATAGAATTTCAAAACAGGAAACAGGACAGTTTGTCACTCTCGTACTGTGCATTGTATTATGAGGAACTTTAACATCGCATGCACATTGATCTCATTCTGTAAGAACCTTATGTTCCCATTGTTCCACCTCAGCAACATTTAGCTCAGCATGTTAGTTCTACTTCAGCTGGGGTGATGCCCTCCCTTAGCATACAAATAAGCACTCTTCTTCTCATGCACAACATGAATAATATATGAATCCTAGTATGCACCCATCCTGCTTGTGAAGACTGAATGTTTATATCTCTCAAAAATTCAAGTCAAAATTCTAGTTACCAACATGATACACTGGTGTGTGCCTTTGAGAAATAAATTGTCAAGAAGGTATAGTGTTCATTAACAGGATTAATGACAGCATAAGAGAGAACACAAGAACCATCTTGTTCTCTTTCAGCATATGAGCACACAACAAGAAATATTATTCTTCAACGTAAAAGGAATCCCTCAGAGCGTAACTGTACTGACTCTCACCTTCCTCCTGAACTTCAAGCCTTTGGGAATATGGGAAGTGCAAGTTGGTTTAAGCCCCTCAGTGGTGACAAGAAACTGAAGTGCTACAGCTTTAAGATCCTTGTCTTCTTGGAGCGACACTGGCTAGTCTTACCTTCTTGTGTAAGACTACGGTATTAATATCTGACCATTTTATTGTCTTTAATGTAACTAGAATATTATGGGATACATTGACACAAATAATTTAATCCTCATATTTAAATTTTCTCTTTGAATGCAAACTTGTGCAACCACTCTGGAAAGCAGTGTGGCGGTTCCTCAGGAAATTCAGGATCAACCTACCCCTGGACCCAGCAATACCACTCTTGGGAATATACCCAACAGAGGCCCTATCATACAACAAAAGTATATGCTCAACTATGTTCATAGCAGCATTGTTTGTAATAGCCAGAACCTGGAAACAACCTAGATGCCCTTCAATGGAAAAATGGATGAAGAAAGTATGGAATATATACATATTAGAGTATTACTTAGCAGTAAAAAAACAAGGAATTCTTGAAGTTTGCGTACAAATGGATGGAAATAGAAAACACTATCCTGAGTGAGGTAAGCCAGACCCAAAAAGAGGAACATGGGATGTACTCACTCATATTTGGTTTCTAGCCATAAATAAAGGACAGTGAGCTTATAATTCACTATCCTAGAGAAGCTAAATTAGAAGGTGAATCCAAAGACAAACATATAGGCATCCTCCTGAATATTAACCTTCATCAGGCGATGAAAGGAGACAGAGACCCACATTGGAGCACCAGACAGAAATCTCAAGGTCCAAATCAGGAGCAGAAGGAGGGGGAGCACGAGCAAGGAACTCAGGACCGCGAGGGGTACACCCACACTCTGAGACAATGGGGATGATCTTTCGGGAATTCACCAAGACCAGCTAGCCTGGGTCTGAAAAAGCGTGGGATAAAACCGGACTTACATAGCGGACAATGAGGACTACTGAGAACTCAAGAACAATGGCAATGGATTTTTGATCCTACTGCACATACTGGCTTTGGGGGAGCCTAGGCAGTTTGGATGCTCAACTTACTAAACCTGGATGGAGGTGGGCTGTCCTTGGACTTCCCACAGGTCAGGGAACCCTGATTGCTCTTCAAGCTGATGAGGGAGAGGGACTTGATCGGGGGAGGGGGAGGGAAATGGGAGGCAGTGGCAGGGAGGAGGCAGAAATCCTTAATAAATAAATAAATTAAAAAAAAAATAAATAAATAAATTTTCTCTTTAGTGTAGTAAAGCATCATATTGCTATTTAAAACTCTTATGCCCAGGTACATTATTGATGAACTTTATTTTGACATTACAGACATTTGTCGTAAGGGAGCTTTGGTTCTGATAGGGCTGAGAACTATGAATTTAAGTGAATGTATAGAAACATGGGCTTGTGTGGGTCTTAAAGCCACTCCTTTGCAGTGAAGGTATTCCTCATTCTGTAAGGCCCAACAACTGTTTATGGGGACCTTGTGGGAGAGTTGACGGGGAGAAGAGAGGCAGGGAGAGGAGCAGAGAAAAATGTAGAGCTCAAAAAAATCAATTAAAAAAAGTAGCAGAAAAGAACTCTTTATTTACCATTTTCCTTATTGTCAAAAGAACTAGCTGTCTTCCAGTTGATTTTTAACAATTAAAATATAACAATTACCCATCATCAATTACAATGGCAAAAAAAAAAAAAACAAACCTAACAGTAGTAACCACTGCTGAAGATGTAGAGGAAAACAAACCCTTATTTGTCGGTGGTGGGAATACAGGAAAGCATAGTCACTATGAAAAAATCTTTGGCATCCTCTTACAAATATAAATATAGTTTGACCATGTAACCCAGCAATCATGCTTGTAGATGCTTACCCAAATGATTTGCATATTTATGTTTACACAACCATCTACATGTCAGTGTTTATTGCAGCTTTATTCACAGTTACAGAAAAGATGACAGAAATCAAGTTATCCCTCAATAGATTCCTAGGTAAACCACCATGATGTATCTGTACAGTGCACTACGAACTGGGGATTAAAAGAAGAATTGAACTATAATACCACAGAAAGATATGGATGAATTGTATATGCACATTAAAAGTAGAAGAAGCCAGTCTGGAAAACTGCATAAGGTATGGTGGAAGTTATAAGACACAAAACGATAGAGATCATAAAGTGATTAGTAGTTGCCAGGCAAGGGCAGAAGGTTAAATGGGGGAAATATTGAACATTTTTTCCTAGGCACTGGTTCTGCAAATTGTGATTATAGATACCTATTATTACACTTGTAAAACTCATAGAAATGTACAGAACAAAAATGTATATGCAAATAAAAATATTTCCAAGGTCTACTAGTCTCTGCATAGGATGCAGACAATATAGACAGCCTAAATGTATTAGTAATGTATACAACAAGCTCACCGAACATGCTGGGTAGTAGCTCAAGAAATGAGCAGAATGCCTGATGCCAACGCAAAAGAAAGGCCAGCACTCTTGTTGATAAAGCTCTTTCATATGCAGTACTGATAAGCAGCTCTGTTACCAGGAAAAGAACAGGAGCCAGGTTTTTTCATTGAGATTATGAAAACCAACAAAGACAGGAGATCTGTGTGCTAACAGACCAGACAGTAGTCACAGATAGCATTACGAACTCCCTTAGATAATACAGCTATATACGCTCGCCTAGAAAAGTATTTATAGATGCATATGTGCAACTATTAATTCAGAGATAGGTATAACACACGATTCTCTGCCATGTTGACTGAGAGAATCTAGGAGCAAAGACAATTTAGCCACAATGAGCACATCTAGAAACCAAGTCTCTGTTTCTAAACCAATTTAAAAATAACCACAGTTCTTTTGAGAAATGACTGATTCTAGCATGGGGGCTGGAAATATCCAAGATGTGATGACTTAGATGCACTTACACACTGTGAAAAGGTATTTCAGTCAATGGTAGGTTTCATATTATGGGATACCATAGCATTAGTAGATCTGAAATATCCCTTTTGGCCAGTGATACCACCGCACTCCTGTGTTCATGCTTTCAGTGCGCAAGTACAGAGAACTGTGCAGTCAGCCATGTAAAAATAGTTCATGCAATCTCATCCACTACACAACATTTCATAATAGTAATAAACAGCTATGTTATCAGCTTTTGTATCTACTATATTATATTTTAATCTTCAGGGTCTACCACTCCTGTTTATAGAAAATGCTCACATAAAAACAGTTTCCAGCTAATCTGTTTGGGAGACGTTCCAGAAGACAGATCCTTTATCATGGGAGGTAACAGTGACATTTCCTGCATTTTCCCTCATTACTGCAGAACAACTTCCACCAGGACAAGATGAGGAGGTAGAGAAAATGGCATTAATTATCAACGACCCTGACTCTGTGAAAGCCTAAGATAGCGAGTTCTGTGTCAGCTTAAAAAAAAAAAATGTTCTAACACCTGATTTTTGGCAAAGAAGCAAAAAATCTAAAATGGAAAAAAGAAAGACATATTCAACAAATGGTGCTGGCATAACTGGATATCAACATGTAGAAGAATGAAAAAAGATCCATATCTATCGCTATGCACAAAACTTAAGTCAAAATGGATCAAAGACCTCAACGTAAAACCAAGCACACTGAACCTCATAGAAAAGAAAGGGGGAAGTATATTTGAACACATTGGCACAGAAGACCACTTCCTAAATACAGTCCCAGTAGCACAGACATTTGAGAGAAACAATTAATAAATGGAACCTCCTAAAACTGAAAATCTTCTGTAAAGCAAAGGACACTGTCAACAATACAAAACAACAGCCTATAGAATGAAAAAAGATATTCACCAACTGTAACAGGAGGAGCAGGTTGCTTGTCATCCCAGCCACCAGGCTAGCTTACACCCGAAATAATCACACAGAAACTGTATTAATTAAAACACTGCCTAGCCCATTAGCTCTAGTTTCTTATTGGCTAATTCTTACATCTTAATTTAACCCATTTCTATTAATCTATGTATCACCATGAGGTTGTGGTTTACTGGGAAAGATTCAGCATGTCTGACCTGGAGGCTGCATGGCATCTCTCTCACTCTCATTTCTCTCTCCCAAAATTCAGTTCTGTCTTCTCCACCTACCTAAGTTCTGCCCTATCAACTAGGCCAAGGCAGTTTCTTTATTCATTATCCAATGAAAGCAACACACAAACAGAAGGAATTCCGATACCAACCACATCAGACAGAAGGCTGGTCTCCAAAATATATAAGGAACTCAAGAAATTGCTCATAGAAAGAACAAATGATCAAAAAAAATGGAGGTATAAACTTAAATAGAGAACTCTCAACAGAGGAATCTAAAATGGTTGAAAGACACTTAAGGAAATTCTAAACATCCTTTGGCATCAGAGAAATGTAAATCAAAACAACTCTGAGTTTTATCTTACACCTGAAAGAATGGCCAAGATCAAAAACACTGATGACTACTTATGCTGGAGAGGTTGTGGGGTAAAGGAAACACTCCTGCATTGCTGGTGGGAGTGCAAGCTGGCACAGCCCCTTTGGATATCAATGTGTGGCGATTTCTGAGAAAATTAGGAAACAACCTTCCTCAAGACCCAGTAATATCATTTTTTGGGTATATACCCAAAGGATGCTCAATCGTACCACAAGGACATGTGCTCAACTATGTTAATAGCAGCATTGTTTGACAGAGCCAGAACCTGGAAACAACCTAAATGGACCTTGACCAAAGAATGGATGAGGAAAATGTGGTACATTTATAAAATGGCGTACTACATGGCAGAAAAAAATAACGACATCTTGAATTTTACAGAAAAATGGATGGAGCTAGAAAACATCATTTTGAGTGAGGTAACCCAGACCCAGAAAGACAATTATCACATGTACTCACCCATAAGTGGTTTTTAAACATAAAGCAAAGAAAACCAGCCTACATATCGAATCACAATCTCAGAGAACTTAGATAACAATGAGGACACTAAGAGAGCAATTTTGCATACCTGTAGAGTGTGTTTCTGCTTTAAACTGCTCTTGTGAGTCAAAAGTTGAAATATAAATATTTATAAAGCCAAAATGTTACTGAGCCAAAGTTAGTTTATTACTGAAGGAATGTTTGTTTATTACATTGGGATAGTCCAAGGGTACAGTGCTTATAAAGTCTATTCAGCTATGCACAGTGATGTCCTTGGCTTTCATGCTCACACGTCAATCACCCACTGACTCATTCTTAATGATTCCCAGTCATGGAGACTCCATTCTTCATAACTAGCCTGAGCACTTGTACTATTTTTTTATATCTATCACATTTTCTCTGCTTCTTCTGTGCCTGGGTACACAAACATTTACATTGTCTACAGTGTGCTGTTGTGGAATATTAATTTAGGATGTGCTACATTTATTTATGCTGCGGCATATTTGTTTAATGCTGCAAAGATGTGTTCATTGTTTTATGTTGCATTTGTTTAACTCTGTGTAGCTGAGTTACTTTGCCTGTCTAAAACACGGGATTGGTCTAATAAAGAGCTGAATGGCTAGTAGTGAGGCAGGAGAGAGGATACACAGTGCTGGCAGGCAGAAAGATTAAATAGAAGAAGAAATCTGGGAAGAGAAGATCGAGGTACCACAGAAAGGAGAAGAGGAAGACATCAGGGGCCAGTAACACAGCTACACAGCAAGCCACCAGAGTAAGAAGCAAACAAAGGAATATAGACTAGAGAAAGCTAAATGTGCAGAGCATGAGGCAGATGAGATAATTTAAGAGAAGCTGGCTGGAAACAAGCCAAGCTAAGGCCAGGCATTCATAAGTAAGAAAATGTCTTTGTGTGTGATTATTTGTGAGTTGGGTGGCGGGCCCCCAAAACAGCCAAAGAACAAAATGCAACCCAATCATAATTGCATAAGGATGTAGAGTTATAACACCTTTAGTATAAACAATTTGAGAAAAATCTTTAGTATTACAGATAAATATTGCTTATATTGGACAATGAAATTATGATCCAGAAAAGGAAAAAAATTATGAACTGGGATTTGTTAAAATGTAAAACGTTCAGATAGCAAAGGACGCAAGATAAAGAACCTTTTCTCTGTAAACCTCTCATCTGGTGAAGGACTCCTATCCAGAATATCACATTTCAACAATAAAAGTGATGAACACAATAATACAAAGAACAAAAGATGTGAAGACACCTTTCATGTAAGATACTATAAGAAAAATTTACATGGAAATATGATCAACATTATTGGAAATATAAGCTATCATCATATGCCAACCAGAATGACTGCTAATAGAAGCCAATGGCAACACCAACAAGACAAGGATGGAAGAAACTGGGTAACTACTACACTGCTGTTAGAAGTGTCTAAAAATATTTTTGCTGGTTTTTTTAAAACAGAAAATACAACTCAATAACTACTCCTAAAAATTTATCCTAGAGTGATAGTTAGACAAAAACCTATACAATGATAGTATAGAGGTTTCATTAATCATAGTTCCAAACTGGAAACAAGGTAAATAATCCTTTAGTCTAGGAGAATTAAACTGTAGTGCTTCCATACCACAGACTACAGCTCAGCAAGAAAATGGAACCAACAATTGCTACACGCAACAGTCTATATGAGCATCCAGAGAATAAGGTTCAATTTTAAGACCTAAAATTCCCAAAAGTTACATAGCTCATGATTCTATTTCAGGCAGCAGTCATCATTTATGATATAATACAACTAGTACAACTCAGTAGTCATCAGGGATTAAGTAGGATGATGAGGTAAGTGGATTTGGCTAGAAAAGGTCAAGCTGAAGGATGTGCATAGTGATGGATGTGTTCCATATCTTGACCATTTCAACGTCAGTTAGTTGATCTTAGTGCTGATCTTATACCAGTTTTTGTACAATCTTCACCCTGTGAAGCTGGGTGAGGAAAGAGAAAGTGAGTCCTTACTATTTCTTGCAAGTGCATGTGGAGCTATAATTATTTCAAAATAAAAAACAAAATTCAATTTAAAAATGACTCATCGAAGGGCTAGGAAATGGAGACACTTGCTGTATATAATATAATTTGTTGGAGGCTGCTACATGCCTCGGGTTTGGCTTGTAATGGAAAGATTGAGTTTGTCATTGGAGATGCTGGGTTACAGACAACCATACCAATTGTGTGTTCTTAGAAATATGAACCTAGAGTCTACACCTACAAAACACTAAATACCTTTTAAGGTTAGTGTGAGATAGTAGTAAATGCGATATATAAAGAACTGAGTATTCTAACCCCCAAGTGCTCCACTTGACAGACAGACTCAAATGCCAGCTAGCAGGGAATCAAGAGAATTGCTTAGCAAGCGACTGGACTGTCTCCTCTTTCCTTTTCATTATCTTTGATAGCTGAGACTTGAATAAAGTTTTAGGACCATGTATAAAAATAAAAGAGAAATCTAGCCAAGCAGACAATCAAAGATGGAGATATAAGAATCCATGATAAAAAAAACAATCTAATATATTTTTCTTGTATTTAAAGTACCATGTGGTTATAAGGTGTTTGGAAATGTAAAAAAAAAAAGAGCTCAAAACCCACAATAATCTGGTAGTAGAACTGTTGTTAACATGATAATTCATTTGATTTATTTTTAGAAAGCTGATATTGTGCATTTTACATAATCTTCAAACCTACTTTGTGATTGCATGAGTCTTTTCCCATGTCATTAAGTATCCCACAGACTCTTTTCTAATGTTGTCTAACTAAGCACCATATATTCAATGGAATATTAACTATGTACCACTGGACATGCTAGTTGCTTCCAATTATTTTTCTATTGTATGAATTAATAGAAAAATTTTGTTTACATAAAGCTTTGCATTGAATTTGATGTAGCAATGTTCTATGGAAAGGGAGTATTGAAGGGAAAAGATATATGCTAAATTTTTGATTTGCCTGGTGAATCCTTCTGAAAAGAATGAAACTGGGTATTTAAGAAGCCTCTTTTCAAAAAGTATATTTTCCCCTTGAATTAATTTGGCTTTGACCATAAATTAGTGCCTTCAGAAGAGAATAGGAACTCTGCAAGAAAAAAAAACAACCAAATCTATTACATCCAAGAGAGGACACTGTCAAGGACACTGTAAAATGTGCCAGGTACTAAGAAAATTTATGTTAAAAAGCAGTTAGAGCATTCCCATGCCAGATAGTCTACTACAGTGAGAAACAGTTTGGGACTTGTGGGAGGTTCCACTCCACCTCGGGAGCTAAAGAAAGAAAAGCATGGAGACAGACTAAGCAGACGAAGCAGTTGCAGCTTCAGGGAACTAGCTAGAACTAAAACTAATAATGGGCTACATCATGCTGTCAAAATTAGACTTGCAGAAAATAGCAACAAAGACAAGACAGCACCCATTGCTCTCAGAATACACTATTTTAAAAAGCCAGTGAGTAAAGAAGGCAGAGCCTCTTAATTTTGTTTTGAGTCATCCTTCATAAGGAAAAATTGTTTTATTTCAAGGTGAGAAACACAACACTGATGGAGTGAACTGGTCTCAAAGGGAAGAAAATTTGAATGTCAAGATATCACAGGACAAGCTGTACTCCTGAATGGGATGGTAGTTCTGATTTCTTATCCCCAGCAGCGAGATGTTAGATAGAAGCAGTAACTTTCCTGGGAGGATGATCTAACTCCCGGCTCCATATCAGATTCAACGGAGGGAATTTTAAACATACATCTATACAGACTCCATCTGAACACTAAGTCAGAACATCCTTAAGGGTTGGTGGGAGCTAGCGTCTGTGTAGCAACCAGCCATTAGCTGATGGGTGAGCTGGGATCGCTTAGCTTGCAGGCTTAGAAAGACTGACAAAGATGACAAAGGGAATGCCAAAGGCTATTTTAACTACCTGAAAGGCTTCTCTGTGGATTATGCTTTTACAGTTAAAATGTGAGGTGAACCCCACATGCTCATATTTTGAACACTAGCTTCCTGTCCGGTAGCACTGTTGCGGGCAATGCAAAGCCCCTGGATGGTACGGCCTCACTGGTGGAAGCAGATTAACAAAAATCAGACTCAAAAGTGATGGTGACTACTCCAGACTCTGATTCCAGACACTGTTTCCTGAGTTACCAAAATTTGGTACTGCCACAGGCTCCAAGCACTGACTGAGCTGGCCTCCCGGTACTCCCTCCCTGCCATGATGGACTGAAATTTCACTAAAGTCAGGGCCGAATAAATCATTTCTCTTTTTGGCTTTTATTCACAGCCACATAACAGTAACTGATACTTTCACCAACACTGTTTCCTATAGTGTTATCTTGTTTGTACAAACAAAGCTTGCCTGAAGATCAGAGGGTGGAGCTAGCCACTAGCTAACCATAGAGGTCTAGAGGTCTGTACAAACAGACAAGATGTGATATGGTTGGACAGAGAGAGAAAGTGATAAGGCGGAAAAAAAAAAAAAACAGGAAAGTTGAGAGGTGAGGTGGCCATGGTTTTACTCCTTCATCCCTCTGATCTCTCAGCATTATCCCAAATATCTGACTCTGGGCTTTTATTACTAAGGCCTATGAGAATTCATACTACATATTGGCATACAACTTAAAGGCAGGAATTCATGAAAAAGCCACTTGCCTTGCTTTGTAGCCACTGGCAGAAGCCAGAACTGCACATGAGACTCCTGCCCTACCCAACAAGGCTTTCTTTTCTTTATTCCCCCAAGCCTCTGAGAAAGTCTGAGATTTTCCTGTTGTAGCCTCTCTGAAACAGTCTCCAGAGACCACTCAAACTCCAGAAGTACCCGGACTCCAAATGCCACAGGACTTACCTACCCTAGACCCAGGATTTACCCACCCTAAACTGGCTGGTTCTGCCTTTAGGCAGCCTGTCCCCTTCTTCCCCCTTCACAATACCCTGTGAATTTTTCAGATAGCCCCCTCTGTCTCCCCACCATGAGGTGATGGCTTTCCCTACACCTCCTCTCCTTGAGCTACCTCCTGCAGCCCACAGCTACATGCTAGCTGCCGACAGCTGTCCTCAGGCAGGCTGTTCACTGCTTGTGTTCTCTTCTCAACCATGCTACATCCAACAATAACATTGTTGGAAGATTGGTAAAACAATCAAGATTTTTTTTAAAGGGAGGAATTAGTTTAAAAAGGAGTTTTTCCCACGTTAATAAAGGAAAACATTATTGCCATAGAGGTATTTAAATCTCTGTATGCTACTACCTTGGACAGTTTAAAAATGAATTAATTAAAGGAAAGGATAACTAATTTAGATGGGACTTATGCAATGTCAATTATAAGCATTATCAGTTTTATCATTTTCAGTTTTTTCATAAAAAAAGTTCTAAGATACAAGTTTTAGAAAACCTTAATAAAACAGATCATAGAGATATTCAGATCCAAACAGAAAAATTTGATGGAGAACCAATTTCAGAATTGCATTATAAAGTTAGAGAGAGGAACAGCCTAAGGTTTTCAAACAACCAACTTTAATTCATCCAGTCATCTTTCAGGAACTCCCAGATGATGGATATCCCCAAGACTGTGCAAAAGTTAAATGGATTCCTGTGAAATGTTATATTTAAAGAGATTCAAGAAAGCAATAGTCTCATAGGGCATGCATTCTACCTTATGTGAAGCATATGTTGAACTCGTGGTCAACTTGTAATAGAATTATCCCTAGAGCCTGGAGAGACTGGATTAAAGCAGTCTTGGAGTCTGATCCTCAATTATAATGGGCGACCTGGTTGAAAGAAGAGGTTAAGACCATTGAACAATGATAGCCGGGCGGTGGTGGCAATGAAGTAGGGCTAGAGGTATGGAAGTCTCCCAAGACCAACTCCTTAGAGAGGGAGATTATGCTGATGTACAAAGTCAATCTCTATATGATGACCATATCCTAGATGCTGCACAGCAGTTTTGAATGCTTGAAACAGAACTGGAGAAGTAGGAAGGAAAATTGAGTCATTTATTAAAGTTATAAGGGCCCAAAGGAAGACTTCACAGATTTCCTACAAAGACTAACATCAGCAGTAAATAGAATGATACCAGATTCAGAAGATAGACAAATAATAATTAAATCTCTGACTTTTGAAAATGCTAATGCACATGTAAAAGGGTAATTAGGCCATTAAAGACAAGATAAGTATCCTTGGAGGAATGGATCTGAGATACAATCAGTATTGAATCTCATGACCATGATGATGCATATGGATAGGAGAAAAGATTTCCATAAGTTTGAAGAACAATTGAAATATCCAGTATTCCAATTGTGACAAACATAGTTACCTAAAAAAGGGGATTATAAACAGGGCATTTCTAGAAACAATATTTTCTTTAAGCATAATTCAAACAGAATGTCTTTCCATTTTGGATTGTGCAGAAGGTCTGGCAAAGTCAGGCATTGGAACAATAAACATAGGTCAACAATGAGATATGCCTGCTTTTGGCAGTACCAATCTACTTCAGAGACGATGATAGGCAGGCACATGGAGTTTACTTTCTTAGTGGCAAATGTTAACCACTGGGCAAGAAAGTGATATTGACTTGACTGCTGACAGTATGCTGAACAAATTGGACAAGCAGGACACAAAAGAAAGAATGGCTAAACTTTACCAAGACAAGGTAGAACAGCCCTTCAGAATATTCTGCTTCAACAAAAGTCTGTCAGATATGCTAACCTATAGGCCAAAGATGAATGCTGCAATGTTGCAGAGGAACCTTGGATGACTGTCCAGGCAGCCAGCTGTTTCTGTCATTTATCACATTTTGGAAGTTGCTTGCTTGCATTTCCTACTTTCTCAGGTAATATTATTTCTTTCTCAAGGCTCTGATGGAGTTAAGGACTTTATAGTTATAGTTTTCCTTGTTATAAGATCCAGAAAAGAAACTCACTAAATAAATGTAAAGTGTATAATGTTGAGAGGCATAAAAAGATAGTTTTGGTAATGCAAGTTAGAATACAAAGTGAATTGGGCACAACTTTTGGACTCACCAAGTTAGGATAGATATGGAGTATTTTCTCTAATTTGTCATTTGTTAATGGACTAGACATTGTTGTTGTACCCATTACCTGTATATATTATATATAGTTATTGTACTTATTGTATATAGTTTTTATTATATTAGTTATAAACTTTCCTTTTTAATTTTTAGGCAAAAAAAAGGGAAATGTGGTGATACCGTGTTTGTATAAATAAAGCTTGTCTGTAGATCAGAGGGCAGAGCTAGCCACCAGCTAACCATAGAGGTCTGCAGGTCTGTACACACAGATAGAAAGTGATATGATTGGGTGGAGAGAGGAAGCAATAAGGTAGGAGGAAACAGGAATATGGCTTCTTTTCTACTAGAAAGTTGAGAGGTAAGGTGTCAGTGGTTTTGCTCCTTCATCTCTCTGCTCTCTCAGGTTTTTTCCAAGCTTTTATTATTAATACCTATTAGAATTTGTGCTACAGTTTCCAGAAACTGCTGCTGACAAAAAGGTATTGGTAAATTCATATACTTCTAAGAACATGTGGAATGACTGTGCTAGCTTAAGAGTCAAATAAATCAAGGGTTTCCCAGATTTTTCTTTTTTCTCATAGACAACATTGAAGTAAGATATAACTGCCCTGCTTGCTTCCATCATAACTAGAACCCATTTCTAATCAAGATGTTTCTATTCAATGTATTCACTATTATTTAAAGTTATTGATTCAGTAGCATTTCTGTTAAAGCAATGGAAATCTATGTTCCACTCTCTTTAACTAGGCCGGCTGAACGTGAGATGGAGGGAGATGGAGAGAGCAGGTCTCTTCGCCCTATTCAAGTCTGACTATGAAAAAACTACAAGAGGCAGATAATGTGTTATTCTAGCAGTTCCCAAGAAAGAGAGGTCAGAGTTCAGTCATTAGATTCTGTCCAATTTGAGGTAAACCTACTATTTTATTAAACCAATAATAAAAGGCAGATTGGCATGCAATTTGCTTTTTCTAATTCCAATGGATCTTTCTCTTTAAAACTCTGTGTGTGGACTAGAGAGATGGCTCAGAGGTTGGGAGAATTGCCTCCTCTTCCAAAGGTCCTGAGTTTACTTCCCAGCAACCACATGGTGGCTCACAACCATCTGTCATGGGATCTGGTGCCCACTTCTGCAGGCATACACACAGACAGAATATTGTATACGTAATAAATAAATAAATATTTAAAAAAAAAACCCTCTGTGTGTTTCTTCAATTACCGAACAGTGTCAATTATCATCAGAAAAATCAAATTTATAAGTAATTCATATCTATTGCTTTCCCACTAAGATTTTATCTTCACTGACAAGTCAAAGCTAAGTTTCCAATAAGGATTTCATTTGTGATACAGCTCTGCCTTGAGTTTTAGTGAGTCCCCGAGCCAATTTATTTTAAATGGTGGATTTTCTTATCTTCCCAACTAATTTTACTTTGGAAAAAAGGGCTCCACTCTGATACCTCTGAATTCTCCAAACAATATCACAAATTAGCCAGCTCTTCAAGTATAAATGACATGAAGATTAAACAAATTGAAGGCTGATTTGGTGCACAGTCATAAGATGTATTTTGGGTTTTTCTCATTCATTCCCTTTATTTCTTCTGCTACATTGCATTTTAACTCCCATGCAGACAGAAATTAAATACTTTAATTTGTCTCATTATCTATGCCCATCTATGTTTTGGTAAGATTTCTAAAGGAATATGGGACTGATACAAGCCTAACCACAGTTAGTGCCCTTCGGGGCAGAGGGCTACTGTTCCTTCCTTTCTCACTCAGTGGTAGTGTATTGCTCTAGAATACATCACAGATGTTATCATGAGACCACAAGTTACCTCTTGAAGGCCATTTAATTGCTTTTGGATAGGAACTCAGCTCCCCAATTCCCATTTCGAAAAGGCCATTTCAGAAGGCAAATTTGGGTTTTATTATTTTGGAATTATATGTCAGGCTAGAGCTGAAATGTTAATCAACTGTCTCCAAGGAAAGAAAAGTAACCTGAAACAGCTCCCTGTGATTTGTTTTGGGGGTAACCCTTGCTTTTCATCAACCTGTATTTAATATAGATGAGAGAAAAAGGAAAGTTAACTCTTATGGTACTCGCGTAATCAAATGAACTTTTAAGCTTATTGTCTTAAATCGTACACAATCATATGTAAGTTAGTAGGCAAACCAGATGGTGGAATGCCTCTTAAATACCTTGGAATTAGATGAAGCAGAACATGGAAGAGAGAAACAAAAGTAAGTGAAAGTGTGAGCTAAAGAGTTTTGGTTATTGTGAGTGTAAATCCGCAATGCTGTTGGTGGAGACTTGTGAAGAAACAGAGGTCTTCTACATCTGAACAAACATATATTCATACAAGGTAACAGTATATGAGCAGGAGTCAGGGGTTTGATACTGAAAGTGCTTGATCATAATTCAGTATGTAAGGACTCATTGACTTGGGGATAGTTTCTTAAGACTACAAATTTAATACCCAAGCAAGAACCTTAGAATGGGTAAACTTACAGCTAGTATAGCTCCTAGAAGCCTGGCCAATACTCATCTACATAGAAATACCTAAGATGCCCTAGCAGAAGGTAGGTGAAGAAATGAAGAGGCTAAGGAAAGCTGTTATGTAGAACAGATACATGACCAGAGGCTAGACGATCATCACTTATGTCTCAGGAGGGCCCTGAGCACACACCCTTTACAGACTATCAAAACAGGGCAGGGCTAAGAAATTCTGTGGTGCTCCCTCTGCAGGCCAGAGACTATAATCCCAGAACAGCCACATAGGATTAATTAACAGCCATGAAGATGAGGTCTTCAAGTACAGGCCTGGCTGACAGTACTTAGCCTGTGTGTTCCAGGTGGTTGCAATTATCACAATCACTGGCAAAGCTTTGACCTCTGGGGAGGTGTAGAGGTGGTTAATTCAGCACGCATGTCTAGAAACAAAACAGACTGGCAGAGAACAAGTGTGCTGTTTAAAACTACAGCCAGAAGACAAGAGGGGTTGAGAGGAGGCTGAGAATGATTGCCTAACAAAGCCATAATCACCTGTTCGGTCTCCAGACCATGAATCATTTTCCCGTCTGTAACCCACTGACTAAACAAAGAGATGGGACCTAGAAGGAAAGACTGCCCAGCCATGGAAGCCATGTGCCTACATGCAGTCATTCCAGTTTAGACAATTAACAGGTAGAATGATCCCTTCTCCATGTCCTGAGACTGTGGTGAGCTCTCACAGTGCAAACAGCTGAAAGAAGCCCCAGAAAAGACTCCAAAATTCTAAACTAAAAATAGTTCATTGTCTCATGGAGGGATGTGGCAAGATAAACTAATATAAAGTGTATCCACACTAGCTAGTGGGAGGATTCAAGTGGTGGTTCCCATGGTGGTGTGTGTCCTTGTTTGATGTGCTACCCCACACTCTTCACAATCCAGACAGGTCTGGAAAGCTGCTGTAGACCGTCACAAACTCAACCAAGAAGTATTGCAGATTGCAGTCACCATGCTATGGATGGTATGATTGACAGAATAAATTAATGTGGCCCCACGACACACATTAGGCAGCGAGTGTCTAAGAAATGCATCCTATATCAGACGGAGTTTGCATTCACATGGATGGCAACAATATTCATTCCAAGGTTTTTCCTCTGAGTATTTTAAGTAGCTAGGCCACATAGACAGAGCACAGAGGATTCTAAACCTCCAGGACATCCTAGTGGACATCAAGTTGATCTACCACATGCATGACATAATGCTGATGGACTGGGAGCAGGAGCTGGCTGCTAGACTGGAGGTGATGCTAAGAGGAAGGCACCGTGAACATTCAGGTACCACTCACTTAAGGATCCAATAACCAGGAACGTGCTGGAACCATCCCCACCCCGAGCAAAAAAAAAAAATCTATTCATCATGTAGTACGTGTGTGTGTGTGTGTGTGTGTGTGTGTGTGTGTGTGTGTGTGTGTGCGTGCGTGCTAGCATGTATTGGGGCATGCATGTGAATGTGGAGATCAGAGGTCAGTATGATGTGTTTGTCTCCATTGCTCTCCACTTTG
>NC_022010.1:60266082-60304526 GCF_000317375.1 Microtus ochrogaster
TCTCTCTCTGAACTTGGAACCCATGAGTTCTGCTATTCTAGCTAGCCCATTTGCTCCACGGATGCCCTGTCTCTGCTCCCATTGCTGGAATTACAAAAGGGCTACCATGCCCATGCCCACTTGCTTTGCTTTTATAGGGATATTGAGAACTGGAACTTCTCATGCTACTAAGGCAAGCATTTCCCACTAAGCCATCCCAGCTTCCCAGCTTTTGCAAACAACAAATTTCTGTATTTTGTATCTTCTACACAGAGAAAGAAATAAGACATTTGGAAAATCTCTTTCACTTACAGAGACAGCACATTCCAAACTTAGGGATATTAATTTGGTGGGCATACAGGATGATGTGCAAGGCTTCCAGCTCTAAAGGAGGTCATTAGACTGCCTGGCACCATAGAGACTGCTCTCTCCAGCCTACCTTCCTTTTGATTCTTCTCTTGGCATTAGTCTTATACCAGGGTCTAACTACTATCCTAGTCTTTGCCAATTTCATTTCCATTTTCTATCTCAGGCATACAGCCTAATAAAATTCTTATGTGTCTAATCCCATTTTTGGCCTCTGTTTCTTGGAGGACCCAAGCTAGCAGAAATACTTTAAAGAAAAAAAAATCACCGAAGAAATAAGGAATTCACTGCTCATTTTTCAAAGCAGGCTGCAGAGAAAACAAAAATGGGAACAGGGAGTCACAGAAGGAAGTAAGGATGTTTGCATGGATGAAGAAAGATGATGACGGAATATGTGTACCAAATCCTTGAAGCATGATTAATAAACTCAGAGAGAAAAAGTAGACTCAACCCGAAGGTCAGAAAAGCAAAACGGCCAGACACCAGCTCTTACCTCGACCTCAGTCCGATATGGAGATCCTGCATCCAGGAATTTCAGAATAAGACTGTGTCTGAGAGTTGTCTCCTCCTGATTTATAATCCTCTCTAGGGCTGAGATTAAAGGTGTGTACCACTGGGATGAGAGACATAGACCACTCGGTTTCTATGGTAACTGGTGCGGTACTGGGATTAAAGGTGTGTGTTATCACTGCCTTGTCTGTAATGCTGACCAGTGGGGATGTTTTGCTCTCTGATTTTTATTTTTATTTTAAAATACAAATGATTCCTATCATTAAATCATCTCTAATCTCAAGTGGATGGAAACTAGAGCCTTTGACGTGAGGGAGTGAACCAGGAGCCCTGCCAGCATGATTTTAGTTGTGTCAACTACATAGCCAGACAATGCTGTGAGAGACCCCAAATCCAATCATCCACCATTGAACTATTACCAAGAATATGGCTCATCGCAGCAGAAAAACTGTTAAATAAATATTTCATCCAGAGACTGGAGAGTGAGTGAAGGAAGTTAGTAGCTACCAGAGTTACATGTTGCAGCCTTATGTTATAGAGATATATTTAACTTAATTTTATTTAAGCAACCTGAGGATCAAACCCATTTGATGTCAATGTTGTCTAAAAATGATGGACCCAATATCTCCTCTATCAAGGTAACTATAAGAAACATTCAGTGCATTGCTTTCATATTAGAAAGAAATTCCCTGGTGAAACTCAGCAACCTCAAGTCTTGATTTTAGTCAGCAATAATAGAGCTACCAGCAAGTTCAGCTTGTCAGTTACTTGTTCCTTAATCCTGTTCATTATTTATTGATCCCGTAACCTCAGCTCATTTGAGATAATTAAGCAATTCCCTTAATAGAGAAGGTATACCAGGAGACTGGTTGAATGTATGCCTTAGGGAGGCTCATCCCAAAGGCCCTTTCTAAAGTCCAGAACCTGAATTAGAATTCACACTTTTTATTTCATCTTATGACTTCTACCCTCAGCTGTATGAGCTCTGAGCCTCACAAAGCCTGGATTTGTCCCTGGAGGCATATATAGCAAGCTAAGAATTTTGCTCTCCTGAATAGAGGGACCATAAAGCGATAGTAGCAAGTCCCCATTTGCATTCATTTGTAGGAAGATTACTTTGGGAACAGTGTAGACAAAAGACTGAAAGAGGACCAGATCTGGAGGGGAAAGCATAAGGAAGTCATCATTGTACTTCAAGTAAGAATAAAGACCTTTTTGCTTTTTATTCAACAAAGGCAACGCCTCTGAGGGGTTTCTGATATGACTTGAGAAAGCACTCCTCCCTCTACCTCATTTAGGAAGTGTTTTTCTTCCTGAAAGAACCTGAGCAGAGTAGAGAGTCTTACAGTCAGTCTCTGCCTTCCAAAAGTGAAGTGTGAGGTTTCCATGCTCAACACTGCACACCTTAAAGGAAGCAGTGTCTATCTTAAGATGAACTGTCAGCTTAAAAATAGAAATAATAGAAAACGGGGAAATTTTCAGTGATCTCAAATGAGAGACAGGTAGTATAAGCTATGTCTCTGAGTGGTAGATCCAGTATACTTATATTTAATCCAGTATAAGTATATTTACAGCATGTTTTAATATTCATAAATGTGACTTCATTAAACATCAAGAAGACAAAGGCCCAAAGAAGGATTTCTACCAGACATTTAATCTTATTTTACTTATTTATTTATTTTTATTTATTATTTTTGAGACAGGATTTTACTGTGGAACAGCCTTGGCTGTTCTGGAACTAGCTCCGTAAACCAGGCTGGCCTTGAACTCACAGAGATCCGCCTGTCTCTGCCTTCTGATTGCTGGAATTAAAGGGGCGCACCACCACCACCAGGCATAATCTGTTTAATCTTGTTTTAAAGTCACGAAGCAAAATAACCAAACAAAAAACAGTTTTACAGACCTCAGCCAAGAAATTCACCGAAGTTGACAAGAAGCTTGAATTCTTCAAATTAACCAAATAAATGTAAGCATTGCTCATTAATTTGAAAAAAAAGAAATGAACTGGTAGGTGTTCAGCTAGTTTTCACAAGTATAGGGTGAAGGGAAAGCCTTTTTGTTCCATGGGTGGGAGAGTTTTCCTGTCTTCCAGGGGCTTAGACAGCTGCACAGTCTATATTCTTGCAAAAGTTTCTCTGCCTCGGATGTCAAGAGAAGCTCATGCAGAGATATGAGTATGCCTCTGAAGCCTGCATTATAATTTTTAAGCCTTTGCTTGACATACAGAGCATGCCAAAGAAAAACTGCATGAAAATGACAAGTTGTTATGAAGTTGCAAGGAGAGATGGGAGTTTATTTTGCTTCCTGATGTGGGGCTATTTTGGAGAGAGTGCTTTAGAATATACTTGAATATACTTCGATTTGAATTCTCAGTGGCTAGATGAGAGATTCCTGTTGACTCTAGATTACAGAAATACCTGATTGAATATGGCAGAGCCTTTACTGAAGTTTTCACACACACACACACACACACACACACACACACACACACACACCAACTCACAGCACTGCTCACCTAAGCCAGGGGCTGGAGGGCAGCAGACTCCACACTGGGCACACAGGGCAGATCCAGGCACTTAGCTCTGAAGTTGGACTTCTAAGGATTTCCTCTCATTGTTCTCACCTTTTGAAAACAAGAAGGGACATTGAGACTCTTAATGGAGACCATATCACAAGGCATAGAAGAAAAACGGAAGAGCAGCCAAGTCTTTTGGGAAGAGCTGAAAAAGAACCTGGCAGGAGAGCCTTTCCCCCAAAATTTGGCTTACTCATCCATGTTCTTCTATGCTTGCAATATTCAACTATATAGATCTCCAAAATAAAGAATGACTGCTGGGCACAGAGACCAGGTTCATGAATGTTTTTGTGGTTTATACCTGGTGCCTAATAGTGTAGTAAGGAGGCCACTAGTTTATTCCAAGCTGCTTAGCCCTGAAATAATCACACAGAAACTGTACTAATTAAATCACTGCTTGGCCCATTAGCTCTAGCTTCTTATTGGCTAACTCTTACATATTAATTTAACCCATTTATCTTAATCTGTGTATCGCCACGTGGCTGTGGCTTACTGGCTAAAGTTCCCAGTGTCTGTCTCCAACAGGCTTCATGGCTTCTCTCTGACCCTGTCCTTCTTTCTCCCAGCATTCAGTCTTCCATGCCAACCTAAGTTCTGCCCTGCTATAGGTCCAAAGCAGTTTCTTTATTCATTAATGGTAATCACATCAAACAGAGGGAAATCCCACATCATAATAGGTTATCAGTATTCAAATGAAAGAAAGCAACATTAGAAAAGCACTGTCTGTCCATGTCAAAAATACAGAATGCTGTATGTATGAATTTGGGCTTTCACACCCACATCTTCAAAATGAGAAACCATTCTTCCATTCTTGAAGTTAGCCATATAGATATTGAATAAAGTAATATCCACTAAAGATCTAGGAACAGAAATAAAGAACTTAAATTCAACATTTTATTGCAATGTAAAAGTTTAGGCAACAGATTCTAAAACCCAAGACAAGAGGCCAATGCTTGGTAAAACAGGCAATCAGAAAGACTAGCACCCTAAGTACTGAGATGCAGGGTTAGACCATGAAGGTGTGTAATTCCACCTGAGATAGCATCTAGCAGACATTTTTATTACGCTCCAGGGAGCCCCATTAAAAGATGTTTCTACTATGGCATTTATTATTTACTCTCCAGCTTAAATTAATTCTTCCCAAAGACAAGTCGGTGTCCCAGGCTGTAAAGTAATTGGATCTTTTAAATCTGGCTCTTGAAAAATAAATGGGTTTCTATTTAACCTTCACTACTCTGACAAATCAGATCAATCACTCTAGTTAGCATCCAACATTTATCAAATCAAAGTGTTACTATCATATGTGGAAGAATAGAAGCCTCATCAGGAAACAAGGTGATTGTTGGAATATTTGGAGAGTGACTTGATTGCTCTTCCTCCTGTCTGCCAGTTTATACCTCATCTTTTTTGTTATACACCTAAGAATACCTACTTTGGTGAGCATATATCCTTCCTTCCTTCCTTCCTTCCTTCCTTCCTTCCTTCCTTCCTTTCTTCCTTCCTTCATTCCTCCCTCCCTCCTTCTGCCCTTCCTCCCTCCTTTCTTCCTTCCTTCCTACCTTCCTTCCTTCGTTCCTCCCTCCCTCCTTCTGGCCTTCCTCCCTCCCTTCCTTTCTCCTTCCTTTTTTTCTTATTTGAGACAGATTCTCATTGTGGTGCTCTGGTTGTCCTGAAATACAATATGGGGACCAGGCTGATTTTTAATTCTCAGAGCTCTTTCTGCATCTGTATTTTGAATAAATACGAATAAATTGTCAGCTGTTGGAACTGGAGCAATGTCTCAGTAGTTAAGAATATGTAGTGCTCTTACAGAGGAACTGAGTTTGGTTCCTAGTACCCATGAGTTCAGATGCCTTCTTCTGGACACTGTGGGCATCTGGACTCAGACGTGCACATTTCCACATGCAGATATACATATCTGTTCATAATTAAAAACTAACATAAATCTTTAATGTCAACTGCTGTCTCAAAAGAATGACCTTCATTCACCCGGCCCATGTTGCCATTGCCCAGCTAGTAAACATTATGTAAGTGTTTTCAGCTGTTTTGTTTTGTTTTGTTTTGTTTTTTCATCAACAAGCCATTTATAGGTGCTTGGAGAAGCTCAACACATTCAGTGGGACAGAGCCATAAGAGCTAACATTTTTTCTCCTACATGAGGAAACTTTGTAGTATTACCTCTGTTCTAGAACATCTTACACCAGATAAAAAGTCCTTTTCCTACGATTTGATAACTATCATCCTTCCCACAACTCTAGTTGCCAACTGCCCCAGTTGAAGAACATGTTTACCCTAGCTAGGAAAGCTATCTTTGGAATCAATTTTCACCTTCCGGTATTTCCTTTTATACTTTGTTGCCAAGCACTAAAATGCATATTGCAAAGTCATCCATCTCCCTGAGAGTGTGAACGAGTGGGTCTCTGATTCTTGGGCCTTTTCTTTGACTCTTCTTCTTCGGTTTGTTTTGTCCTGTCAACGCTTTTGCTTTACATTATTATATTTTATTTCATTATTATTCCTTAGAAGCCTATTTGTTTTCTAATGAGAGAAAGGAAGAGGGTGGATGTGTATGGGAGGGGAGATGGAGAGGAACTGGGAGGAGTAGAGGGAGGGGAAACTGTAATCAGGATGTATTATCAAATGTTCTATTGCTGTGAAGAGACACCATAACCATGGCAACTCTTATAGAGGGAAATATCTAACTAGGCCTTGTTTACAGCTCAGACAGAGGTTTAGTCCTTTGTCAACATGGTGGGAAGTGTGGCAACATGCAGGCAGACATGGCACTGGAGAATAGCTGAGCATTCTCCATGTGGATCCAGAGAGAGAGAGACAGAGAGAGAGAGACAGAGAGAGAGAGAGACAGAGACACACACACAGAGAGAGAGAGAGAGAGAGAGACAGAGAGTGTCTGGGCCTGGCCTGAGCATTTCAAATTGTGAAGCCTACCCCAGTGAAATACTTCCTTCACCAAGGTCCCACCTCCTAGTCCCTGTCAAGTAGCCACCATTTCCTAACAGGGCTATGGGGCTACTTGAATCTATGGCCTTATGGGGACCATTCTTATTAAAACCACCACATATTATGTGAGAAAAAAACTATTTTCAATAAAAGGAAAAAATCTAAAAATAAAAACTCATCCAAAACTCTACTCAACACACACACAAACATACACAACCACACATATACACACACATGCACACACACATGCACACACACACACACACACTTCTTAACTTCCTTAAATAGTCATTCCTATAACCTACACAACTGTTACATGCTTGGCACTTCACGTGTGTGGTTCGTTTTTCCACAAGAAAATTAAATCACTGAACCCATCAAAGCGTTAAAGTATGTAAAGCAGCTGGGTGATATTTATCCACCTTGAGAGTCAAAATTAGTTGAGACAGTTAAGTGTAATCTTAATGGGGTTAGAAAAATTCCATTAGCAGAAAACAAGCGCAAAATAAAATAAGCCCAAGGGAACAGTTTATAAAATCACTTTCCTTCCTAACTCAGGGGAAAAGTGCACATTAGGGCTTGATGCTTGGGGTCTTATCTCTTCTACGCCCGACCAGGGACTCTCGGCACACTGAATGGGAAACTCTTTGGTCACAGGTTAAAATGTCATTTATTTCCCAGATTGAGCATACTTAACTTATTAAAAGTTATGACATTAAGTGGAAAAATGACAAAATTCAAGCTCATAGTAGTAATGGTTATGCTAAAATAATTACCTGTACGTGTTTAATATCTACCATATGGGATTTGGGTCTATTAGAAAAACAGACTTGTGATTAAAGTTTAACGAATACATTGTCTTAATCCATTCTGTGCTTCTGTAACAGAATCCTGAAATTAGGCAATTAAAATAAGTCTTACAGTTATATAGACTAGAAAGCCCAAGACTGCAGGACCCATGCCTGAAAAAATTATTTGGGTGAACCAGCCCTTGGTGCAGAAGGGAAGAGCAAGTACATTGAAAATACACTGTAGATAAAGAGCAGACGGAACCCTGCTTGTTCATCAGAATGGAGGGCTGCCTCCCCATCTAAACACCACCTCCCTAGTGGCTCTACCACCCAATGGTTTTTCCCAAATGTCAAGTTTGCAACAGTGTTACACTAATAATCAAGTCTGCAACATGACATTGAGCATGCATATTCAAACCATAGCAGAAACAGCAATTTATTAAAAATCTTGCCTTTACTTTGACATCTATAGCTGTGTGTTAGAATACTCAATAGAATTTATCCTCCTCCCTTCCTTTACTTTCAGACTGGGAAGAGTAATCCCTGCCTGGATTTTTTTTTTTTTTGCCAGACACCATTAAAACAAATTCAACAGATTTGTGAGCAGTTTAAAAATCTGCATAGAAATATAAGCTGTAATTACTCCCTCATGCTTGCCTGCAACAAATCTACATTTGCAAACTGAATAAGATTTGAATAACAAACTAAAAACTTGAGAATAATGCTGTTCAAATTTGAGCTTTAATACATTACTAAATCAAGACCCTTTAATAGTAGAAGTAGCCCCAGACATATCTTCTGAGCACAGAGGCCATTCTCAAGCATTTGAATCTCACACTGATGTATAACATTCAGATCTTTACAAAATCAATGTAGCAAAATCAATTCTTGTATTGCAAAAATGCCCTGTCTTTGCGAAGGTGAGTTTTTCCATTCTCAATAGTTCACTCACACAGGGCATTCATTAACCTTTGGCCTCCAGCACTTTAAAAGTCATTTGCAATATCAAACCTGCATTTTTGAACAGTGGTTCTCTCCCAGAAGTGATCCCCCTGCCCCCACTAAACACACACCATTAAAGGACATTTGACAATGTCTAAAGACATGTTTGGTCATCAAAACTGGTGTACGTGTTGCTGCAGTATAATGGGGGTGGCAGTCAGGTAAGTTTTCAAGTCCACGGAACAGAACAGTTCCCACCCACATATGCAAACCAAGAAATCATCCTGTCTAAAATGCTAATTGTGCCAAGTCCAGGAGACCCAAATGTAGATCACACCTACAGTTCCCTAACATGTATTTGTAATGATCAATATATGTGCTTTATAGAGCCGAAGCCACAGACATTATATGGATCACAAACATCTTTCTTCTTTGGTTATTACCTAGTCTTATTTTATACCTTTGAAACTAAATTATCATGGGTTTGTCTTTTCAATTTTCATGTTTATTTATTTTACAAACTCCTTCACTGAAGTAAGCAATCCTCTAAACCAGTGGTTCTTTCCTAACACTACAATCTTTAATGCATTTCCTTTTGTTGCGGTGATCACCAACCAAAGAATATTTTTATTGCTATTTCATAAGGGTAATTTTGCTACCATTATGAAATGTAAAGTCAGTATTTTTGGAGACAGAGGTTTGCCAACGGGGTCAAGACCCACAGGCTGAGAACCAGTGCTCTAAACACATCAGAAAAATTTTGCAGTGCTGTCTTCAGCACAAGTGGAATTTAAATGATGGGAATCGGAAATGGGATTGTTTCTATGTGGGTAGCCCATAGCCTCTTACCAGCTTGTGATGAGTTCACCTTCCCTGCCTCTTTTGTGTACTGAATTTCCTTGGAAAGTTGTGTCTATTCCCAGTCCATTTCCCAATACTCCTGTAATAAGTTTCACCTTTATTAGGCAATTTGCTATATTCTATTATAATTCCATCCTTATATTTCTCTAAAGTATACTTTCCTGTATAAAGCACCGGATCAGAAGTTTTTGAATGACCCGGAATTTATAAACTTTGCAATTATACTAATTTTTTCATTCATGAAAACTTTATTATATACTTAGATTTCGGTAAGGTTTAACAATTTTTTTCTCCAATAAATGGTAGACTCATTCCTAGACTTATGTGGTTTTGGAATTGACTTTATTGTGTGTTTTTCTGTCTCCAGGAGCTTTTCTTTAGTTTGGCGAGGATAGGGAGAAAACTCTGAGCCGTCCCAGGAGTTTCTTCCTAGACTCTGGATCCCTTTGCTGACGTCACCAGAGAGTCCAGCTGTTGTATACAGTGCCCTGGCTGTATGTTTTCATCATGTTTAGGGAGATCATTCTAACATTCACATTTGAATATGACCTTTTTTCTTTCTAGAATTTTCACAGCACTTACCAGATGGAAGGTATTTAAAAATTTCTATTCAGATACTGGTGTTGCATATTGATTGGTTTGAGTGGGTGGCACTAGTAAAATATCAGACACACACTCTCTCTCTCTGACCTCAATTACGACTTAAAAGCAGATCTGAGGTTGCCCATGAGAAAGATTCCTTTCTGTACTAAGAAAAGAATGATGATTTTATTATTGGACATTAAAAGTTGCTGTTGAAATCAGTGTGTATAGAGAAACCTATGAAAACAACCTTTTCCTCCATTTTAAACAGACATTTTCTAGTCATTTTTCCTACAGTGTATCATACTTTAAATTCACTTTCCTTTGTCTTTCTTCTTTGCTACAAATGTATTATTCTTTGTGTTAATAAAAAAATCAGGGAGTGCATATGCTTTTGATCTTACCTAATTTTTTCTAAGCAGAATTCCATGAGCATTTGATGCTATTAAATAAAATGTGTGTGCTTCTCTTCTGTTAAGCCATTAGTATGTAATTTAATTTTCAGGCCTAATCACAGAACCCAAAAGGAGAACAAAAAAGGAGGAGGAAGAGCAGAAAAGGAAGGAAGGAAAAATTTTCAGCCTTACAGTTTCAGTTTCAAAGAAATTTTATTTGATTAGCGTTTTTCTGATGTTTTAATATCTACTATGGGTGGAAATGAATGTATTAAAACCCAAAGGAGATATTTTAGTTGGTCTCTGTTGCTGTAAGAGAATAGCTAAGATTAAGAAATTTATAAAGATATAAGATCCATTTGGGTCATGATTGTGGAGTCTGGGACATCCAGAAAGATGGCGTAAACATTTAATAGCTTCTTGTGATAGTCTCATGTGTTGCCGACTCATGGCAGAAGACAGAAGTCAAATAGAGCATGTGCAAGGAGAGAAAACAGATCAAATCCCCACTATAGCTAATCTGTGCCCATGATAAGACCATTATTACAGTCAGGAGGGCTCTTTCTTCAGGACCCAAACCCCTCCCAAACTGGCCAATTTAACAAAGAAATAGGTTTTTAAACCTTCCCAGTCTTGCAAGTCTTATTCCCTGTATTTGGAGGCTCATCAAGCAAGCCTCCCTCCTTTTTACTGTCAGGTTTGCTAAGCACCTTTCGGGGAAATCCATTTAGCTAAGACCAGCTTTGGCTGGGATTCTGCTTAGTTTTCCGAGATTAGCTTCCATGCAGACATGGAATGGCTTTTAAAAGTCTTATGAACTACTTCCAATCGTTTCAGAGATGGTTTGTGAGAAATAAAATCATCTGAAGGCTGCCACAAACAGTGGTCTAAAGGGGCGTCAGGGTAAGTCTTTGTAGGAAGTACACACATCCGGCCATATTTCCTTCTCTTTAAGCTCTATCTAGCTCCTAAGTCAAAGAGTTAGTCTTGCAGAAAAAAAAGGCTATTAAAAATACAACGTGGAGCTTCCAAGTGACTGAGATAAGTAGGCGAGGATTTGAAGGGAATTGCTCCATCAAGGAAAAGGCTGTTGGTTGTTGGCAACTATTGTAGATAAATAAGGAAATGTGAAAACATCTGGGCCTTTTAAAGATGAATCATATTCCTGTGTACTTTACTCTTTTTCTCCCATGGAAAACCACAATGTGTTGAAGAATTGGATTTTCTCTCTTTTTATTCTCTGTGTGCCAGAATTATTGGGGATAGTTTATACTTTGGTCTTTCTTTCCTTCTTCCCCCTCTCCCTCCCTCCCTCCCTGTCTTTCTTCCTTTCTTATTTTTCTTTCTTTATTCCTTCCTTTCTTTCTCCACATTTACAGTGGAAAACTGATTCTTTACCTGCTTGCCAACAGGTAAAGTCAGGGAAGGAAATGGCGGGATTTTGGAAGAGTTATTATTTTTCCCCAAGTCAGGATATACACATTATTGAAACTCAGCAGGGAAGCAGTGTTTGACAACTTCCCACTGTGCTGCATAACCTTCCAAGCATCCAAGCGTGTCAGAACATCTTATGCAGGCGGCCTGCTCCAGGTGGACCCCCACCCCCTGGGTGTGAACCGCATATTTCCACTATTCGAGAGCCATTCAAGAATCATTTAAAAGCTATGGGCTGCTTGTTAGTTAATGAAATACCCCAAAACATATATATGTCTAGATAATTATGGCTATTATTTTATTCCTAAAAAGTTTCACATTCACCTTGTAATCCTCTCAACTTCCACCTGTGGTCATTGGATGTGGATCTGTCTGGGGGTAATCACTGCTGTAGGACAGCAGAGAAAATGAGAGACTAATTTGACAGGGGGCTAGAGGCAGACTCAATTTTCCCATTCATCTTTACTAATAGCACGGGTTCATGACTGATAAACAATGTTATTTAAAAAGCAATTCTTTTTTTTTTTTTTTTTTGGTTTTTCGAGACAGGGTTTCTCTGTGGTTTTGAAGCCTGTCCTGGAACTAGCTCTGTAGACTGTGGATTTGGCTCAGTGGGTAAATGCTGTGCTGCAGGTGTGTAGACCTAAGTTCAGATTCCCAGAACCTGTATAAAAACGGACGCTATAGTGGTCTGTAGTCCAACAATATGAGAGGCAGAAACAGTAGAATTCTCTAGAAACTTACAGGCCCTATGCCGAAATTTGCTCAACAAGTGACAAGAGGCCTGTCTCAAAGTGGTGGTTGAAGACTGGAAGTATAGGTTGTACTCTCTCTCACACATGAACACACACACATATTCATTGCACACATATTTATTACATGCATTGATAGATAGTAGATAGATAGATAGATAGATAGATAGATAGATAGATAGATAGACAGACATACAGATAGAAGATGTAAAGAAATGCAATTATCCAATTCTCTGTGGAATCCTCCCCTTTAGTTTGTTTTCTACATAAATCAGTAGAATCATTTTTCATTTGGATACCTTTATTAGTATTAGACGAGGCTGATTAGAATGAAATGTATATTCTTCATTTTATCACAAAGCAAAGGTTTTACAAATATATTTCAGGCTTTAGTTATGCAAATAATGTGATTCTTCTACATTGTATCTTAAGAGTAAGATACAAGATGTAATGATCCCTTAACAGTCACAGGATTAAACTCACAAATGTTTGTCTCTTGCTTGCGAGTTACCTTTTAAGAAGCGAGTGAGCATCTATTCACTTCTGACTTTAACTATTAGGAAAGCTGTCCGATGCACTATTTTCTTAGAATTTGAAGGATAAGTCGCACCCGTGCTCAGTTATATCCCCTTTGTATTTTCTAAGTCAATACCTACAGACAGAGTATCAAAATGCCCTTATCAATCAATCCCAAGGGCTGCAGTGCAGACGTTCCTTTCCAGATAGTCTATTTTGTTAGACTTCACTTGTACCCAAAAACTTAGGTCGGTATGAGCTTGAAGCAGATGAATAAGCAGGGTGTGAGGGTGGTACAAATCCTTCCCCAAAACCCACTCTTCCCACTTCAACCTCCACGTGCCCTCCCCCGCTACCCCCTTCCAATTAACCACTTTCGTAACATTGAACATAGAGTCATAGTATGACCTCAAGTTTTATTTAGCTATTAAATCTAGCACTACCTAATAAACTATTAAGTTAAGAAGTAGACAAAAGAAGTCTTGTGGTTGGAATTTCTGAGATGCCTTGAAACTAAGGACAGCGAGTTTCACAACTAGGAAAACTGAGGATCAGTGGGCGGGTAGCCTTCACTACTGTGTTCCGCTTCGTGTCAGTCCTTGAACCCAGGTGACCAGATATCCACTCTCATTAATCAGCCCTGAGCAAAGCACCAGATCTTGCGCTTCCTCTAGGCTGCACTGAGCTTGCAGAGCTGAACAGCCGCCGCTGATCCTGTGCCTTTAAAGAGCGAGGGAGAGTCGCCAAAGAGGCGGAAGAACGGTAGCCACCGCCCTCTGGGCGGGGCCACCTCTTATGGGGGCGGGCATAGAGCGACGTCATGTAGGAATTCAGTCTTGGTTGGCGAGAATTCAGAAAGGGAGGCTGGGCGTGAAGGAGGCGGGGTCTGGTTGCCCTGGTGACCGTCGGCCCTGCGGTCGCCAGGTAACGGTGGCGGCTGTGCGTGGTACGAGGTCCTGGCGGCAGAGGCCGCGAAGATCCTGGCCCGAGCCCACGCCGGGCGCTGTGGGTCTGAGCTGCGATGGCTGCCGCGGCAGCGGTGATCCCGCCGTCGGGCTTGGAGGATGGGGTGTCTCGGGCTCGCGGGGAAGGCGCAGGGGAGGCGGTGGTGGAGCGCGGGCCCGGTGCGGCCTACCACATGTTCGTGGTGATGGAGGACCTGGTGGAGAAGCTGAAGCTACTCCGCTACGAGGAAGAGCTCCTCCGAAAGAGCAATCTGAAGCCCCCGTCCAGGTACGTGCCTTGTCCCCCGGTGTCCGGTGCTGCCCGGGCCCAGGGGACGCTCCTCCGTGAGGTGAAGATCCTGGGCTAGGATCCGCACTTTCTCTACCTTCCTTGCTCAGGAAAGGAACTTCTGCAAGGAGCGAGGTGAAGTTTCCAGACTTGGTCATTTTGTGGAGAAAGTAAACAAGTTTTGTAATGGCCTGGGGAAGACAGCCTGCCCATTCTTTAAAACATATACGCACTATAAACCAAACACAAATCTCGTTTTAAAGGTAATAAAATACCCACAGTAGAAAGGATAGAAAAACTAATCTCTAGAGACGAATGCCCTTATCATTGAGATCTCTCTCCAGTTTTTGTTTTCTTTTGCTAGACTTTGTAAACTAACAACTGTGGGTACTTAGGATTTTGCTGAGGAGCACTTTTTATGTAGTAAACTTGAGGACTAATTACTGCGGTTCAAAAGACTTAATGCTTTTGCAGCAGCAATACTCTTAGAAACTGGAAAGTGGAGAAGGCAATTGAAATATAAAGTGTTGGAATGGTCCGCGTTATAGAACCTGAAGTCCCGTGCTTGCTGTGGTAGAAAAAGTTGGGAATATCCGAAAGGCAGTGCCGTTAGTTGCCCAGAGTGAGAGGCAGCACCTTCTCATGTAATCATGATAGCTTAGTGCTAACTGTGATTCATTGCTGTTCCTATAACGTTTGGATTTGCTCTATCCTGTAAGAAGCAAATACAAAGAATTATCTAGAGTACTTTCTTTTACTGTCTACAGGTAGGCTCAAATAAATTACTCAGTCAGTTTTCAGATCTTGCTCTCTTTCCAGACACTCAGTGTTGAAAGATACTTAGACTGTCCATGGTGCTGAGTTAGTCTGTAAAAGGAGAAAAGTTAAGAGAAGAAAGTGCATCTTGATCCTGATCCCTGATAGAAGTTTTAGGATTGGATTGTTATTTAAAACGAATTGATCATAGTAATATAGATGGCTAACATTTTCGGTGTTGATAAAACTGTGTTAATGTTTTCCAAATGCATTTGTCAAACAAAAGGATTTTGGCCTTACGTTACTATTAATACTTTGCTGTACTGAACCTCAAGTTGTGAGTGAGGTACTTTGTACCATGGATTTGTGTGTGCGTATTCCAGCCAGTGGTTGACGGTGTCACAACCGGCACGTCAGTATCACGTGGGACTGGAGAAAGACAATTCCCCAGCACTTGTCCAGGTGTCCCTTTTCACAAGGTCTGGAGACAAACATCCCTCTGGGTGGTTCTGATGTGCCCACACTCTTGGGAGCCAGCATCACAGACCCACAATACCTGTCAGTGTGTCCATCCCTCTGTCTGTGAGGCATGCCCATTGATAAGGAAAACACAGTTGTTAGTGGACAGATTTTTTTTGTAAGCCTATTCCTGAAAAGACTTCGTGACCCTTTCAAATTTCCTAGCTTCCTATTTTCTTTTAGAACATTAATAATTTCTTGATGGAAAAAGTTTAGAAAAATAGAAGTATAGACCACTGATTTTTTTTCCATTGGTTATAATGGCTGTATATATGTATCAGTTTAATAGTGATAGCTGCACAAAGACAGCAAAGCAGATCCCTGATTCAACTTTCTTGACCTTTTATATCCTCTTCTATCCTCTATGGGTCTGTATAAATCATATCCTCACTGGAGCATGTTCAGTACAATAAGGGATATAACAAAGTTCAACAGTTGTGATGCTGGGGGACATGGCAAAGGTGCTTCATCCTTGCTGCACCCCTGGAACATCTAAGTTGGGAACTTTTGAAATGTACCTGTTATGTTCTGTATCCGAAGTTTTGATTATCCATGAATGGGGCAAGACCTGACTCTCACCATAGCAGTGCTTAGAATCCAGTTTGAGTCTGCAACAAAGATGAAAACAACTGTCTGACATAGCTGATAGGTCACAAACAGCATAAACACAGTACGTTGTTAGTGGCTCTTAAATTCCAATATCCTCACAATCCAAAATTGTCATTTTTTAGGGGAACTCACTTATAATCAATCACTTAAGTTGAGTTTGACAAAAGCTTGATGTATTTATTCTCCAAAATATATTACCTTCTATGCCCTGGTTGGAAATATTTTGTATATTTTAGTGATTGCCCCTGATACTGATTTGAAACTCGGGGAGTTCAAGAGTGTTGATGAAGGCTGCTTGAGATGCAAATTTAACAGCTTTGGACTTGACTGTATTACTTATTCCTAGTTGCTTTGCTTTTTCTCACCCTTCCCCCCCTCTGTTGCTTTGAAACAGACACTACTTTGCTCTGCCTACCAACCCAGGTGAGCAGTTCTACATGTTTTGCACTCTTGCTGCGTGGCTGATCAACAAAACAGGGCGCCCCTTTGAGCAGCCTCAGGAATACGACGATCCCAATGCAACTATCTCTAACATACTCTCTGAGCTTCGCGCATTTGTAAGTATTCTGAAGCTGTGGATTTCGATATTAGCATCAGTGATAGATGTTAGCCTTTTAGATGACTCTTCTGGAATAGCATACAGACAGATAATAGTTGACTGATATATGGTGCTTTTTTTAATTTAAAGTAAGACCTTCCCAGTATGGTTGATATTACATATAACATGAATTTCACTTCTAAAAATGTTACTCTAGACTCTCTTTAGCCGAGAGTAATAATATTTGTCTTATTTATTTATTTATTTATTTATATATTTATTTATTTATTTTTGGCTCTCAAAAGTGAACAGTTATTTGATTGGTTAGTTCTTCCCCTCAAAGGGAAATTAAGAATTGCTAAGCCAAACCCTGCACTTTGAAACGATCTTGAACTTATTAGGTGTCCTTAGTTGTATTTTCATTTTTGACTTTTTCTGGGGGAAGGCAATGAGACATTTTGGTACAGGTTGCTAATTTTTAATAAATGAGTCACTGAGTCATTGTTTAAAAAATATATTTTGACATATGAGTAGTTTTACTGCTTTTTTATTATTAATTTGTATTTCTGCTATATGTAACTGCATTTTAATTTGGTACTTTGAACAATAAAATACCTGATTTTTCATTTGTGTAACTGTATCAATGGATTGAAGAGTCTTAAGAAATGAATGTCAAAGAAGAAAAGCAACTACCTTTTTCTGAAATCATTGGAAAAGTGGGAAATTATACATGTGCTCAATGATTCTTTGCTGACACAACCTTGACATCTAACAAATAATATCTTTATTTTTCAGGGGAGGACTGCAGATTTTCCTCCTTCAAAATTAAAGGCTGGTTATGGAGAACATGTATGCTATGTTCTTGACTGTTTAGCTGAGGAAGCATTAAAATATATTGGTTTCACTTGGAAAAGGTAACTATTACCTGACAGGAAGATATGCTATGTAATTACCATTTTTCTGAAGTGCAGAGCTGTTTGATTGAGCCGACAAGAGCTGACTGTTCTGAACTGACAGTGGTTCCGATTGTTAAGTCTAGACGAACATCAGGATGTCTTCCAAATCTATTCTGAAGGAATGCTGACCATCCCAGGGCCTCTTCCCTGTTTGTAATTATTGACGGTTTAACTATAACTGCGTGCATCCTTGTCGATTTGGAAAACTTTCTCAAATTCTCTTTGTACCTGTGTTTGTTTATACCCAAGACCATTGTGTGTGTCGATTTAACTAAAAGCCTCGTATTTAAATGGAAAAGGAAGTTTATATAGTACCAAGTGTGCGATTTTCTTTTCTCTTTGCTTAGTGACAAGAATAACATTAAAGAGGCCAGTTGACATCCTCTTGGACAGTGTCCATAGCTTTTCTCTGACCTGAAAGTACACTGTTTATATTTTGTGCTATTAATATAATTTATTTACCAGTGTAGATTTTGTTGTTACAGATCTTGCCAATCATTCATCATATGTATTCTGTGGTAATTAGCACAGCATACAAAATATACTTAGTTTTCCATATATATTCAGTAAGTATTGATGAATGAATAAAATCAGAAACTATTGGTTTATATAGGGTATGATTAAAACATACAGTTCATATTTTGAAAGTTTGGATCGTTGATAGGTTAGAATGTGAAAGACATGGTGCAAATAAAATATGACTTAGTATTGGATTTATACTTGAACAAAATTCTGTATATAGAGAGGTATATATTACTCCATGTTAATATATTAATACATATGCAATTGCATTTAGGTGAAAATCTACTTCCTTTTAGGAAGTATTTTTAAAAAGTTACAAAGGTGTGTGTGTGTGTGCAGGGAAGATTATGCAGACTGAACAACTTGTATTTATGTATTTAGGAATATTTATACACACATACACACACATACACAACAACAATAAAAGAAAAAGAAACCATGTATTTGAAAGAGAACAAAGGAGTAGGTATATGGGAGATTTTAGAGGTAAGAATGGGAGGGGAAATGACGTAATTAATTTCAAAAATTTTAAAAAAATTCCTTGATTTATGATACCATTGGATTGAAGTATATTTAATAACTGATATCCATTTACTTTAAATCTAAAATGTTCTAGTTTCCTTTTCATCAACCCAAACATGTCCATTCAGTACATTGTAAAGAATGACTCTGCAACGGCTAATACTGTTGGTTAGGTGTCAAAACAAGATAAATTACATATGTACTGCCCTAGATTCTCAGTTACTAACTCCATAGCCCAGTATATCATTATTGCATTTCAAACTATTACTGTCTCAGCCACTATTCAATTTGTACTTCCTTTGTCTCTAGTAAAATCTTTGTCTCAGCCTAAGAGTTACCACTTGGATAATTTGTAAGAATTATATATGCATGGAAGAAGAAAGGAGAAAGTTAAAAAGTAATAAAAATTGGAAACTATATCACCTCTGTAATACATAAACTACACAGAACATTCTTATGAATGATTATTTTATACAAATGTGGAACTATTCTTAGAAGAACATTTTTTGAGATAATTATCTAATGCTAACTAATGAAAAATTGGGACGTTTATTGTACAAGATTGATTTGTTTAATAATACCTTCCTTGCTTCCTGTTCCATGTTAATTTTTATATTGTCTTAATAGGTTTGAAATACAGATTCTTAAAATTAGTTGACAAAATAAATGTGAATGCATCTGGGTGTTTTTAATGTGGAAATAAGGGAGAAATGGTTGTCCAATATTTAATGTTGGGAACACTAACTGGATTTTAGAAATAAGAATTAATCTTATTACCTATATAAAAATAAACTGCAGATTTCAGAGATGTGAATTGAAAAACAGAGCTGTAGGCAGACTGAGAGATCAGAGGGCTGTCAGAAGGTGTGGATCGAGAGATCGCTGTAAATGTATAATGTAAAGTCTAGGGTCTGGACAGGACAACACTGTCAAATCTATCCAGTAGTAATTATAACAGTCTTGACTCTTCAGGATTCTAAGTAATGAAACTAGGCAACATCATAGATTAGGTGAACATTGATTTTCTTAATTTAGGGAAGACAAAGAGTGTAAATGTGTGTCTCAGAAAAAAATGAATAATCAATTAGAATTATAAAGTTGTTGTTCCATCAGTCTCATGCTAAAGTAATTCAGTTATAAAACGCAATGATTTTTTTCATTTGTTTTATTGGCACAGATTATTTTACACATATTGGTGAACATATTGAAACAGAGATGCCATCCCTCACTATTCTTGGGTGTATAAATTAAGGTAGCATTTTCGAAGCCAATTTTGTCAGTACTCATCAAAACAATAACATGTACAAAGTTGTTGATGTAGCCATTCCACATGGACAAATCTATTTTAAAGATCTGGCTAGTAATAAATCTACAAATAGGATTTTTGCAATATCATTTAACAAACAATAGAAACAATCCGAAAGTTTTAGTCATAGACTGATAGTTAAATTGTAGTACTGCTGTTCATTGGAACATAATGCATATTATATTACGTATTATATATAATCTATATGTACATATTATATAGTGTGCATTGTATGTGTATATATGATAGCTAATAGCACATATATGTATGTTTTGTATATGATAGCAGTATAATCAGAATCAACTTATTTTTGTCAGTGTGCTTTTTATGTTTAGAGATAGGTATCTTTGCTTTTTTTAACACTGAAAATTTCAGAAAGAAACAAAACATTGAGTGGCCATTAGTGGAGGGAACAGAGCCTCATATGGAAGCGTCTTTCCCAGTCCTCATTAGACTTGTATTTTTACTGAACTATTTTTAAACATTCACTGTATCTTGGTATTTCAGGCCATCATACCCAGTGGAAGAATTAGAAGAAGAAACTGTCCCAGAAGATGATGCAGAATTAACATTAAGTAAAGTGGATGAAGAATTTGTGGTAAGTGTGGAGCTGAGCTGCCTCCAGCCTTGCCCATGGTGCCCTTTCCCTCTCATTCCCTACTCCATTTTTCTGGAATGCATTTAGTTGTTCTACGTCCAGTGCCATTATCAATCCTTTAGGCCTTTGCTTAAGTTCATGTTCATGGTCTTGAGTCAGTTCTAGAAGAGTTTCTAAATCTGTTTATATATGTATATATATACACGTGTATGCATATACGTGTATATAAATCACTAGTTATATGAACAGTGTTTTATTAACAACTGAGCGTGACCTTGAGAAACCGTAACTAACAAAGAATCTAGAGCAGAAAGCTAACAGTTCATCTTGTGCTGAATGTGGTGGTGTACACCAGATTTTAGGTCGCAGAGATTAGAGAGTCCCCAGTTAAAAGCCTGTGTGTACTGCACAACAAGTTTTGGGACTTAGGCCACATAGCAAGATGATATCATAACAAAACACATCATCTTCAGAATGCCCTAAGGATTTATAATTAGTGTATTCTGCTTCCTACAGTTACTATTTGTTTTTAAGGAATTCCTTTATTTTTATCAATTAGGGTGAATACTGCCACTGAAATTTTGTTAAAATGCTTTTAAGTGACCAGTATTATTTAAGTTGTTTGGCTCCATCTACTTATTTTCCATGTTTAATTTCCTATCCATGGTATGAAGCTAAATAATCAGTTCTCTACAGCAGTTGTTGTAGTAAGACAATAGAAACCGAAAAGCATTTCTCAAAGTGATCCTTTCATAGAACTGGACGTGGGTTGAGCTGAATGTTTTAGAAGATATCCATGTAATCTGAACTGGACACATGGTGGGGGAAAGAGTTTATGTAGTATTTTGCTGTCACAAACCAATTCAAGATTTCATTTTTTTAATTAGAAGATAATCCACTCTATATTTTAACTTAAATAAACTAGTATAAGCTATAAAGTTGCTAGTTGTTAGATTATCTAAATAGTAAAAGTTAACAAATAGTCATAGAGTTAAATAGAGTTATATACAAATAGAATATTATGTAGATGGTATGTCTTAATTACAGACATTACTGATATGAGAATGACAATTTGTACTTCATTTTACAAAATTTGCTGGCATCATGACTGTAATTATGTAAAATATGTAAAAATACCAGTATATTAATGTTTGTTATAAATGGATAGAATAATTATGGATGATTCTGTTTAATATTTCTTTGTACTTTCAAGCTTTTTAATGTATATTTTATTAGAAGTATTAAGACTACTTTTAACCATATTAAGATACATAACTCTACATGACTGTGCTGCTTTTTTAGTTCCCAAGGTTGAATCTCACTGTAGCCAGGCTGGCCTAGAACACTCACCATGTAGTCCAGGCTGGCCTCTGCTTCTCAAGCTAGACCACTATAAAAACTAGTCAGTTTAAAACAAATATTTTTTAATATGATAAAATTTGAAAATCAAGGCAAAAGAAAGCACATCCATCAATTCTGGCTGTAGCTATGGAACTCCTGGTGTGTGTTTAACACAGTCAGTAGCTGTGTTAAAGTGTGTTCTGAAGCTTGAAGGCAGGAAGGAACCAGGTGTGACCCAGCAGCTATCAGAAAAGCAGAGCTTCTAGGATCACGTGGGGATGCTTCAGGTGAACTGGAAAGAGAATTTAGGCATTTAAAGAAGTTTAAACTATTGTTCAATAGGCTTTCCACTCAGGATCAGAATTAAAGTCCTTATATATTCTCAATTTTTCCCCATTTACTTGGGTATGTCCATGGTCTTTTTAATAACTAATAGAGTATCAATCTATACCTGCTTCTAATATGCCAACATTTAACTTCAAGGCTGTCATTCAAAAGTACTAGTTTCACTTTGCTCGCCCTAATGGCCCCAGATTGCCATTAGGGATTTGGTGTGTGTCAAGGTTTTAGTATTTGACTGCAGACTCTCTCAGGGATACTGTTGTGTAACTTCTCAAAATTTTAGCTAATTTTTTCTATGAATTTTTTTAAAGGTCAAAGTGGAATTATTGTGTTTATGAAATTAGGGAAATAAACTAGACAAGATCCTCTTTATACTATCCTCCCAAGCCAGGCGGTAAAGACCTCCCAGTATAAGACCAAACCACAGGCCTTCCTCAGAGGAACTTCCTCTGGAGCTTCTCGTTTGCTTTCTGTCCAGTCTCTGGATGTGTTCCTTTCTTTTCTTCCTCCTCCTCCTCCTCCTCCTCCTCCTCCTCCTCCTCCTCCTCCTCTTCCTCCTCCTCCTCACATCACTCTGCGATTCCCTCTCTTCCTTCTCCTGTCATCTCCTGTCACTGTTGCTAAGGAAAACTGGCCTTGTGCCTGCAGAGCCCTGTAAGGGACCCACTGATGCTGTTGGCAGAGTTTTGGGTGGCTCAAGGATAGCACAGATAACTTCTGACACTTCTGCTCTTGTCATCTGGAAAGTAGAGACCTGCAGCTGGAAAGCGCCAAATCAAAATCAGCCACCCTGCTAATTAGTCCTTCAAAGTAATGATGACATGGAGTCTCACTTTGTATGAGCATACCTTTCAGAACAAGCAGGAAGGGAATTAAGGTGCAAAGTTAAGCAAGGAAATGGTAGGAAATTTGCTTTCTGAATTCCTGAGATAAATCATGGAGAATCCTAACTTATTTTAAAAAGTATTTTCTTCTGAGCCCATTTATGTTTGAATTCCTTTGGAATGTTCTCTTCATAATATTTAGTAAATTAGTTTATTTTCTGGTTAGTCTAGATTCTCTAAGAAACAGGAACAGTAGGATTCATGCACACACACACACGCACACACACGCTTGCGCGTGCACACACACACACGCGTGCGCGCGCGCACACACACACACACACACACACACACACACACACACACAGCTTTAGAGAAAGAAAAAAGTTCCCCTGGAGAGCTGGTAATTGGATTGGAACCAAAGCCTCGCTCCCTCATACCATATGAGTGTTCTCCCCTGACCTGAGCTGGAGCACCTTTTTGAGATCTGTTCTTTGTATTTTACCCAGGGTTAAGTGGACCTTGCTCACACTATAAAGTCTAGAAGGGCCTTAAACTTTGGATATTCCCACCTCAGCTTCCTGATTAACTAGAAGTGCAGTTATGCACTGCAAGCTTGGCTGGGAGAAAGTGTTTATGTGGAACTGAGTAACTCAGCTATGGGGTCTGAGAAGTCCCAAGGCCTGCTCTTGACAAGTTAGATCCAGGATAACTGATGGCCTAGTTCCAGTGTGAATGTGAAGACCCCAGGGAGAGTGATGCCTCAGGTTTCCATCTGGATCTTACACCCCAGACAGAAGACCGATGCCCTGATTTAAAGCAAGGGGAGCATAAAGCCTGTTGGTGGCTTTTCCTCTTCAGACTTTTCAGGCTGGAGACACACCTACCTTGGAAAAAGACAGCCCCTTCGCTCAACTCCATTGTTTCAAACATTTATTTCACCTAGAAGTATCCTCAAAGACGCTTTCTGAATAATATTTAATAAATTATCTTAGCATCAATGCCTAATCAAGTTGACACATAGAATTAGCTACTAGATTTCCATCCCTTGTCAATTTGCAGCCCTTTAAATCTCATTTTATCTCCAAATAAAGGCAGTAGCAGGAGCATAATTCTGCTTAACTATACCACACACTTAAAGTATCTTATAGTTTATGAGAAAGGATAAGACAGAAATATATTTGCAAATAAATGCTGAAGAAATATGCATGACAGTGCGGTCCTTATTCCTACACGTAGTTACGTAGCGACTTCTTAGAACCGCCTTCATTCACCGCCAGTTCTCTACCCCTCTACCCTCAGCACTGCAGCTGACTGTGGTCGTTTACCCAGTAGTGATCCAAACCTTCATTCCTAAAGGGTCTGGGACATCAGAAGTCTTGTCTGGATTAGGTCATTATAGTTTTCCAGTGGCCATAATTACTGGGCATGGCAGTGCTAAATGATAAACTGAAGGCTTGCCTGTGGTCCAGACACCCACCCCTCTGTCTTACCTCTGTTGTAACGGCAACATATTTCCCTTTGGCAGCCAGCACAGTAGTTCTTCCCATGGCTATTGATTCAGAAGTGTGGGGAGCCCTAAGCAGCCAAATAGTGTTCTTAGCATGCAGTTCAGTAGCATCATCATTCTATCTCCTAGTGGAGTTAAGACCTGTAGGCTAGCAGAATCATAAAGTCACAGGAACCAGAGCAAAGATTTTCCTAGTGGCTAATTAGAAGTGATGGTGCTGCCAACATTTGCACTCCTTAATTCTTGAGCCGTCTGCTGGGTGATGGCGCATGCTAGTGTTAGTGTTCAATGGAGTATACATGTCTGCTCGTGTCCTATGTGAACAGTACTGATGAGGTCATGGTAAAGTATGGTGACCTTGTTTCTCCTAAGAGCACTGAGTCATTGGCATTTCAATGAATTACTCTTGTTAAGTAGTAGAAACACAAAATACACCTAGGTCACTTTTCAGAAGTATAAGTATTTACTTGTCTTGATATATAAACAAGTCAGTTTTGTCTGCACATCTTTGCCCCCATTATTCCCCACCTCAAAAAAAACAAATGTCAAGGCAGTGTATCAAGTGTGTCCATACTGTCTTGTGAGTTACTGGATTCTTTTCAGTTCTCCAAGGCTTAGGGCATAGTTCTCAAGTCTTACTTTAGTGGGACAGATCTAGGAAAGAACCTTAGGACTTTCATTCCAGCAAGTTCTCTGGCAATACCAAAGTTCCTGTTTTCAGAATCACATTTTGAGAACCACTGGCTCTCCTTTCTCAAGTCTGAAGACAAGAGCTCTTTGAACCCTCCCACTGCAGCTCTGAACACTCCTACCTGTAGAAATGTTTGCCAGCCCACACTCACTTTTGGCCTAGTTTGCTTGTATTTTTGTTTATAAGATCAGATGACTCAAAGATCGTTTTGGTTTTTTTTTTTTTTTGGCATTACTGTGATGCCCAGTGTCCATAAGATTGAAATATTCTTGTTAGATTACTTTTCCCTACTATGCCACTTGTCGTCACAATGAATGACATTTGAAGAGAAGGAGATGCTTATGTTTTCTATGCTAATAGAACCCCCCTGCTTATTTTCTTATATAGAGCATATTGTATCTCAAAGGGTCATTTCTTAACCACACCCCCACAACCAGCTGCTTTCAGGTGAGGCCAGCTTGGGATCCCTCTGGATGTGAGGACCATACACCAAGCATCACTATTATCCATTACCTTCACAAGCCTGAGCAGCCAGGATGCTCTTCACACAGTGAAAAGTGTATCTTCAATGCTGGAGAGATGGCTCCGTGCTTACAACTTGCTGTTCCTCCCAAAGACCCAACACCCAGCCTTCCCCTCTCTCCCGTGAGCCCCAGCACACATGTAGCACACACAGGCACAGACAGAGACACAAGCAGGTAAATCAAATATTCAAGCCAATCTATATGTAGTTAGTCCTTGAGACAAATGAAACTACCTGTGCCTTTCAGCCTTCATTTTTTTCATTAAGTCTTGTTGCTCCAGTAAAATTCTTCCACTGTTTCATATATCTCACTTCGACCTATTTTTCTCTTGTTTTTATGTTTATTCATGAATTGTAGCAATTACTCTTCCCCTCCCTCTTTCTTCCCTTCTTTCTTCACTGTCTGCAGAAACAGGTTCTTTTAAATGACACCATCAAAACTTCAAAGAAATTATGGGCTGTTAATAATTTTGTGCCCTACTTTATGAATATTTATTAGGCTTTTAAATATGCTTTACTGAGTCAGTCATATTAAGCTTAACTTAGAATATTTGTATTTACAAATATATATTTAACTTTTTATGAATTTAAAATTTTTATTTTTCAAAGGAAGAGGAGACAGATAATGAAGAAAACTTTATTGATCTCAACGTTTTAAAGGCCCAGACCTGTCGCTTGGTAAGTGTCATTGGCTAAACAAGGAATCGGCAAGCAATAAACAATATGTATTCTGCTGAAAATGTGAGAAGTCATTTGCCAGACATTATTTTGTGTACTTCTTGCAAAGTAATTATAAAAATTCTTTTCCTATATATATAATGCTATGCATAGGAAAATTATATAATACAGGCATATATGTATATATACATGTACACAATTATATGTATACAATTATAGCAAGCATAAAAAGTCCAGAAAGGTGAGTAAGGCTGCTTCCTGCTTGTGGAAACCAACACAGTGCTTGTAGGGCAAACTGAAAATGTATTTGCTGGATGGCATTTTTATTATGAAAAGCTGTAAATTTTTCTCTCTCAATATATTATCCATTGAGATAGACCAGGAGTGGATGGTTTTTGTTTGTAGAAAAACACTTAAATTGTATTTCCATGAAGTAAAATAAATTCTATTATGTGGTCAAGCATTGCTTTAAGACAGATTTTCCCTCTGTTTTGAATACAAAATTAATACATTTGATGAGAGTATACATACTGCCAATGAGCTATTTTAAATGTACATGTGGCATTTTTGCATTTTATACACATATTACATTTCAATAAAGTATGTACCTATGTACCCTCAAAAACGTATGTGTACAATATATTCTTACTTGCCCTCTATTTTCATGTCTGAGTACTCAAAGCAAGTTTGGATCTAGTTCTAGTTTTATATGAAAACTTCCTCAAGCTACCACAAGATGTTTTGTTATTAATCACTATTTCCTGAATTAGTATTGCTGATTTTCAGTAGTTATCACCAGTGTGTGTGTGTGTGTGTGTGTGTGTGTGTGTGTTTTAGTGTGTATGAGCATGAGTGTATATAACCATATGTGTGTGTGCATGCCTGTGTGTGTGCACATATGTTTGTGTCCCAGCTTGAAATGGAATGGAATGTTGTGGCTCTCTTGACAAGAGCTTAGTACTTTACTAGGATTCTAACCTTGGATAAATTTCCAAACTTGTTGGAAAATGTTAGTTAGCCCATTCACACAACTTCTGTGATGAAAATGGTTATAAACAGAGCATAAGAATGGCATCTATCATATAGTAAATGTTTATCACATGCTAGCTAAGAGCCAACCTTTCCCATGTTCTCATATGTCTGATTTATAAGTTCCTTCATGACAGGGATAATTGTCCCTTTTATATTTCTCAAGCCATAAAGCACAAAGTGCTGAATAAATAAATATATGTTCAATAAAGGAAAACATTTTAAATTTATTTTTATTTTTTAAGTAAAATATAATTATGTTATTTATCTCCACTTAACTTCCCCTCCTCAAACTCCTCCCATGCCTCTCCTCCTTAGCTACCTAAAAATCCCTGGTCTCCTCTTTTGTTGGTTGCTATTGTTACACACACACACACACACACACACACACACACACATACACACACACTTACGCATGAGCATAAATACAACCTTCTGAGTCATTGTTACTTGTATGTAAAGTATTACAGGGATGACCACTTAGTTCTGAATAACCAATTAGGGGTCTCCATCATGGGGGAAAGCTTCTCCTGCTCTCAGCATCCCTGAGATTAGTTCCTGTAGCTCTTTGTCTGGGGTGGAGGCTGTGAGATTCCCTTTCTGCCTTAGCAGATCTGTTGGTGTTGACCTTGTTTGGGTCTTGTTTAGGTAGCTTTATCATTGAAGTGTCATGGATGGAGTTTCCCTGTCACTTCTAGGAAACATAATCTCACTACAGATTTCTTGGTCCTCTGGCACTTCCAGAAGAGGTGCCTCCTCTTCGGCAGTGCTCCCTCAGTCCTAGGTGCAGGAGTTATGCTGTAGATGTATCCACAGGGGCTGATGCTCTGTGGCCAGCTGTTCTCTACATTTTGATTGGTTTTGGTTTTCTGTAATGGTCTAGAGAGAAAGTAGGTTTAGTTAAGGAGATGCCATATAAATGCCAAAGGAGACAGATGCCGGAACCTTACCAGTAGGTCACAGCCTTGTGGTGATACATAGATTAATAGAATGGGTTAATTTAATATGTAAGAGTTAGCTAGAAATACACCTAAGCTATTGGCCGAACAGTGTAGTAATTAATATTGTTACTGTGTGGTTATTTGGGTCTGGGCAGCCAGTAGACGAACGAGCAGTCTTCATCTACAATGGTTTCTGTTGTAAAGAACTTCTTTAGTGAGGGTTGGGAACTACATTTACATGTGGATATAAGGATAAAAACTTAAAAAGCAGTTAGGATTTATGCTTGTTTAGTGACATAGCAGTAGTAGCTTCTCCTCTAATTTTGATGACTTTCTGGCCCCAGGTAATTTGCTAGGCTTCCAGGACCAGGAATCCTATTAGAGAGCTGTTGGTTACTGCCAAGGTATGAGTACCACTATTGCAGTTTTAGGGAAACTTTGCCGTGTTGGTCACTGTTGTGTTTCATAGGCTTCATATCTGGTTTCTTCCCTCCTTGGCAGTATAGCAAACATTCTTAATGTTATAGTTAGTCCCTCCTCCCTTTCTGTCTGTTTTGACATCCCTCCCTCTCCCTAATTAAAGCCCCCATTTTCCAATTTCCCTATGAATGAATGTATTTTTATTGATTTGTTAAGATTATATAAAGTAATGTTAACATTAATGTTCAAATAAACTTATTTATATCTTACATTTCAGATTCCTTTTTAGTATTCAAATCATTTTAATACTGTCTACTCTTTTGATGTATTTGTGTAGTATAGACATTAACATTTATAACTTCAAGGTATTCAAATTTTTAAAAGTTAATAAATTATATTACGAAGTTTAAAATATTTCTTCAAAATCCAAGTCTTTTCCCCCTTCCACCATATAGGTTTGACAGAGTTTGAATATGATATGATTCCTACTTGGAGAAAGTACAATATGATGCTCGTATTCATTTGATGTATTTGCTGTAGATGATGAGGACACTGTCTTCTAAAATAAGGAAAACAAAGTAGAGATGGATGCACAGTTATTCTTAGAAACTCATTTGTGTTATTGATGTCTGTTGGGGTAAATAGTCTGTGAAGATGGAATTCCCTTTGAGCAAAAAATGTGAGTGTTGAGAAGTACAAAAGTAGCTTCATTTGCCTCTACCACTAATTTAATTTGTCACTGAAATCAAGCTATATGAAGAAGTGTTTTCTTCCTATATGTGTGTTTATAAATTATTTAAATATCAGCTCATTTGGCAAAGATTACATAATATATATCCTTTGGAATTAGAACTGTGACATTTTCTTGGGGGGAAAAAGTCTGAACACCAGGTGTTTGTGGATGGTCAACCATGAAGTACTAATGAGACAGAAAAACCCTTTCATAGTTTGAAAAACCTGGCAGGCTTATCATATTGCCCACTAAAGCCATCTGCCTGGGACAGCTGTGACTAACTCCAGCTTCTAATGGCATAGACTGTTCTTTCCCCAAGACAGAATTGCTGTGTAGGTTAGTAATATAGATTTAAGATCTTATGTTTAATATAGCAGGTGGGCTCGCAGCACAGCAGAAATACCCTTTCAGTAAGGTTGCTAGTCTACCAAGGAAACCAATGCACTGAGCATGTATGTGACTGCAAACCTGGGAAGGTGTTGGCTAAAGCAAGCCGTCCTTTCCTGGGGCTTTAAAACAGTGGACGCTTCCAGCATTGTTCTCTGACCTCTCGCCTTGCCCCTCCCCCCCTCAGAGATCCAGTATTCTACCAGTATTCTATTATACTAATTACTGGCCTGTTATTGTCTGTCTCATCTTGAGAATGCACACTCCTCTACAGCAGGAGCTCATTACTGCCCTTTAAAAAACCTGTGCCTGCTGTGTGGAAGCTGCTCAATAATCAATAATACTGAGTGAACACGTGCTGAGTATATAATATATATAGAATGTTTTAGGCAAGGTGTAATTTAGACTTCATAGAGAAAAGATCTTCAATAGTAGTTGTTTCTTCTGTGTACCACGTATGAAATACAAGGAGAATATATACATACACACACACACACACACACACACACACACACACATACATATACCAAAACCCTGAAAGTGTGCTAAGTAACACAACTCCAGGATTTAGAAAAAATGTCTTTTTTTTCCTGAGTTTTGGTAAAGATGGAGCAAGAAGAAAGGCCAATGAAAATGGCACATCAGACGGGTCATGTTCTCAAGAAGCAGTCAAGGAAGACAGAGGTTAGAGGCAAGGTGCTCGTGTCATTGGAATGATGGAATGAAGGGCAGAGGGCAGAAAAGGGCAGAGAAAGGAGTCTGGTTGTGACACAGTGCAGACAACCTGGGGAGGGGCGCTGGAACAAGCTCCTGCCTGGCTCAGTCCCTGGAGGCAGGCTGCCCTAGAAGGTGAGACAGCCTGGGGAGGCCATTTGCTGTTCACACTCCCTGCAGCTTGGTAGGCAGGTCCTTCCCTGAGAGTGGACCTGGTGACTGTCTCTTTAATGTCTTAGTATATTGAAGCCTGCACCTACCAACTTGAAGACTATGGCATATGGAATTAGTGTTCTCAGCTGACTTTACTTGCAAAGAAATGCCTAAGCAATCACAGCACAGCAGATAGCTCAAGCTCTGGAGAACACAAGGCCCTTCCTCTGGTGGTCAATGCTGAAGGCTATGAAGATGGTTTGTTAGGGGGAGGCGTGCTGCTCAGAGCATTCATTAGATCTAAGACAATGTCTTTACAACCATTCTTATTGTTTGAGTTCCCATGCGACTTCCTTATCCCTGATTATGAGTTTGCCAAGCATCTCTTTGGCAAGCAGCCACAATTAATGAGAGATGCATGATTCCCCAAAGTTTCATCTAGATTTTGAGATAGCCTTTCTTAGAAGAACCTTATGAATTGATATTTGGCTTTGAGGCTGGACCACAAATTTCCACATTCTCCAATTTCAGAGTGTTCTTGAAACTGGCGTCTAGCTAAGCTCCCCCAGAAGGAGGTCGCCAGTGCTGAGCTGAAGTCCTGGGGGCCAGGCAGGACCCGTTGAAGGTCGTGTGTGCAGTAGCATGTTCACAGATAAAAGCGGGCTTCGGGAGGGCAGGTTGTGGTGGCAAAGTGTCAGTGAGCTTTGCGGGCATTCTGTTTCCACCTTTGTCAGTTGGGAAAGCTACCAGCACATCCACGGTGGCCTTGCTGGCGCTCACATCTGTGCTGAAGCCTACAGAATCACAGCCACCCTGTTCTGTCTGCAGAATGCAGGCGTGTCACTTTCCCGCCCCTGTGGAAAAGAACTGCAGGGGCTGTGCGTGCTCTGCCGAATTCTATTTTTAAATGCCCATCACTTCATTTCAAAACATTTTTTCAAACATGCCATAGATACTATTCTTCCTTGAGATGCTAAATTTGAGGTTTTAGAAACCCAGTCCTGAGTTATGCAGCATAGACGAAGTCTTTCAAAAGCCTTAAACACAATTGGCTTTTAATTACTTAGAAAAAGAAAAAAAAGAAAGAAAAAACTCATTGTAAAAAGGATGAGAGACTATTTAGCTTAAAAAGGAAAAACTAAAGGGAAGTTTAAAAAAAAAAAAAAAAACGCCTGAGAATGCGAGCTTCACTGTAATGTTAGGCTGCCATCCAGGCAGGTCTGCTGTGCTGTAATCAAAGCAGGGACAGGGACAGGTTTGCCTGGTGAATGCCTTAAATAACTTGAATGCTATTTTACTTCACCTTATTTACTTCACCTGTTCTTTCTCAGCCAAAAGTTCTTTCTGAGTAGCAGGGGGGAGCTCTGCTGTAAAACACTAGTGGTGTGGCGTGTGCAGGAGACAGGCAGGAGGGGGGGGCGGGGGGTGCTGCTTTACTATACAACTTGCCTTCTAGTCTACCATGGAGTCAGATCCTGGCTTGAAGGAGCCATTTCCGTCCTTTCCTAAACCATTGATGTGAATGGTAGGGCTGTCTGTGTTCCTGAGAGAAGTCTGTGGTTGGTAATTTGCCAGAGAAAGGATTAAAATGCCTCACATTTGACTGGGATGGGACTTGATGGCTAAGTAAATGCTTTTATTTCTCTAGCAGCTAACCTGTACCACCCGTCAGTTTTACATCCACGGCAGAATAGGGAATGTGGGCTAGAGAAGAAAGCTCAGCCTCCCTCGGCTCCAAGAAGGCTCAAACGGCAGTTCTTGCTGGGTGTCAAAGACAGTGCGCTTGATCTTTCGTTGGCTTCTGAATCCCACTTGAATAGACATCCTTATTTCCACCTTGGTCCTTGCAGACTTAGCAAGAATAGGGAACAAGGACTTTTCAAGGTCCTTGCTCAGCTCCAAGTCCCAGCCTTAAAGGTAGATGCTATGACCAAAATAGCCTTTGATGGAAGTCCTGACGGTATGTTGCTAGCCACATGACCCTAAGCAAGTTAATTAACCTCTCCTTGATGCTGTTTCCTTATCTATAATGTGGGGACACAATTTCTCCCAGGCTGCTTTTGAGATTAATATAACCTAACTTGTGGACAGACGGCACCTGGCGTGGGGCTGGCACAGACCACTTGTGTTTGCTGTATTTCTTAGTTTGTAAAAATGTTCACCTTTCCTCAAGGCTGGAACTGGTTACCACATTTGTGTGCGCAGTTAGAAAACGAAAAAGGTATTACTCCCTTGATACAAACAGCTCTCTAGATTGCTGTCGTCTTTAGTAAGATTCCTGCATAGGGGACAGGCTATCAATAAGCTTGCATCTCAGTGTAAATTAGGAAACGCTGGTAATATCATAGCTTTACTTTCATAATCTGTCACATGGATTATTACTGGAGGCCCCTAGACTGCATTTTCTGTCATAGAGTCTCTCCTACAGAAATGATACAGGAGAATTTATTGAAAAATAATGTGTTTGTTTTTCAGGTATCATTTGTAAACTGTTCTTATATAAGCGAAAGCATTATGTTTCCTGGATCACCACTAGGAGTAAATATTTACTGTATAACTGAGTATTTTAGATGAATGTGGGTTCAGTCCTCTGTGCACTGCCGCCAGCCCGTCCCGTCTTCATGACTCACTTCTGAAAACAGTGGTGTATTGAATTGCTGACTGATCTATTTCCACCCCAGACACGTATGTAGTCACCATGACATGCGGATGCTACCTTTGAAGTGTGTCTCATTTTCATCCTCTTAGCTGTATGTCAAGGCCGTGTTCTCTCCCACCTGTCTGACCCCTAAGTCAGGTTTTAATGGTCTTCCACACTCAGTTCCACCGCTGCCCTCTTCCGAAATATTGTCACCCTGCTTAAACATTTGAACACCAGTGCATTACTTTTATAAGATTATTCCACCTTACTAACTTTTGAGGCTTTTTTCTGCCTGTGAGTTTATGTCCATAGATTGTGAAACAATAAGATTTTGACCAGGCTTCAATTTGCAGTTTAGTAACTAACTGTTGATGTACCTAACCTTGTTCTTTCATTCACAAACCTTTATGGGTTAAGTCCGTTCCCTCCTTGTCTTTCCAAGTGTTAGTTGTATAAGTAACACTCTTTCTCTATTCTCTATTTCTCTCTTTTTGTGTACATGTGTATGTTATGTTGTGTGGGTGTGTGCTGTGTATGTGTATATGTGTGGGTTTGTATGGGGTAGGTGAGTGAGTGAGTGGTGCATATGTGTGTGTGTGCATGTTGTGTGTGTCTGAGTGGGTGGGTGAGTGGTGTGTGTGTATATGTGATTGTGTGTGTGTGTGCATGTGTGTGAGTGGGAGGGATGAGTGGTGTGTTTGTGCATGTGTATGTGTGTGGAGTCTGTGTGTGCATGTTGTGAGTGTGAGTCTGAGTGAGTGGGTAAGTGGTATGGGTGTGTATATGTGTGTGGGGGGTGAGTGGTGCATGTGTGTGTGTGTGTGTGTGTGTATGTGTGTGTGTGTTTACCTTTAACTGTGGAGGATAACCTAGGCTGTTATTCTATAGAAACTATCCATCTTGGGTTTTGAGATAACATCTGTTGTTGTTTACTCAGGAGTAAGCTGGGTGGGCTGGCCAGTGAGGCCCAGGGATTCATCTGTGCCGCCCTAGGAGGCACAGGTCCAGCCCAGGCCCCTATGCCTGACTTTTGTTATCTGGCTTCTAGGGGTTAAACTTGGGCTCTGTGCTTTCGAGGCAAGCACTTTACAGACTGAACCACATCCCACCCTTCCAAGTCACCCTTCTGTTTTTGTAGTTTATTTAAAAGTCCTTATCTCTTCTGATAAGTTCAGCTCCTGATAAGTTCAGCTCAGATTCTCCCTCCCAAGTGACACTTCTCCTTAGCACTCCCTCTCAGTCAGCCCTGTGGCCCAAAAACCCACATCACGTAGATCTTTCTGAAACAGAACTAGGAGATTCTGCAGGAAGGTTCTCGTTTTACTCATTGTTCCCAGACTAGCACAGTATGTAGCAATAGTAGACACCAAGTAAATATTTATCTGCTATGTGAATGAAGTCATCAGACCTTCCTTGTAATTCTGCCTCTTCTCTGGCCCAAAGAACAAAATTCATATACTGTGACCTAGATTTTCAGTGCTCTTCTCTCTAAGCCCCTTGCCACTGTTCTCATTGTTATTTTTTTACAGGCTGTGTTCATTCCTATTTCAGCATTCTGGCTTAAGCTATTTCCACAATTGTAAACACCTGACTTTCTCTCTCCTCTGCTGTCTAGATCTTCCTAAGGATAAATTTAAATCTCACTATTGCCATAAAACATACTTCCTCCTTTCTCAGTTAAACCCGGAGTTTCTCAGTTAGAACCTGTCCTATCTATATTCCATCTTATTTCTAAAGTTAGTTAAACTTATATTTGTAACTGCTTATATTTTACTCCTGCCCCCAACAGGCACCTTCATACACACACACACACACACGGGTATGGAGAGGATACTAATGTAGTCACACACATTTGAAAGCTGAGGAGGGAATTGCCTTACCTTGAATAAAAAGAAATTGTGTGTGTATTAGGGGTGAGGGAGAGACAAGGTTATGTACATGATCAGTTGCCAAATTTGCAATTTGAAGCCTGACCAAAACTTTATTGTTGCCACAATCTATGTACATGGATGTATAGGCAGAAAGATGCTTCAGTTTTTATTATTTAAAAAGCGAATGTTTCCTGTAAATTAGAGCACAAAATAGTACTGTAGGGAAAATGCAAAAATCTCTCCACATCTCAGCACTAGACACAAACATTCTACCCTGTATTCTCTTGTTGCCCTCAGCTTATGTAAGATCCTGCTATTTCAGAATCTCCTGAAGGGTGTATATAATTGTTTGTGTATTTTTATGTAAGTTAGGTTGATTATGACTGGCATAGAGGGTGGGTATGGCTGGCATAGAAATAGAACAATAGACTGGTTTAGGATTCATGAAATAATCCAAATATGTGGCAAAATCAATATATGAAATGATGTCGTTCGGTGACAAAAGTTGAACTTTTTGGTTAAGGGGTGGTGGCATATCAAGCTGTTAATGTGGAGAAAAAGCTAGATTCTTCCCTCATTTATTATGTCCATGTAAACTCATGTGGATCAACAGGTGGAAAAAAAGAACAAAAGCAATAAATAGAAACATGAATGACAGTGTTAAATGGGTACAGTTATACATGATAATACATGATATGAAAAACAAAGCATAAAATAAAGAAATTTGCATGTATAAAATCTCATATTTTATAATAAGGAACAGTGGGAGGGGTTGGCAGAAAATTAAAACACAAGTGGTAAGAGATGAGATTTGAGGTCACCATTGTGTCGTGTACAATGTACCATGGTGACTCTCAAGATGGTGTTGTTTCCTGCACAGAGTCTCAGGACTATTTCACTTCTTTTTTATTTTGGACAAAGAGTCATATAGACCAGGCTGGCCTGGAACTTGCTCTGTAGCACAGACTGTTTGGGTTGCCAGCCTGAGTACTGAGATTGCAGTCGTGTTACCACACCTGGCTGGGACTATTTAATCTTGGCAGTAAATGCCATTTGAAGTTTATCTTAGAAGGTGTATGAATTGAACTCTTCAGATGAATTTAAGTTTCTCCATAAGATTGTTATATGTTTATAAGTATGTGTACATGTTACATAACCTTTTTTATTTGGAGAATACACACATGTACATATGCAGTCTCTTTAGGTGTATATGCTGTCATGTGTTAACTGTCTTGTCTTACTAATATGACCTGGGAGAGAGAGATGACTTTCTGGCACACGCTCTGTGCAGACTATTAACATTTCACGTTTGATCTCTGAACTGGCTTTGATCTTGTCCCCACTATTTGATCCCAAGGTTACTTTATGGGATGGTTTGGACTATTATCTTCATTTCTTCCTTTCACAACGAGGATCACCTCCGTTTCATCCATCCCCCTTTTACCCAAAACCTAATTCACTCCCATTAGCTGACCTCAAATGCTTTGTAAGAAGCTGTAAACCCCTTGCAGGCAGGAATTAAAGCCTTTTATCTTCCCAAACCGCGTACAGTACCTGGATTCTGGCCTCAGATCTTCTAAGAATTTAACAGATGAATTATTGGTGAAGCTAATTATGGAAGGAAAGCTGCTGGATAGCCTTGTCTCCCGAGTGTCTAGTTGTCCCTTCCACAGCAGTAACTGAAAAATGCAGTTTCCTGAGAGCCAAGCATGACCTCAGTCAATACTGCTCCAGAGAAGGACCCAAGATTTTGATCATATCAAAGAAGCAGTCTTGTCTTTTATTAATAGCCACACATAAATTACCATGTGTTAAATGAGAAGAAGCGGTTTTCTCCAAGTGTTCTAATCAACCGAGGCACAGGATAGAATTTTACCTGACTTACTGTTAGTTAATGTGTGCAGTTCACAGATGTTAAGAGATGTTGAATGGGGAATAAGGTTATGAAGAAGCAAATGTGCAAGCAGAAGCTGAGTGAGTTCGTGCTACTCTCCAAGCCTGGGCTGCTCTCGTTCTTGAGCTACCTTCTCTTCTCAGCAACTGGGCTGTTTCTCAGTATATCAAATATGGCCAGAGTGAGGAAAAAGGCTGAGTTCCTATATTAAATTATCTTTAGACATTGGCAGTTAGCAAATTAGTGCAGAAGAGAACTAAATAAGCCAGGAATAGTGAGCACAACTTTTTAAGAGGGCCAATTTTTTTGAAGAGTAAGGTTGGATATTTATTTACTGGATTATAGCAGGGGAAGGGAGAAAGGGAGAAGAGCAGAGAGACAGAGAGACAGAGACAGAGACAAAGAGAGGAAAGACAGGAGCTGCCTATTCGAGAGGGAGACAGAAAAGGAAGAGCTAAAAGGGCCAATGTTAAAGTTCATGTTTTAGCATGTACTGGGGTATCCTAAAGCAGCATTTAGTCTTCATCCTACAAGTAAGAGCACTGTATGAGAATAAAAGTGAGTATATTCACAGACAGTATATTCACAGATGGAGATGATATGCCCCTAACTAAAGAAAGTTCAGCCAGTGGTCCTTTCTTCCCAGCTTTGGCAATTCTAGAAGTCACCCCTTGAAAGGCAGACAAGGAGAAGTGGCAGGAATGAGGGGATGAGGTTGGATAGCACCAGCTCTGGCTTTAATCTACCATATGTGGCTTCACTTAATCTAAATAATAGCTCCATAATTCATTTTTTTATATCAGTGACCACAACATCTACATTCTATTAAGAACCAGTCTAACTTGCTACTGAGATGTGTCCTCTTTGGTTCGGTCTGGTTTTGTGGGACTGCAATGTGGGGCCCTTAACCCTGGCAGGAGCTGCCTGTGTCGCCCACCCACCCAAGCTTCATATAGTTAAGGATTATATATTACGTTACTCAGTGCACACAGCCTCACTTCCACCAACCCTGCTACTCTAGCCTGTTTGGTGCAAGTGAACTAGTCAGAATTTGGGATTGTGTGAGCCAGGGCAAGTAACCAGATGTGCTAGTGAGTGTGTACCATGCTGCTCTCCCCAGAGCATGCCTGTTGTGAGTGCCAGTGCAAATCAAATGAGAGAGAACCTTTCCCTGCCATGACCATGCTCCCATAGACTCCTCATGTGCCTGCCTTGTGAACAATGCAGCCCTCTCCAGTTTCCAGCTATGGCACTCAGTGTTCCTGTGCCACCCTGTGTTTAGTTATAGACCATACAGTAGTCTCTTAAGTGCTCAAAACAAGGGTTCCAGTGTTTAAATGGGCACTGTGATACCTGAAGTCCAATCTTGAGTTACTTTCACTTTGATGCCCACGTTTTACTGTGACAAATACTTATAGTTTAAAAAAAGTACTCTATTGTTTAAAAATCACGTACTTTGAGGCCTTCTAAATAGAATAAACCTGAATAAATGAAGAATATACATATTAAAGTATGTATGCACACATTAGTTA
>NC_022010.1:60305150-60309369 GCF_000317375.1 Microtus ochrogaster
CACCACACACACACACACACACTCACCACACACATACATACTCACAATCACTTGGGTGCAAAAACCATATTTTTAAATTAAAATAAAATATTTTGCATATTATTTTAATTAGAATTCATATAAGGTTCATGTACTTAATTTTTATGCTTCTTGTATCTTTTATCATATATAACTATTTAATTTTTCTTTAGAATCACTTATCAAGGAGTTTAAAGAAGAAAATCTGCCTTCAAAATTAATGCTTTGGGCTTTGTTTTTAAATCATTAAAGTATAAATTCGCTACAATCTTAGATCCTGATATCTAATGCTAAAATATGAAAGGCTGAGAAAGCAAAGGGGGGAGCTTCTTTCTGTCACTCAATGGCCGTGAGTCACCGTTGTTATTCAAGGTCAGAAGCCAAAGGCCCCTACCCTTTGGAGTTCAAGCATGTCTACATCATGTCACATTTTAGAGTGCCTTGTACTTCGACTTAGCCAAAACATTAGTCTAGTTATGAATTTATAGTTTGTAAATAATAAACACTTTGGGTCTGAAATTGTATCTCTTTCTTCTTTCCTATTTTGGCTTTGTGTTTCTGTATCACAAATTTAGCTAACATTTCCTTACCAAACCTGAGTATTTGTATTTCTCTACTGATAGCAGTTAGAATTCCTAAATGGTGTGTGCATTTGGTAAAATCATCATAGAGTTCCATCCAATGTTTCCAAAGCATTATCCATTATGAAATGTTCGATATTCACCTCATTTTAAAATACTTCTTTTGCTATTCTACCAAATTTTCTTGCAACCTGGGTAGGACGACAGAAAAGAATTTCTACTGCACTGTAATTTTAACACTACTATCCTCGATTTAAATTGTGCAGTGCTGCTTAAATGCCTCAAGATTTTTCCAGTTCTTTTTATAAACTCCAAATCTTGTGATATCTTTCCTTTCTTAGGACACAAACGAGTCTGCCAAACAAGAAGATATTTTGGAATCTACGACAGATGCTGCAGAATGGAGTCTAGAAGTGGAGCGTGTACTACCGCAGCTCAAAGTCACGATCAGGACCGACAATAAGGTACCAGAGAGAGCACAGTTGCTCCAAGAACCCACCTCATAAGGTGCTTTTAGGTTGAGAACACCCACGATTTTAAGAATGGGACAAGAGGGGCGTTGGGTTAGTATCCAACAGGCCGGCCTGTGATTTTCCTGCCTCAGCAGCTCCAATGTTGAAATTATAGGCATGTGCTTCCTTGCCTAGTCTGCTCTTGTCTTAACAAGAGTTTAACAAATTATTGAATGAATACCGTAATACAGTCAAAGGAGCAAGAAAAATCTGTGGAAGGATTTGGAACATATGCTATTTCACTTGGATTGAAGGACTTTTGTCAGTAACTTTAATGTAATTTGTTGAAAATTGTACTCTCTTGAGGTGAACTGGAATTCTGTGGTGATACCAGTTGATTAGAGTGAAAGATGTTTTAGAACTTGCTGCCTAGCTCAGTTTTGTGTAACAGGGATGGTGTCTTTGATAATCTGTACTGCACTTTGTGAGACTGGAAGTTAAAGCCAGGGCGAAGTTTCAGCCTGTATTCCTAGCACTCAGCTGGTTAAGGCAAGGGGATCATGAATTCTAGGTCAGTATTAAGAAGACAAGAAATATACAGTAAGACATGGGTTGGATAATTGAGCAAGGAAGCTGATTCTGAATCAAGGTACTGCTTTGTTTTTCTTTTTTATTTACGGCATTGTAAGTAATTATTTTAAAGCAAGAAATTCTCATGAACATTACTAATAATCTCTGCAAAAAGTGCTAAAGAGACAGCTGGGCTGGATAATGGGACCTGAAGAGGGATTTTCATCCATACGGCTAAACATAAACTCAGAATTCATGAACAAAGTTCTATGGAAGATCATTACTGAAAACCATGGTTTTATGTCTATGCTCAAAGTAGACACTCTACAAAGATTGATGTCTTGAGAATCTTAGAAGAATATTCATCCTTTACAAATCTCACAACCCTTAAGAAATAGCCTAGGCTGCTATAACATCCGACAGCAGGGTGAGGCTACAAGAGTTATTCAGCAGTGTAATGTACTCAAGTCTACCATGACTAGTGCAAGAATCCTGCAGCCTGGTCACTCTGCTGACCCAGAAATTGTGGAGAACAGTAAGTGTGCAGCCATACTGGAGGTGAATGCTTTGTTCTCATCGCATGTGCAAATTATCTACTATTAAGATTTTTTTTCTCTGATTAGATCTCTGCTAGAAATCAGGCTTTTCAAAAAGAAGTAATGCGTTTCCTTTTTTTTTTTTACAAAAACATGCCGTTTCTAGGTATTATTTTTATTTTGTGAGAACAAACTTTCTTTTTGAAATTAAAAGTCACTATTGTTGTGATTCTAGATATAATAACATGTTAAAATAATTGTGTAGCTGAGAACAGTTTAATCCCAGAAGAAAGCAAATTTAACTTGTTTGCTTTCATTCTAAGTATACTCTTAGAGCCAGACTTGTCATTTAGAACCTAATGGGTTTGTGTTTGTGTTTTAACTGCAGTCATTGCCTTCCACACACTAGAATCAACCAAGAAAGACACTCTTGTTTGGCAGAAGTAAGTGCAGTTCAGATTCTATAGTAGATCAACTCAGAATCCTGGATTTGTCAAGAATCAGTGCCCTTCTGACTTGGAAAATAATTTACTGATTTAAAATTGGACACTGACTCCCATTGCATGCCATCAGCTTAGTCTCATGGAAACTGACTGTGGCAAATTATTTATACAGTCATGTATGTGAGTAGCATCCCCAAGAACAGATGTTTTGATTTCTCAGAATTTTTTAGGATATGAGGATATTACTTTGAATATTGATTTTTATGATTAAAATATACTGATAAATCCATAATTGATTGCTTTGTCAGAATTCTTTTTTTTTCCTTTTTCCCATTCAATAATTTACACTTCCTCCCCTCCTCCCATTCCACCCTCCCCCGCTTCCCCACTTACCCTCCTCCCTCCCCTTCCCTCCTTAAGAGAGGGCAGGGAACCCTGCCCTGTGGGAAGTCCAAGGCCCTCTCCCCTCCATCCAGATCTGGGAAACTATGCATCCAAATAGACTAGAGTCCCAAAAAGCCAGTATATGCAGTAGAAACAGGTCCCTGTGCCTTTATCGATGGCATCTCAGTTCACCCCCATTGTCAGCCACATTCAGAGATTCCAGTTTGATCACATGCTTGTTCAGTCCTGGTCCAACTGGATTTGGTGAACTCCCATTAGATCAGGGACACTGTCTCAGTGGGTAGACCAACCTCTCATGGTCCTGAATTCCTTGGTCATCTTCTCTCTCCTTCTGCTCTTCAAATGGACCTTGGGAACTCAAACTCAGTTCATTGCTCTGATGAGGGTCTCTGTCTCTGTCTCCATCTGTCACCAGATGAAGAGTCTATGGTGATATTCAAAATAATCATCAATGTGATAGTGGGGCAAGGCCAGTTCAGGCACCCTCTCCTCTGCTGCCCAAGGACCTAGCTGGGGACATCCCTCTAGAGCCAAGTCTCTTGCCAAGCCTAAAATGGCTCCCTTAATGTAGATATCTTCTTCCCTGCTCCTATATCTGCCCTTCCTCCATCTCCACCCTCCCACTCCCCCAAACACTCCCCAGTCTTTCCCTTATCTTTTCTTTCTCCCACTCTCCCCTTCTCCATCCCCACCCCTACCTCCACCCCCATGCTCCCAACTTTTGCCCGGCAATCTTGTTTGCTTCCAATTTCCAGGAGTATCTATATATGTTTTTCTTTGGGTTCACCTTGTTATTTGGCTTCTCTAGGCTTGTGAACTATAGGCTTAATGTCCTTTCTTTATGGCTAGAGTCCACTAATGAGTGAGTACATACCACATTTATATTTTTGGGTCTGGGTTGTCTCACTCAGGATAGTGTTTTCTATTTCCATCCACTTGCATGCAAAATTCAAGATGACATTGTTTTTTACCACTGAATAGTACTCTAATGTGTAGATGTGCCACACTTTACCCATTCTTCCATTGAGGGGCATCTAGGTTGTTTCCAGGTTCTGGCTATTACAAATAATGCTGCTATGAACATAGTTGAACAAATGCTTTTGTAGTATGATTGGGCATCTCTTGGGTCTATTCCCAAGAGTGGTATTGCTGGATCCTGAGGTAGATTGATTCCCAACTTCCTGAGAAACCGCCACACTGATTTCCAAAGTGGT
>NC_022010.1:60313829-60368175 GCF_000317375.1 Microtus ochrogaster
CTCAGATCCTCTCCATCCTGAAGTAGGCTGTGGTGGTGGATCTAAGGACCCCGCAGATGGAAAGAAGTGCTTGGGGGGCAAGCTGGGATGGGATAAGTAGAGAAAGGCAGTAGCTGGAAAAAAGCCCCACTAAATGGCCAGAAATTTTAGGGGATTGGAGGCTGCCTGTGCTCCCTTCCCAGGGCGTCCAGCCAGCCAGTTGGGCACACACTCACCCTTCCAGATGGATCTTCTGATACAGGAACAGGACCACTTTCTGGCCAGGGACCTTGCAGACAAAAGGGCAGGCTTGCTAGGTGCAGGCTCAGTGGAACAAAGAAACTCCTGCAGAAGTTGCACTCACCTCAGCCCCCTTTGTCAGAATTCTTTTCTGGGACATTTGATCCTTATAGCTAGTGCTTCACAGCAGCTTATCTCTGAGCCTTTCAGATGCGCCAAAGGTAGAGCATAGCACTTGCATCAGTATGTTTGTACCTTAAGAAAATGAGATTATACAATGACTTAAAAGCCTTAAGAATCTAGTGAATAGAAAATGGGTTATTGTTTTTCAAAAATTAAAAAAAAAACAAAAGTAACTTAGATATATATGAGGTGTCCTCTCAGACCCCTTGTCATTGACAGTTGCTGCAGCTTCAGGGCATGTCCTACTTTGCCCTCACTCTTGACCCTGTCCAGATCACAGCCTTTATTTGGCCAATAACCTTTCACTCAGCACAGGCTACTTGGGGCATTTAGAAACCATTTTTATTTCATTTCATGTCTGAAGGAAGAAAAAAGAAATTAAATATTTGGTGAGTCAATGTTTTACTGGTTATGTATTAATATTTGAATAGCTTAGAGATTCTGGGAGGCATATAATAAAGGGTCTCATTATTTAAACTCATTATAAATTTATTTTAAATGACCTTACATTAGTAGTAAATAAGTCTCATATTTGTCTGCCACAGGATAAATTTTTTTTTACTTTTCCTCTCAAGCTAAGTTTATTACTTCTATGCTTTCTTGCAGAGAATTAAAAAGAAAACAAGAAGGGACTCTTTTAGTTTGAGAATATGCTTTTTACATATTGCATTTGTGTCCACCAGATTCCATCATATGCCAATATTTTCCTTTGTATCCTTTCCATTATGATGCAATTGATTCTTTTTGCCAAAGTAGCATGTATCTGTTATATTGCACTACTTGCTACTGTTGCCTGTTCCCAAAGAATAGAAACTAATTTTAATATAAGCAGACACAAAATAGAATTAGGAGAAGAAGTATGTGCCAAAAATACAAATAATGTGGTAGTCAGCTGAAGACTGAGGTCTTGCTGGATGCTAAGCTGAATAAAATTAAAAAGCTTCAGGACAGAAAAGTAAGCAGTCAGAGGAAGAAACAGCCTAAAGGATTAGAAGAAAAAAAAAAAACGGCCAGGAAAGAAATGTCCAACCTATAGGATTGGAACAGATACATCTAACACAGAATTATTATCTAACATCTGTTTAAAAAAAAAAAACTCAAAACCTTGCCAAAGAAAACATCCAGTCAACAAATGTGCTAATGAGACAGATAGTTCCTCAGACAGGAAGTACAAATGGCCAATAAGCATGTAAAGTAAAAAAAAAAAAATACTACAACATTCTCAGTTATCAGAGAAAAGCAAATTAAATCAGCATTAAAATTCTATCTCATCCTAGTGAGAATGGCTATCATTAGAAAAACAATAACAAATACTAGCAAGGCTGGGCCCTGGTAGGGACCCTTATTTACTGCTGATGGAAATATAAACAGATGAAACATTATGGAACTCAGCGTCAAAGTTCCTCAAGACAAGCTTTGATTAGTAATGCCAACTATACAGCTCCTGGCGTATTCCTGAAGGACACTAGGTCAGCATACCACAGAGACACTTACACATCCATGTGCATCACAGCGCTTTTCACTTACACAGGTTCTAGAAACAGCGTAGATGTGCCTCAACAAATGAATTAGTCAAGAAAATGTATAAATGCGTAATAGAGTTTTCTTCAGCAGTAAACAAGTAAATTGTATCATTGGCAGGAAAATGGATGCTACAGGAGATCATTATATTATGGAAAATAGAAAATAGTAACTCAGATGAATATTGCATGGTAGGATATGGATACATAAAATTGTATTATGCTGGCTAGTTTTATATCAACTTGACACAAGCTAGAGTCATCTGAGAGGAGAGAGCTCAATTGAGAAATTGTTTCCATACTATCAAGCTGTAAGCAAGCCTATAGGGCATTTTCTGAATGATTCAAGGGAATGGGGTCCAACCCATTGTTGTGGAGGCAGCCCTGGGCTGATGGCCCTGGTTTCTAAAGAAGGCAGATTGAGCAAGTCATGAGGAGCAAGCCAGAAAGCAGCACTGCAAGCCAGTAAACAGCCTTCGTAGTGGCTTCTGCATCAACTCCTTCCTCCAGGTCCCTGCCATCTTTGAGTTCCTGTTCTAATTTCCTTTGATGACAAATAGTGCTGTGGAAGTGTAAACCAAATAAACCCTTTCCTCCCAAGTTGCTTTGGACATGGCGTTTTATCACAATAGAAAACTCTAAGACACACATTTGCATGTGCACACACACATGACTATATATTTTTTCCTATAGCATGTATATATGGAAGTTGCAGAGACATTGTCTGAGGGAAGGAAGGAAATTAGAAGGAGGGAGGGGTCACGTCTCCAGGCCACAGCATGTATAGCTAGAACAGTATCTAGGCCACAACATACTTTCGGTCAGAAGAGTCTCTAGGCCTCAGCATGTGTAGTCAACAGTCTTAGGCTACAATATGTACAGTCAGAACAGCCTTAGACATAGCATATACAGTCAGAATAGCCTTAGACAACAGCATGAACAGCCAGAACAGCCTTGGACAACAGCATGTCCAGTCAGAACAGCCTTAGACAACAGCTTGTACATTCAGAACAGTCTTAGACAACAGCATGTACAATCAGAAAAGTCTTAGACAACAGCATGTACAATCAGAACAGTCTTAGACAATAGCATGTCCAATCAGAACAGTCTTAGGCTGGAGCATGTCCAGTCAGAACAGTTTTAGGCTGAAGCATGTACATTCAGAACAGTCTTAGACAACAGCATGTCCAATCAGAACAGTCTTAGACAACAGCATGTCCAATCAGAACAGTCTTAGGCTGCAGCATGTACATTCAGAACAGTCTTAGCTGCAGCATTGCAGTCAGAACACTCTTAACTGCAGCATGTTCAATCAGAATAGTCTCTATTTTGAAGCTAATTTACTTCAGAATCTTTCTATGAATATTATTCATGATAATTATCAAAGGAAATTTTTTCCTAAGTGACTGAATCATTTCTAAAAGTATAACAATTTTTAAAAAATTTTAAGTGACTCAGTTGACAAGGTCCTGAGATATTCCAAAGAATTCTGCATGCCCAGCACTTCTGAGACGTGAATGAATGTTTGTTTAGATTTTCATCATCTGTGTTACTGATGACTTGATAACTTTGAATCTCTAGAGTATTCTATTTTCTTGAGAGATCTCTCTCTCTCTCCTCTTTTTTTCCTCCAAGACAGGGTTTGTTTTGGACACTATTCAGATGGGACCAACCAGGGCTCTTTTTTTCTGAGCTCACTATATCAAGGGGCTCAGCCACCATCTCTTACTTACATTTGACAGAGCCTCAAAGGCTGGTAGGGAGGTTTAAAATATTCTGTTAGCAGAACAAATGGACGCTTCAGGGACTGGGAATCTGTAGTACAGTAAGATCTGAAGCAGGCATCCTACACAATTGGTTGTGTAGGGCAGTGTCTTAATAAGGGGTCCCTGTGGCTGTGATAAAATACCCTGAGGAAAGCTCCTTAAGGAAGAAAAGGTTTTTTTTTTTTTTCTTTTGACTCACAGTTCAGGAGTGCAGTGCATATTGGGAAGAGTCAAAGCAGCAGGAACTTGAAGTTGCTGGCCACACTTCATTGACAGCCAAGAAGCAGAGAACAATGGATGAAGGAAGGCTGCTGCTCAGCTCCCTTTTTTCCCTTCCACAGTTAAGGGTCCTAGCCAGGGAGTGACACAACCCACTGTGAGCGTGTCTTCTCACCTCAATTGACGTGATCAATATAGTCACCCACAGTTACCCAGATGACCACCTCCTGATGATTCCACAGTCTTACAAATTGACAAGTGATACTCACTATCGCAGGGAGGATATGGCTTTGTCTGCAGGCTAGCTCCAAATTGGAAGGGCTTGACCTAGGACTGGGAGGGGCTAATTACTACAAAGTCCATGACTTAGTTTCTTGGATCAGATGCTGTACCGGGTGGATTAGAATTCTGGCTTGGTGTGTGTCTTGGCATAGTCGTTGCCTATTTGTGTACTAGTTGACCTAAGGGAAAATGACTTCTAATGGTGTTTTGTTTGCTTTACCACAGTAGAAACCAAGTGTTAAGTCTGGAGTGTAGCCTCCAGCCCCTGGCATCCATCCCAGCCTCCCTGACCTGGGAGTTGCTTTGGTCTCGACTCCAAATCCCAGTATGCCAGAGATCAGGACCTCTCCCACAGGGTATTTAAGTGGGCTCCCAGAGGAGAAACACATGGTTCTGGGTTTGCATGCACTTGGTTACCCCAGAGTACTGTACTTAATAAAATGATGGGCATTTTGATTTGGTTTGATCTGACCTAATTGGATTTCTTTGCACCAACGGAGCTGCCTTGTCTTATTATTTTTTCTTAACACCAAGTAAATACTACTAATATTTATTCTTATTCCTCAAAAATGAGGAAAAACAGGAAGTGTGAAATCAGTTTTTCAACTAAATTTTAACATAGGCTTTTTTTCTTCAATTATGCAGTTCTTATTTCTAAAAGATTGTACATTACGATGATTTAATATTAGGTATTTAATGGAATGAACAAATGTTCTAATATGCTTCAATGCCCCATGGATATAGTAATTAAAAATTTGATTAATGTCTTAAATAGATTTTTTTCCAAATTATAATTAAATGTTTCCTTCTTTGTTTTTCTAAGAGATAGTTGGGTAGGTACCTCCTTCCTTTTGCCAAAATGTCTCAAGTAATTATGTAAATCTTCAGATTCATTACAAGGAATTTAGATGAAGTGATTATTTTTGAATGCTTTGGAAGTATTACAACATATATTTCTAATTATTTTAAAGCTCTGATTCACTGAACTGTTTTTATAGACCTTCCTGTCCTGCGGCATCTGACTTTGCTGAACTGTCATCAGAAGAACCTTAAATTTTAAGTTTCAACTCCACACAATTGAATTTTGTTTTGAAGTAAATAAAGCACCCAGGTGTTGCCTTAGGTGACTACAGCGGGAGACCTTTTGGGAAGAGTCATTGTAATAGGATAAAACCACTGCAATAGTTTTGAGCCTTTGGGCTCCTCCATCACCATGAGAGCTAAGAACCTAAGAGGGAGAAGAGGGCCTTCATTAATCAGCAGGTAGAATTCCATTTAAATGAACCTGGAGGGACTACAGAATTACTATATTAGATCTCAGTCTCTTCAAATCGGAAGCTAAGTCCTGCAGAAAGTTACAGGGGGAGGCTTTTTCTTTTTATTATTGCAGACAAATCTGTACCTGCGAGGAATTGAGAGCATGTTTCTCATTCCAAAGCAATAGAGAAACTAGCTTTATTGGCTTTGTGCCTATCAGCATTTGTATACAGCGTGAGACGGTGTTAGCAAAGGTTAACTTTTCTAAATATTTATGTATTGTTATAGTTTGGGAATGGGAACATTTCTTAAGACTTATTCTTGCGTTTTGGGTGGGAAATAGTGATAGGATTCTTGCATCCAGAAGCCAAGAGATATAATGTATTCTGTGGGCTAGAATACAGGAATGGATTCCATCCATGTACATGATCATTATTAACACAGGATTCTGTCTGATATTTGCATAGTGCAGAAACTGCATTTATAATTCTTAGAGATTTTTCTGGTAGACCTTCTATTAAAAATATTCATGTAATTTAAAGAAAAATAAGAAACCCAATTTTAAAAGTCAGCTTTAGCAATTATAGCAACAAATGTAAATACAGGTGGCAATAAGTTGATCTCCATGAGGCTCCATGCAGGAGTAATAGCTCCAATTACTGTCACAAATGTTTGTAATTGTATCTATTGCCGCCAGACAATAAATGCTTTTTAATATAACAGGGACATAAATGTACATGCTGCTGTTGTTTAAACAAAATACCATTTTCAGTAAATTTATCCTTGAAACACCTGCTATAATCAAAAAGAGGTGAATGCTATCAAAATAAACTGCCTAAATTAACTAGACACACATACATTTTTAGAACAGCCGGCATGATTACTCAGCTGCCACATCATCTCAGAACGAGGGAAAATACTCGCTGATGGACTTTTATAGCAAGCATTCTTCAAAAGAGATTGCACAAAGCAGCTATTCTTTGGGACTGCTGTATTATTTCAAGCAAGATATGATTTTGTGCACTGGAAGTTGTATTTGCAAGGTCAGCTGTTTGATTTGGGTTTTGTATTTGCTTTGTTGCATATCATCATGGATAGATACCACGTGGTAGAAAAGGTTTATTGTGCTTAAAATTATACAGCATAATACAGCAAAGGAGTGGAGACAAAGCCAGTCTCCCCAATCAACCACAAGATCCTAAGTTGTTCTGTCTTCGCCTTGCTTAATGCTCTGGATATTGTTTGTTTAAGCATGGTTGCTGATGCCTGCCTTTCTGTTTACCTTGAATGTGATAAATGTTTAAATGGGACCAGGTAAAGGTCCCATGTATCACAAATTAAAATAGAAGTCAGAATAGTTTTGCCTTAGTGACCACCATTAGCTGTAACTAAAGAGCATCCGCAGTGATGGCATTACAAAGAAATAACCAGTGAAAACTGCATGCTCCGTTAGTACTGCAGTGGCAAGAGACTAATGCCTCGCTGCCCACAGACCTCAGATAGACACCTGTGATTGAGAGCAGTGAATTAATATATATTGATTATAATTAAAATGTCTAGACTGCCTAAATATTTCATTATTGTAAAGTATGATTTAATGTTTCCCTTGAATTGCTTGATATAAAATATGAATTGAAGCAGAAACCATTTGTCACATGGACGTCCTACAAAATGTAGTTTTTATTGGCTTGACTCATTTTTCCTAATCAGCCTGTTAGAGTCATTCTCACTATTACTATGTTTTATTTGAAATTTCTTAATATTTGAACAAAATTTAATCCCCATGATTTTTATTTCATTATTTTTGCCTGTTTATTTTATACCAAAGAAATTATTTCTCTGTCTTGGTTCTTTGAAAATGTAGAAGATAACTATTTTTTGTTTGTTTCCTGGAAGGATGTTAACTGTCGGTCTGAGACCTAAGTTGTGATTGGCAGATTCTTTAACTTGGGTGGAACTGTTGTTTGAGCCTTGATGCAAACGGAGTACCCTGGGAAGAGGGACTCGAGGGATGGCCCAGATGAGTTTGGTCTGCGGCCAGATCTATGGATGCCACATCATCTCAGCATGAGGGAAAATTGTTTTGACTGTTGGTTGATTTAGAGGGCCCAACCCACTGTGGGCAGTGGCACTCTTGGGAAGGCTGTCCCGGGTTATGGAAGAAAGCTATCTGAACACAAACCGGAGAGAATAATTCAGGAAGCAGCCTTTCTCCATGGTTTCAGCTTCAGTTCCTGTGTGGGCTCCTGCCCTGACTTCTGTCTCTGATGAATCCTGGAAGTGTAGGATAAAATGAACGCTTTCCTCCCCTAGGTTACTGTTGGTTGATATTTATCCCAGCAGGCACCCAAACGGGAGTGAGTGGCAAGCTTAATCACCAGTTCTCCACAGTAGTTACTCAGCATCTCATGAGATCAGTTCTGATTGCTAACTTGACCTGTGAGTATTTGCCCTGGGAGATCTCGACTCTGGGCATTTCTTTCTGAAGCCTGGAGGCCCTCAGCAAGGTGTGCTCTATCATAGAAAAGAAGTGCAGCCTGGGATCGCCATGAATGACAAGTTTCAGTTAGCGCGTGAAGGCTCTTCAGTGGCGGGTTGTATTCGGTAAAGATAACCACTGCGCCAGTTAGAGGTGTTATTGTTTAACAGACAGGATATTACCTTCAGAACTCTGCATCTCCAGTTTGATTTCGATTATATGTGGGTGTGAGGATACCTGTGCTCATTCTGAAAACCAGGCTTTGCCACTGTGTACATGCTTCAGGGTTCTCTGCATTGAGGAGAATAGCCAGAAAAGACGAATTTCCACAAACAGCAGTACTAGTGGTGATTATTCCCGTACCCCTGAAACAAATCAGCTACAACACACACTACATATATGTACAACAGCTGTCTCCATGTCCACAGAGTTGTGTTCAGAGGTCCCCAGTGGGCGCTTGTACTGGCTACAGGTCTGAAGGCAGCGAAAACAGCCAGCCATGGATTAAAACCATGAGGCCAAAGAAAGCTTTCTCTCTTAAGTTGATTTTTCTTCAGTCATTTGTCAAATTGATGAGGAGCTGACTAATGCAATGGCTCACTCCACTTAACATAATGTCCTCTGTTTCATCAAAATTACATCGGCTGCCAACCCCATTCCTGTTCGTGCCACCAAGCATTCTGTTGTAATTATGCACATTTTCTTTATGCATTGCTCCACCTCTGGACTTCCCACCACATGCCCCTTTCAAATTCACACCCTCTTTTTTTTTTGTTTAATAACTCACTGAGTCCAACCAGTGCTGAGTTCTATGCACTCAGTTGTAGACGGTCACTGAAGCACGATCCACCTGCTGTGGACCACACCCCGAAAGAAAACCGACTCTCCTTTTTTCAGCTGCCATCAACTGTCAGTATCTGCTTGCTTGGCTAGGGGTAGAGGCTTCCTTGTCCTCCTCCACCCATGTCAGGATGCTGACTGCCGTGACTCTGTGCAGCTCTTGTTTAGACAACCATTGCTGCTGTGTGTGCCCACACTGCACACTCATGCCACCGTGTGCAGAGGTCAAAGGACAACTTTATGAAGTTGGTTTTCTCTACCCACTCTTAAGTCAATTCCAGAAATCAAACTTTAGTCACCAGATTTGTCTTATACAGAAGGAACCTCTACTCACTAAGCCATCTTGCTGGTTTGATGGATTTCATTTGATCATGGTGAATGTGTGTGCGTGTATGTGTGTGTACATATGGACATGCAAACATACATGAGACAGTAACTTTCTCTAAACCTGGAGTTCATGATTTCAGCTAACCTGGCTGCCAGAGAGCCCCTGTGATCTGCCTGTCTCTACTCCTACCCCTGCAGCCCCAACACTGGAGTTAGAGATCAGTGCCTACGTGCACAACATTGGCTGAGGATCCGAACTCAGACGCTCATGCTTGCATAGCAAGCACTTTTCCATTGAGCCATCTCCCCAATCTATTATACTTTATTTTATTGTGACCTCTTTATATTTGCTAAATTTCTTGCTCAGATTTAAGTTCTTTTCCTTATTTTATAAAACTTTTCAAATTTCTTATATTTCCTTAAGCTTCCTTTAAAGTCATCCTTTAAATTTTTTTCCAAACAACTTGTCTATTCCCTCTTCTAGCCAGGGTCCACAGCTAGAAAGTTACTATGTTTCTTTGAAGGCATGATTTAACCTTTCTTTTTCATACTATACATGTTATTTGTGCATCCGATCTGTTGACCCTGTCAACTCATATGAAGGCTTTTATATATAAAGGCTTTCTCTTGGCAGCATGTCCTATGGTATCAGTTATATATGGCACACTGACGCGTGTCACAGATAAGCATGGTAGTACACTCACTGTATATATGTTTCAGCTGTAATAAGTGTCGGCAATGCCTCAGCTGCAGGAGTCTGTGCTATTGCCTGTCCAGCTAAGATGCAGCTGTTTGGGGTGGAGCAGGTCGTTAGTGGTCTCATAATGATACACATCAGTGGAGCTGGGGTTGCCATCACTTTGTGAAAGATGCACAGAGGAAGGGGATGTATAGGCAAGTTCAGGTAGGCATGATACAGTAGGTTCAAGAGCAAAGATGGGACACCTATAAGATTAATGTATGCGTGCAGAATGGAGGATCAGGCCATTCTGGTGATCCTCAGTAGATAGTGCTCCTGGCAGCAGGAACAAGGTGTTTATCAGTGTTTATACCCCCCATAGTCCGGACCACACTAGTGAACTAAAGGGGCTGGGTGTCTGCTGTTTCTCAAGCGCTGCACCTTTTGCAAAGATTAGTGGGGTTGTACTTGCTGCCCAGTACCTGAGTCTAGCTCAGTGTCAAAGGTGCTGACATCCCAGGATGGTTCTATATAGAAGAGCTGGAGAAGACACATAGTCTAAACTTTTCTCCAGGCTGTTGAAGGAGCTTGTGTTCCCCAGCTGCTCCCTAAACTGTGCTAGCACTTGAGGGATAAATGCAAGTTTCTCAATTAGCAAATGTCTCAAGAGGCCACGGTAATAGTAGGAAATTATATTGACCCCCTGTGAACCCAGTTTTGTCGTGTGAAGTTCCTCTTGGTTCGGGATATATTAGACTAGGAACCAGGGTGACTGATATGTACTCTGTCCCTTTCTCTCTAAGACCGCATCTTTGCCACACCCCTACAGAACTTCAACAACCGTCCTCACATCTCTCTAAGACCGCATCTTTGCCACATCCACATCCCTACAGAACTTCAACAACCGTCCTCACATTCTTGTTGAACAACAGACTTTTTTTTCGGTCCTTTTGTGTTGAAGGACACATTTTTGAAATTTCAAATTTGAAATAAGAAATTTGCTCCTAACTTGCTGATGTCATCCTTCCTTTTAAGTACTGATTTTTTTAGTGTGAAATCAACCTTATATTTTGAAATAAATCCAAATACAAATTCATTTTGAGCATGTTAAGTTATTGCCTTTTTATCTTTTTTCATTACTATGTTTGGTTTTGGTAATATTTTTATTACCAAACCAAACATAGTAATGTTTAATATTGTTTAGTATATTTATAACTCTTTTATAAAAGTTTCAAATGGTATTTATTGATCTGTGACTTGATGTTGCTTGGTTGGTTGCTTTTGGCTTTTCATACCCTTGTCAAGTTTTAATGTAATGCTATATGGGCCTCATAAAACAAATTGACTCTCTTTCTTTCTCGCTTGCTCCCTCCTCTCCCCCTCCTCCTTCCCCTTCCTTTCTCCCTCCCACTTTCCACCCCTTCTTTTTTTTCTACTCTACAATACACTTTATACATGATTGTTATTTCCTTTTTAATTAAATGTTTGGGAAAATTCACTGTTCAAGCCATTTGGGTCTAGATATTTCCTAATGAGAATGTTTTTAATTATATTTGTTGATTCTGTGAACATTTTAAATTCATTTTGGACAGTTACTATATAGATTAACTCTTGTAAATTTTCAAATATTAAAAACCGTGCTAACTTTGCCTTTACTAGCAGAAGCATGCTAGCCAGCTTGTAGAGAGAAGGCTCCTTTGGGCAACATTCGGTGGCATCTGCTGGCCTTGTTGCTGTGGGGCAGCAGCAGATCATGCTTTACATTTGTTGTAGAGTTTAGGAGAGAGAAGTTGTTGAGATCCCACCGCCCTTTTCGAGAGCCTGCACATAGTGGCCCAGAGATCTCTCACATGCCCTACTTAAAGCTTCTACCCCCTCTGATGCCTGCTAGCAATCAAGCCCCACAACTTGAGACTTCAGAGGCTATGAAGATTCAACTTTTGCCACAAATAAGAGTAAAGTCATGCTTACCCATTGTCCTCTTCACATCTGGACCTACATTTAGTGCATTTCATTGGGATATTTATGTGATGAAAATCCACAAAGGTTTGCCCTAGATGATGAATTTGCCTGTGTGACTCGGGGCTTCTACTTAAAAGTAGCTAAGCCTTTCTATCTGCATCTTAGGAGAATCTCTAGACAAAATATATATACCGAGATTCCAGCAGTTCTTGGCATAATGCTTACATCTATCAAATGCAATGCTTGTTAGCACTATAGTTGTCTTCATTAGAGTTAGAGAGACCGTAGAGCCATATGACTGTAGAGATCCTAATCTCCACTAAAGCAAAGATGCAGCAGAAAGACTTCTGACTAGCCAAAATGCATGTGCACCCATATGTTATGTGTGTGTTTGTGTATATATGTGTGTGTGTGTGTATACATGAACTGTATATGTAATGTAGATATGTATGTGTCTATGCATGTGTCTACATGTATTATGTATTTATGCATGTGTATACATATATATTTTGTATATGCATGTGTATACATACATGTACATGTCTACTAAAGCTCATTTATTTGTAGGAAAGTACTGTAATCTATCTTTGAAACTTGTTTATTTTGTTTTAAAGATAGTCCTAGCAGGGTTATCTAGTTTGTTCATCTGGAGCAGACCAGAAGCAATAAGATTCCCCAGTGTCCATACTCTAGCCAAACAGCAGAAAAATGACTTCATTCAGTGTACATGTTTGAATAGGGAGTTCTCATAACCTCTGTTTTTCGTACTGAAATTGGGGGACAGGATAAAAAAATGAAAGTGACTGCTTGATATAAAAGAAAATCTGTCTGTGACAGAAAAGCACATTTGGTTTCCTTTTCAATTAATGATAAACTAAAAATCAAACAACCTCAGTTTGTTTCCCAGCCTGTGAGCTGGAATGCAGGATTTCTTCCTTCATACACTGCAGTAACTATGAAAACTTCTAGAGGAATTCTGAACTGAAACCAAGCCTTAATGGGGAAAATGAGATAACTATCTAAAATAGAACCTATAAGAGCTAATATGCCCTTTTGATATTTATTAAAATGCAACTGCAAAGCCTCATTGAATTGAGATTTCACTGGTAATTGTCAGTAGTGGATCTAAGACACAGACAGTGAGAACAGAAGAGAAAGGGGACACAGGGAATTACAAAGGTGACATGGTTGCTCTCTTCCTGCTTTGAGGGAGAAGCAAAAGCTTCCAGTAGATTCTATGAACTAGTAGGTTCTTCTGTGTGGTTCCATGGGTTTTCCATTAGCCTGGAACACATCCCAGCACACAGACTTTAACTCTGTGTCTGTCCATGAGCACGGAAGCTCATGCCTGAGTTAAGATGGAAGGGAGAGGCTGACATTTTACAAGTTATATGTTAATGGTACTTACTGCACGGACGTACAATGACCATAACCCATGGTATTATTCTTGCATCCCTTGCCCCATAGTTTCAGAGAGAAGCTTTTAGCCATTCAGTTGGAACCACAACTCACCCATCCCCCCAAAAAGAAAAAGACACTAAACTAAACCTCTGTATACAAAGGAGACCAGTCAGGTGATGTTCTGCTGAACTGCAACTCAGAGAACCATGTAGCCTTCAGTCACCTAACAGCCGCAGCCAGACCGCATCCATTTTGATTGTATGCTGTACTGTGAATCACCAGCTAGAGCTACTTCTTCACGACTCTCCACTTTCTGAAAGGGAGAGATTCGCAATAAATTAATTTAATGCCAAAGAATTTAGAGTGAGGAGAAAGGATATGGTTATAATACCTTTGTTATTTACCCTCACGAGTGATAGAATTATATGAGATTTTGTATGAGGTGATTTTGAAAAATAAGAAGCCTAAGGAATTGGGACTATAGATGAGTGGTTGAGTCCCAGCATGCCCAAGGCCCAGGGCTCAATCATAAACACTGCGAATAGAAGTGAGTCTAAGGAAGTTATTTGCTGGGTCATCACTGCTCTCGATTCCACCGAGAGAGAAAGTTTGTAAAATTAGGTGAGACACTCATCTTCAGCAGACAGGATAAATGTCTGAAGAACACTAAAATGTCTTTTAGATGCCTGGAGGAGGAGGGCCCACTTGTTCATCCCATCCGCCCGGCTAACTTAGTCCCAAAATAACCACACAGAAACCGTATTCATTAAATCTCTGCTTGGCCCATTAACTTTAGCTTCTTATCGGCTAACTCTTACATCTTAATTTAACCCATTTCTAGTAATCTGTATATCGCCATGTGGCAGTATTTACAGGGTAAAATTCCTAGCGTCTATCTCCCATGGCTCCATAGTAGCTCCCTGACTCTGCTTTCTTCCACCCAGAATTTAATTCCATCTTCCCCACCTACCTATGTTCTGCCCTATCAACAGGCCAAGGCAGTTTCTTTTTTCATTAATGAAAGCATCACACAGAAGGACCTCCTACACCAGATGCCTCAGAACACATAGGATACTGGCCAGTAGACTCCAGTAGCACACAGTGCTCACTGGACACATAACAGTAAGAGGCCGTAGTTCAACCTTGTAAACTCCTCAGCAGTCTGTTTTATCACAAAGATGTATATGATGTATAAAAGTCCACAGGTTTGGAAACACATTTTCTAGACATAACACTGACACCTAGTTTGTCTCAGTATAAAGTGTATATGTAGTTTTATCCTCTACAATGAACGACCTCTAAACCACAGTGCCTTACAATAACCGCAGCACATTATCCTGACTCGAGAAAACTTTTACTGCAGCTTAATTCTAGTGGCACCCAATGCTTCTCAGTCCCAAGCTCAGGCTAAAAATGAATGGAAGGAGTGAGAGTATGAGCAAGGAATTCAAGACCATGGAGGGCTACATCCACTGATGCAGTTTGCTTCAGCTAATGGGATCTCACCAACTCCAACTGGACTGGGAGTGAACAAGCATGGGAACAACCAAGCCCCTCTGAAGGGGGTTGACAGCTGGGGCAGGCTGAGGGGCCACTGATAGTGAACACTGGATGTGTCTCTACTGCAGATACCGGCTTCATGGGATCCTGTTCTCTTTGGATGTAAACCTTGCTCAACCTAGATGTAGTAGGGAGGGCCTTGGACTTTCCACAGGGTGGGTTGCATGGTACTCCCTTAGGGTTTGAGGGGTGGGGGAAGGGTCTGTGGAGGGAGAGGGAGGGGACTGGGAGTAGGGGAGGGAGTAAGAATTTGGATTGGTATGTCTTTAAGTAATAATAAAAAAGAAAGAAAGGGGAAAAAAAAGCATCAGAGTAAGACAGCCTCCCTATCTCAAGTGAAAGATAGGACAAAGGCACTCTTAGATGGACACCTCTTCCAACTTCTATACAGAGCACCATTCCACTGAAAAAGAATCACACAGCCAAGACCACCAGGGGAGCAGGGAAGTCCATCCCTCCAGTCAGCAGCCAGCAAGTTTCACTAAGCTGTATTGGGAAGGAAGAAATGACAGTATCTACTTATCTCTCCAAACCTTTGTGTTTCAAATATGTAAAGTTACATTAAAGTGGCTGTAACTTAATGCATCCTCCACCAATGTTTGAATTGCTAGCACTGTTAAATAGTTCCTTTTAGTGTTACTTATTTCTAGGATCTAGGTAGGCTTCAGGTCCTTACATATCATTAAAACCCATCACTCCTTCATTCTTACCACACAAACCTTTGTAAAGCTTTCAACCATCTCAGTTGCCCGCCCTCAAATGTATGCCTTTCTCCTTTTATATTCATCTTTTTAAAATGTCACAGTTATAGTCACACTTATTACCCATTATAACTATGTTAAAACCTTAAAACCTTTTCAGGAACTTCTTAGACAACTAAGAGATTTTTTTCTCTATTTTTCCTGTGATAATTAATGTGATAAAATTTGGTAAAAAGCTTAGAAAAATTAAAGAATAAAATAAAACTTTTCTATAATTATAAAATATACATAAATTATATATAATATATAAACTATAATTATAAAGAATAATTATAAAAATTGTTCTATATTCAAACCTATGTGTTAATGTAAAAACATACAAGCACATTTATAATATACATGTATATATATTAAACATATATAATACTAACTTTTAATAATTTAAATGCCTAGTGTTTGGGAACTGTATTTTCTATTATCTGTATGATATTAAGCATACATTTTTGCTGATCATTAAATAAAAAAGAACTTAGCATTTAACACATTTTAATATATATGTAATGCAAAATACAGAGTTTCAAATCTCAAAAATAAAACCAGCCATTTTTCTGGTTTGAGTTTGGAGCACTCTGAAGTTACCTGTATATTTCTCTGTATCTCTTCCTTCCCCATCCATGGTAACTACCATCCCCAAGTCTGTGGACTGTTCTTAGCTTCCTTCCTTGTTTTTTCTGGGTATTTTTACCTGTGTGTATCTCTGAACAGTGTATTGCTGAGTTCTGCTTAGCTTTGAAGTTTTTAAGAATCATTTTATACCGTGTGAATTGTTTAAAATTGTAGAATGAATTATAAAAAATTAGGAATATTATTTTCCAGTGCTTTAACAGAAAACATGTGCATGAATCTATGTGTGTTTCCAATTTGTGGTAGGAATACTTTCTGGAGTTAAAGTTTCTGGATTAAGAGATAAGAATATTTTAAAGGTTTGTTTGTTTTCGTTAAAAGCAGTGTTCATCAGGAGATGTGTCCTTGGATATTTTAATAAGATATTTATTTGGATTTTTCTGGAAGATAATTCTAAACCATGACTAGTATTGTACTTTAATTGCCTATAAAAATTAGAGAAATTTAGTAAAGTCCAAATCCAATTCCTTGCAATTTTTGGCTACCCCACTCTGTCCTGTTCTTGCTACTGTTGCACTGGTCCCTACTCCATTTATCTGTCAATCTAGAATCCAGCAAGATTATCTTTTTCCTCCCCACCTCCATTCTAGCCACCCCGTCCTCACACTTCCCCAGGTAAGGATGTTCTGCCTGTCGTGACTCCGCAGATCTTTTGGATGATCCCGCTCTTCCTTTCAGACCTGTGTGAGCTGGATCACTGCACAGCCTCCTTACTGGTCTCCTCCCAGTCTTCAGAATCTTGTTTTTCTAGTGAGTCCTTATTCAAAGCCCAGGCTTGACTTGAAAATTCAAACCGACATTTAATAACAGGTTACTGTCCACGTGGTAAAAACCACACTTCTTACTTGTTAAGAACAAAGCTCTGGAGCAATTTACTCAACCTCTTCAGTTTGATTTCTTGATGATCAATCCTTTCTACCTCTCACTCCAGAATTTTGTGTTTTAGACTTGAGCCAGCCTACACTGATATGTTCCTTTTGTTTTTCTTGTTTGTGTTTCTCATTCATCCTAACCTTCCTCTTCTCTTGTATATCCCATTGAGATGTTACTTAAGCTCCATAAGAACTCTAGCTCCAGAGTTTTATATCAATGTAAGTTATCATAATTAACATGGAAAGTCAAGTGTTGTTGCCACTCTCAAGCCATTTTGAATGACAATGCTTGCAGTACTATATTTGTGCATATAATTCTGAACAGATGAGACTATAAAATATCTTAAATGTTTCCATTATATAAATCAGGACCATGTGTGATAGATAAAAGTGCACGTGTGTGTGTGTGTGTGTGTGTGTTTCTGTATACATTTATTTGTATACAAAGACAGAAATAGATAGCTGGAGAGAAAGACATGTAAATATTTAATCTTTGTATTCATTAAGACTTCTAAAAGCATTTTTGGAGGCAAGGTATATGAATAATTTGGGAACGTGTTAGATCATAGTTTCTCTTTTAAATTGTTGTTTGTTCTTTGATAATTTCATATAATGTGTTTTAATTATATTTACTCCCTCCCAAACTCCTCCCAGACCCACCCCCTTCGAGTGTAATTTGCGCTGCCATTGTTGTAATGAATAATGCTGCTCATCAGGTGCATTATTCTCCGTGGAGGTGTCATCTGAACTGACTGAGCTCCTAGCCCCTGCTCCTGCACCCACTTCTCCAGTGCTGGCTGCTGAGTGGGAAGGGCCTTGTCCTTTCCCAGATAGCACAGTCAGACTTGGGTGAGAAAGAGGTCTTTGAGCCATAAAATGAAAGTGTTGAGCTACCTAATTGATAAGTGGGTAAGGAGATAACCTTGAAGGACCTTTCCAGCCTTTGTATTTTAAGATGTTTTGTTAATGAGGCAGAAAGATCCAGGAAAGGGCAGTGCTTGTTTGTGCTGTTTGTCAGTCCTCACTAGGGTCAGGTGACAGTTTTTGTCCCCTTACCCCTCAACTGGCAGTATGTGTCAAGCAGGAAGTTACACTGCTATGGAAGTGTTCTCCACCGTGCCCTCTTCTGTAGCCAGGCCTCTACTTGTTATTCTGTGAGGTGGTGAGTGTGAGATTAGATGCTTTTTGAGGTTCTCTGCGGCTTAAATATAAGTTGATATTTGGTATGCTTGAAGTGCCAAAACATTTGTACACCCTGTTGCTATGGGCGTGTTTCAAAGTGGAAAAGTCAGTGCAGTGAACTATTCACAAGTTTTTCTTCAGGAAATTCTGTGGCTAGCACAAACAAGCCTGTCAGTTTATGCAAACAGACTTATGGGATTGAGAATAGCCTAGTCCCATCATTTACTTCAGTTTACCTCTCCTGATTGGTATGTCTGAAGTCATTTAAAGTGTTTCCTTATAATGATATAAACTGAAGTGTTTTAGGGGATTACACGGCTGACATCAATTTATAATAAGGCCTGTAGCATTAGGCTCCAGCAATCAGTAGAGACTTCCTTTATTAAGGGCGATATTCAGAAGTCTTCCTGAAGAAAAAGCTTATTTTCATTTTCAGGAGACAAACTAATCTTTGATACATGATATTTGAGGAAAGAGTTGAAATTTGCTTCTGGCAAACATAATCGTTACTGCTTAAGCAAGTATTTCTTTGCTAATAATTAGATTTTCTTTCATTTTGATAGGTAGTCATAAATATTAACCACCAGCAGTGCAGGAATAATTTATATTCAAATTATCAGATATCACTATGTGAACACATAAAATAATTTACATTTACTTAGGACATTTTCTCCGAAAGTGCCCCCCACGTGCTTCTTTCCATTCTTGATTGCGTATTGTATATAGGACTCTGCCACCCGAAATAGGACAGCTACTGAGTAGTGAGGATAAAGAGCACAACTTCACAACAGACCGGGCAAAGGAGAAAGTGTGGCCTCTTTCACTTTGTTTCTATGTGTGCTTATACTAATAGGACTGGAGGGTCCATGTTGACCAAATGCACCAGCACAAAAGTGGAATTGAATCAGCTCTAAAGGAAACCAAGGTATGTGAATCACTTCAGACAAACCAACATGATTTACTCATCTAGATCTATTGTGGTAGAGTTTGAAAGGAGAGCAGATACAATCCTCATCTCTCAGGGGGTGATTAATTATATATACCACATTACATCTTCATGGCTCTAGTGCTTACACCAAATAAATCAAGCTACTTATGTAAAAACTATTTATGGTCAGTCATGGTAGTACGCTCCTGTAATCCATTTGTATTTTATACACACACACACACACACACACATAGATAGCACATGTTGCACATATATATCTAATAGATGTTTTAGACACATATCTGTCTTTCTCCTGATTCCCAATATTGCATGCACCCTAGACTGACAATGGCTGGGACTTGTAGCTCTCCCAGGCTTGTTGCCCTGGCAGAAGTGGGATCTTTAGAGAATGCCACAAAGACGCAAGCTCAAGTGCAAAGCTGTGGATCCCAGGCTAGACCAGGTCCAGATCTGAGACTCTACTTCTAGCTGTAATATTCACATCAGCTTTGAACTGTGACTTCATAAAGCCATATTATCCCTTGGCTACTTTGATTTTGAAGTTTATATGCAACTTATTATAATGACATAAGCTTCAGGTGTTTTGGTGTCCATGAGGGCAAGAGGTGACTGACACTGCCAGGCTCTTCTTTTCTGGAGACAGGGTCCCGGGGCAGTTCCCTTGCTTCAACGTCCAGGGTGCTTGGATTACAGAACTGAACCATCACATCTGGCTTCTTAAAAAAATAAAAATGGTGTGATTGAAGTGTTTCTAATCATAAACATTGTTTGCTGCGGAAGCTTCAAACTGTCATCTTCTGCACACATGATTGATCATTTGTGGAGTGGGTTAAAGAATAGTTAAATTGTTTTCATGAGTTTTGTAAAACATATTTGTTCCTTTATCTAATAAAATCCCATGGAATTTCTAGGGATTTTTGGATAAGCTCCATAATGAAATTAGTCGGACTCTCGAAAAGATTGGTAGCCGAGAAAAGTACATCAACAATCAACTTGAGCACTTGGTTCAAGAATATCGTGGGGCCCAGGCCCAGCTGAGTGAGGTAACATAAAAATGCTTTTCAAGGATTTATTCAAAATCATGACCCTAATCCCTAAAACAACGTATTTTGTTTATAAATTGTGAAACGGGAAAGGGGGAGAGTTTGAGGTGGATATGATCTAAATACATTGTAAACAAGCGTGAAGGGATCAAAGAATATATAATGTTTAAAATTCTTCATCAACAGAAATATATGCATTCTGCCCACTTGAAGCTAAGGGGATGGGGGTGGGAGAACTCTCCGTTTCATATGTGATAGAAAGGATTATTCCCCGAGGAGTCCCTAAACATACTTCTTCATTTTATTTAGATAAATATAGGTTTGCTGCTGGTGATCATGACTTAGAACTAAGAGAGAGAGAGTCAGGATGCTATGTTTCATTTCGAAGTCTGTCGCTAATTCACTGTGAAAGCAAGCGAAAGAATAGCATGCATTGCGTGTGTCAGAGGGAAGGAAGAGCCCTTGCACAATGGCGTTCAGCTACATACTAAGGAACATGAAAGCAAGATGAATTCAGAGACAAATGTATTTACTTGTTTGTTTGATTTTTCAAATCAGGGTTTCTCTGTGTAGCTCTGAAGACTGTCCTGGAACTTACTCTGTAGCCTAGATTGGCCTTGAACTCACAGAGATCCGCCAGTGTCTGCCTCCCAAGTGCTAGGATTAAAGGCATGCACCACCACCGCCCAGCAAGAGACAAACAATTTAATTAATCAAATGAAACCCGTTTTTCATTCTTTCAACGTTTTAGAATTTTGTTCAAAAAATAAAATCCCAAACCCCTAGTTTCTGCAAACAGCTGTGGAAATCCCATAGCTTTCTTTGGGAATGTATAAGAACAATCCCGTATGTCCTGATGCTAAGCTAGTCTAGTAAGAATTACATGCAAATAGGGGTTCAGCAGGGTGGGGACTGGGAGAAGGCAATGAAGGTAAAAAAAATGATCAGAATACATTGTATATACACTTATGAAATTGTCAGTGGATGATCATTTTAAAGAATTACTGTAGAAAAATAATGAAAATAAGTTTGAGATAACTCATGTCTTCAGAAGTTCCCAAAGACCAAGTCAAAAATAATTTACAGTTTTTATTATATTCTCTTTGAATCTATTATTCCCATATACACATGAATTCATGAGCATTTTTACTTTAAAAATGTCCTCTGGTTAAAGGCACTGTGTATCTAACACTAATATTGAATAATTGATTGCTAGATTAGTTCCTGAGAACATATTCTAGTTGGCTGCACCGTCATCCACTTTATTAATCCTTATTAATTGCTGAACTTCATACTCTACTTTGATTGATTTTTTTTTCTAGAACTAATTTTCTCTTGCATAGCACACCAATTAGATTGACCGAGAGTCACCCTCCCAGAGTGTTTAGGAAGGGTGGAGGACAGTGTTTATTGTCGACCGTGCCAATGCGAGTTGCATGGAAAGGCTGCAGTAGTTCGTCATTTTATAGTGCTTCACTTAAATGCATGGTGCCTATTAATAAGGACATGAAATGGCTACAGTTAAATGTCACTTTCACAAATGTGTTCACAAATAAGGGGGTGCCATAAAATGCCATGCAGAAACCACACACACACACACAGAGGTCATATTTAAGTAATCTACTCCTGCTCAGGATTTGTCACTAAACACAGTGTTCTCCTCCTCAGGCAAGAGAGCGCTACCAGCAGGGAAATGGTGGAGTAACAGAGAGGACCCGCCTCCTGTCTGAGGTACACACCAGCACGTTGATGCACTGCTCACCTGTCAGCTGGGCCCCAGGCAGCCAAGCCCTCCCGTGACTGAATGCTGCTGATTGCAGTGAACCCCTCTCCCAACGTCCAGCCATCAGCTTTAGGAGTTCACTAACGAGTGAACCAATTATCCTTCTCTTGTTCTTTTAAGGCGTCTAAAGTTGTTGAACTAAATTAATCATTAAACTTGCTCTTATTATTAGTGCATTGATAACCTTCCTAATCTTTATTTAACATAGTAATTAATAATAGAAGAGCGGGAAAGCACGAGGGAGGAGTCTGCAGCCAGTGTTAATGTGACTCTTAGATGGACAGCGCATTGCTGGTCATTACTGTTAGTAGTGTGTGGTCCAGAGGATAGCTCTGTCTACACCTGAGGGACTTGTAAAATATTTGCAGCGTGGCTGCATTTCTTCCTTGGTCTTAGCAGAGAAGAGGGAGCTGATATACATTCTCATTTTCCACGGGAGATGATGGGAGCCAAAGGTAAAGACAACGTAGTCAGGAGCCAGTGTGAGACTGAGATGTGAGACTGTCTATAGTTACAAGGCAGCACGATTTTCATAAGTTCTGGTGTAGAAATTAAGTTTCTCTTATGAAGAGTGTTTCAGAAATATTTATTTCAAAATATACCATTAGAAATATTTAGATTCTAGTCCCGTTGTGTTTCTAAGCAAATAAAACATTCCTCGGAAAGAAAGTGTTCACTAATGGGGGTAAATGAACACTTGAAGGGCGTCCAGGGAGCACTTAGTCCTCTGGAGTCGGTAGTTGTCCCCAGTTGTGATGTTTCAGGTGCCTGGAAGAAATTAATTTGCTTTGCCTGGATGAGCACTTTATTCCCTGGGAAGACTTTTCTCACCGGCACGATGGAAATAAAGCCGACTAGGTTACGGTAATTACAGCCTAGCCCTAGATTATGTAAAAACAACCTCTCACGTTTTAGAGATTATATGTTCTAAATAATTTTAGAGATTATACTGCTGACATAGAATTTTGCCCGCAAAGGCTGCAATGGTGTAATCTTGATACCAAGAGCAGATTAATCTGAAATCTTTATGATAGCGCTCATGTCTCTTAGAGTTCAGAGTTCCTGGTTTAGAGAAAGCGATAGAGCATTTTTGTATCTCACCATAGGATATAAGCGTTTTCTTACTGGTCTAGACAAGTAAAGGTGACATGGTCTCCAGATAAACAGATATACGGTTAAGAAAGATCCTAGAAAGCCAAGGTTCTAGTAACATTGTATTTACTAGTAAGCACCTTTTGGAGAGCAGCATGGTAAATGCTAGTGATAATTGCACAGTTTGAGGGCTTCGTACTGCAAACAACTTGATTTTCATTCTATAATATCGCAGCATGCAGAAGCTAATGTGAAAGTAATTTGCGGGTGTTTTATAAGCCGTTCTTTAAAAATGAAAAGCTTTGTGTATCTGCATACATTGTCTTTATTGAATAGTCTTAACGTTTTATTTCCTTAGATCTAAATTGATTTTCCTCAATACGGCGTTCAAAAAATTTCAAGGTTCATTAAAATTTAGCATTCACAGGACTTGTTTTTTTTTTTCTTTCAATAAAAGGTTACAGAAGAATTAGAAAAGGTAAAGCAAGAAATGGAAGAGAAGGGCAGCAGCATGACAGATGGCAGTGAGTACACATCCCCTCCGGGGCTGGACTCAGGAAGCGCTTTCCAGGAGGCCTTTGCACAGTAGTGCCAGTCGGCTGGCATCTATGTGTGTGAGCAGCGCGGCTCCACTTCTGCGCTTGCCACTTAGCCTGCAGCTTCGGTTCTGTCTCAGACGCCACGATGGAAGGGGAGAGCCAACTCCTGAAATCTGTTCTCTGACCCGCACGCATCCGTGTGATCATGTGTGCACATGCACACACGCACAAGCAGATCTAACATAGTCCATTTTTATTTGTTTTAAGAGAGATGCGTGGCACAAAAATGATGTCTGATGCTCAAAATACTAAGTTCATTATCAATCAACTGAGAAAAAATATTTTCACTCTAATTTAGATTTTATTGATTCAAGCTAATGACTCAAACATCGAGTGGGAAATATCTAAGTATTGCTTTCTTCTAACAGAGTTTTAAAATATATTACTTTGTTTTCATCATTTTATGCACAAAAAGATCTTAAGATTATCCCAAATGACACCAGGATAGTGATGGGATGACCCTAGAGGTTTCCCCCTCCTTCCTGGAAGTCCTGACAGAGCAGGGCTCAAATAGAGAAGAATTAATCTCTCCGTAATTATCCTCCATTACAGACTGTTTAGTTTGACCCAGGCCAGTGGCCATCGCCCCAGACTTTTTATGTCAGAAAGTTTGTCTAGGGTCCTGATGCTCCGCAGGCAGGCTGGGAATCAAGCAAGATGTGGGGATTTTCTGGCAGTGTTTTCAACTGGCTCGTTGTTTGTATCTCAACTGTATCTTTCTTCCCTCTCTAACTATTCTGTTCCCTGTTCCTGTAGAAAAACCATGTTGAACACCTCCTTAAATACCCACTTAGCACTTCTTTTCCTAGAAAAAGTTAGAAAATTCAGCCTCAGTACATCAAATATTGAACCAGTTCCCATTCTAAAAGCCTCAGGTGTTTAAAATACCAGTGCAAATCTGTGTGAATGTCAGCGAGTCACTGGCTGCGTTTTTAACCCTATTTCTGGCTTGAGACAAAGTGGGGAAAATGTCAGGCAATTCTCTAACAAACTGATACTCCAAGTGAACATTTTTCTTCTGTGCTGTTTTTATCCCCAGCTCCTTTGGTGAAGATTAAGCAGAGCCTAACCAAACTGAAGCAAGAGACTGTTCAGATGGACATTAGGATCGGTGTTGTGGAGCACACGCTGCTGCAGTCCAAGCTGAAGGAGAAGAGCAACATGACTCGAGACATGCATGCGGCTGCTACCCCAGAGTCAGCGATAGGCTTCTATTAAAACATGCGGGCTTTCATGCTTCTGATTGTTTTTTATATGAAATGATTTTTTTAATGTTGCATGGATTTCCAATTTATACCTCTCAAGCATGTTCAGTGGGTATTTTTGCACAGGTATTGTATCATGGTGATTATGATGGCTAAAGCCTTTACAATGAATATAGTATTTAAAATAAAGTACTTAAAAATTCTCCGGTTCAGAGTCACTTTCACTGTCATTGCCCATGTCCTTCTCCTGCTCGTGTGGCTCATTATCTTCCTATTCCTTGTGTATATGACCGTGTGTCATATGTGTGCTGCTGGCACAGGCCTGGTACGTCTGGTGACCTCCAGAGCTGGTCTCCTTCTCCAGTGCCCACTAGTACTTATCTATTAGAGGAGCTGAGACAAGGTGGTGGAATTCTTCATAGGGAGCCGAACTTCCCTTGCCGCAGCTCTGCAGTTTCATTATCACCTTCTTAACTTGAAAATAAACAAAGCCAAAAAAATAAAGCCAGTGTCCATGTTGACATGTACAACCTATTACTTTTCTTTGATTAAGTAATAGTTCCACCATATTTGACTGAGCTTCTGGACTAAAGAAAAGATGAGTGTGCCTGTGTCTACATCCTGCCGTTTTGTGTAGAGTCAGCTATGCTAAGCAGCGTTCTGTGGAACCCGCCATAATGAGCTTCGTGATCAGCATCGGGTACCGACACTATTTTTTTAGGAAACTTTCTCAGCAATTTTCTAGGCCAGAATTTATAAATCGGCCAATAAGCAATATTGAAGAGCAGCTTTTAGGGGCTGGGGGCGGGCCGTAGCTCAGTTTACAAGAGTTCTCATCTATGAGGCACAGAGCCCTGGGTTTGATCCTTAACATTATATGAACCAGTCGGTGACTCACACCTACAATGTAGCACTCAAGAGGGAGGCACAAGTTCAAGCTCATAGACCTGCAAGATGACTCAGTAGGTAAAGGCATTGCTGCCAAGCCTGCTAACTGGAGCTTTATTCTCAGGGTCCAAAAGTTGTCCTCTAACCTCTACAGGAACACATGGACACACAGAAAGAAAGGAGGGAGGGAGGGAGGGAGGGAGGGAGGAAGGAAGGAAGGAAGGAAGGAAGGAAGGAAGGAAGGAAGGAAAGAAAACTTTAAAAGTTCAAGGTCATCTTTTGGTTTTGGGGGGGGGGTTGTATATTTCTTTTTTTTTTTAAGACAGAGTTTCTCTGTAGCTTTGGAGCCTGTCCTGGAGCTAGCTCTTGTAGACCAAGCTGGTCTCGAACTCACGGAGATCCGTCTGACTATTCCTCCCAAGTACTGGGATTAAAGGCGTGTGCTACCACCTCCTGACTAAAGTTATCTTAGACTACCTTAGTCAGGGTTTGAGGCCAGCCAGGTATGCATGAGATCCTTTCTCTAAAGGAAAAACTAAAGAGCAGTCTTTCACCTGGGGGGGGGGGGACAGATGAGAGGATCACAAAGCAAGAAATGGTCTCATTACTTTTAAGAAGCAAAAAGCACTGGTAGTAATTTTGATTTAAAAATAGTTTAGAACAACATATTAAAATATCATTTTTAATCCTAATACCTTTCTCCCCTACATTTTTGTCTTACCACTTACTTTCTAGAAAAATACCCCAACACACACACATATACCAGCACATCTTATGTGTTCACTAAAACTCTCTAAGTTTGGATAAGAGAAAATTGATATCTATTATAAACTACCACCCAAGAGGATGCCAATCAACACGATGGCAAATAAGAGAGCTTATTTGATTTGTAAAGAGGACCAACCCACAGTGGGAAGATAGGCACTATGAAAGTCTAGAATCCTCCAGCCCTGTGTTTAGTGGAGAAGCATAGTGGAAAATGGGAAGCGTAGCAGTTGGCCCTGGGAACTTCCTTGCCTAGATTCTGTCTTAGTTGTGGATTCCAGAGGTCAACATTAGGTATCTGGGTATCTACCTCGTGGGTCTCCGCCTTCGTTTGGAGACAAAGTCTCTCACTGAACCTGGATGTCACCAATAGCCTGTCTAACAAGTGAGCCCCAGGGATCTTCCTGTCTCCTCTGTCTCCCAGCGCTGGATTTGCAGACACATTGGGCCACATCAGACTTTGTGTTAGGTGCTAGGGATGTTCATGCTGGCACAAGCAGTTTACCCACAGAACTATCTCCCCAACCCCCGTTTCCCGCTTACGTACTCTGCAAGGGTCTGGAGGCAGTGAGTGACCAACTACAAGGATGTGTAATCGCTAGATGTCAGACCTTGATATCTAAATTTTCTACTTAGAAAAAATATTAAAAATAAAACCAGTCCTTTTAGAAAACTGATTCCCAAACAAGGAAGGAAAGCATTTATGTGCCAAGAATATCTGTCTTTGCCGTAAACGAAAGTCCTCAAAGAATGATGGGGAAATGTCCAATGGACAGCCAGATTCAGAGGAAGCTTCAGCATCATAGTGATGAATTAGGACTTCAGAATAACCACCGGCCATACAGATAAAAATAGACGAGGGGTAAACGAGGAGATGGGAATGCACTCCTTACAATAGAACGGCTGATGTGTGAAATGAATGCTGGGTGTAGAAAAATACCAGCTGGCAGCTACCACGGGAGCTAATTGGGGTGAGAATCATCAATGAGTGCTGAATCTACTAGGTGGAAGTTTGACCAGAAATGGAGTGACCGCATGGTTTCAATGTAGGAAAGATAAGACGCAAAGAAAGCCTGTCAGCTTTTCACTAGAAAAATCTGCTGCGCACCACTTACATTAAGTTGATCAAAAGAGAGCATCACCAGCCATGGGCAGATACCATTTTCCACCTGGAGAGAGCATACATTCATGTGGGTCCTACTGGGGATGCATAACCTGAATCTACTAACGGAATGTCAGACAATGTCAGACAATGGAGAGACTTTTACAAATGGCCTGGATGCTTCAAAGATGGTTAGGTGATGAGAGATAATGACCAAGGAACTGTTCCTGATAAAAGGCATGATGACAACTGGATGTAACAGCAGTTCTGGATTGGACCCTGGTCCAGGAAGTATATAGGGACCATATCTATAAAGTATATTTTGACAAAACAGAAAAAAAGTTTAGCAAGGTCTGTAGATTAAATAATCGCATCTCAATTTCTTGAGTTGGATTATTTGAACTGTAGCTATTGAAAAGAATTTATGCATAATAATACACTATGATTTAGGTATAAAGGGTCATGGCAGCAACTTAAATGGCTTAGGGAATGAAAGGTTGTGTGTGTGTGTGTGTGTGTGTGTGTGTGTGTGTGTGTTGTTAAGCATGTACAGAGAAAGATGAAGTGATAAATTGTGATATAATATTTAAGTCCCAATTACCTTGATTTGATTTTGGTGCACATTGTATTCATGTGTTGAAATCAGAAATCACACACCGTACCCCATTAATATATGCAACTACCTTGCTAATTTAAAAAACAACAACAACAACAAACCAGCAGTAAAAATGCTTCTTTCCTGAAACTTTGGACTCTGTTCCTGGAGTCTTCCCAGCAGGTGCCTAGGATTGTTCTGAGTTTCAAAGACTCACTGTGACATGATATTGTTAACTAATCATTAAAGGCTTTCACTAAAAACAATGGAAATTATGAAAAATTGTTAACATCTTGAGAATCTGGGGAGGGAGATGTAGAAATCAGACTCTTTCAACTTTCTTACAAATCTGAAGTAGTAGTTCTTACAGGTGATACAGGCTTCAGGCAACTTGGCAGCCTCTCCGGCATTCAAACACCCAATGTATTAAAACAGTGCAGCCTTCCATCGAAATTCTGTAGTTCACTGAGTGAAACAAAGTTAAGTTGTATTTGCCACTGGCCAAGCAGAACAAAGACTTGATCACTTCGAATAAGGTTTTTTCCTCTTCTGTCCTCTTCTTTAAATTTTCCAGTAGTGCTTAGGTATTATTATTATTATTATTTTATAGTTTTTTAATAGTGTCAGAACATCTTTCATAAGAATTCACAGAGAATGAGCCTGTGTTAATAGGTGTGGTAACTATGCAATCTTGTTCCATGTTCCATCCCTTCATTGGTTCCAATAGCTCGTGTGAGAAGATGAGACACCTGTGGATTTGACTCAGAGCTCCCAGCCTGGATGATGCAAATATTCCATGCTCCCTATTAGAAACAGCACAGAGATGTAGGGAATTTGCTGGCCAACTTAAGATTACAAGGCCCAATGTTGTTCTTAAAACTTTGTGTACAAGTAAGAAAGGTCTTCAGGAGACAGTGGTATAATTCAGTGGCAAAACACAAGGATATTATGCATAAGGCCATCGACTGAAGTCCTAACAATTCCACCTTCCATTTTATATTTTTTAAAACAATATTATAATGGAATTTTAGAAGGCAGATATGTGACCCTGTTTGTGGTCAAGTTGCAATGATTATCATAGCTTCATTTAAAAAAAAAAAAATCATGTGCCTAACAACCAAACTACAAACCTTCAGCAGTTTATTATGGTTTTAAATTAAAAATTTACTCTTAGGTGAGTTAAAATGATTTGAATTCCTGTTTTTACAAGCTGTTTTTCATCACTTAAGATGCAGGAGAGGAGAGCATTGATGAACATGCTCATATTAACATGTCTAAGTAATGTCTCAAGGATTCGAGTTCTGTGATTGTGTGCTTCTCATTCAGACACAAAATTCCAACCTGATTTGCTGCCTCACGACTAGCACCTTATTTCCGGCCTGGGCTGTCCCCTTTAGTCTCTGTCCTTGCCCTAGGTAGGACACTGACATTCAAACTGGCCATCAGACAACTGCACCCTACAACCACCACTGCCCAAACTGTTGCTCTGAGAAGTTCCTGGATGTCTTCTGAGCCCTGTATGACTCAGCAGTCACTGCCCAGCTACTACTCAGGCCCTGCCCTGCAGACCGTTCTCCTTAACAAGCTAGAAAGTCCTCACATTGCCTGTGTGTCAAAATCAAGTGAGCAGCTTAATAAAAACTCCTATGTGTCCCCATCCCTAGATAAGGAACTGTTGGAAATTGTTAGCTTCTAGGAGGGAGTTGTGGCTTGCATGAGGATGACCTATATAGGCTCCCACATTTGATTGCTTGGGGCTATTAGCAGGTGGTCTGTCCCTGGTCATAACTAACCATTCCAGTTGGTTCTCTTTGTCTTCTGGTGGTTGTCTCGGCTACTGTTTCAGTGCTGGGCCTATCTCCTGCTTCCCTGTTCCCTGCCATGATGGTCAGCAACTCACCCTCTGGGACTGTAACTCCCAATAAATTCTTCTATAAGTTGCCTTGGTTATGGTGTATCTTCACAGCCATAGAAAAGCAACTAAGACAGAGGAGAAGCTCCAGTTTTCTTCAAAGGCATGACCCTTATGGGTCTGTCATGTTCTAGGAGAATTTGGGCAACACAAATTGGGCTCAGTGGGTTTAAAAAGAAACGAAGTTGGCTAAGGAGGTGGAGCTGGATCTGGGAGGAATTCGGGGAGAAGTGTGATAAAAATAATTATATGAAAGTCTCAAAGAACTAGTAAGACTATTTTAACAGATACCTGAGTACCTGAGTCCCCTTCTCAATTTGCACCTCTTAGCAATGGGTGTGTTTTTTATTTTATTCAATACACAATTATCTAAAGAATCACCCATCGAACGATTTTTTTTCCTCTTGGGTAAGAGTAAGCAAAACATTTCAGTGTGAGGAGACCTTTAAATAGGACCTGAAGTCATTTTTCTTAAAACGTATCCTATGGGTTGCCTTAGTATTAGCCCCACCGTGGGGCATGAGTAGCATAGAAAGATAATACACAATGGTAAAAATGAAAGAGAGAGAAAGAAAAGAAAAAAAAAAGAAACAGAAACTGGCTGCCCATTTAGAAACCAAAGGCTGTCACTGTCTTCACTGTTGCCAAATAGCTCTCCCAACATCACCCCCCCAGGAGAATTTTGGGTCCACATCTCCTCCCTCTCACCCTGCCATCCCCATTCTTCATCAAGACCATGCATCCCATTTGCCCTCGTGCCCCTTAGTCGCCTTTCCTGCTGTTCTCTCAAAAGCTTATGCGCAGGACACTGCCTCAGAGATTCAACCGACCAGATTCCAGTTCCAAGTCTGCTAGGAAGAAAAATATTTTTTTATATTCCCAACACTTCTATCATCAAATATCTGGACTTTTGCACACCCACAGCTCAATTTTCTAAAATCTAATTGGTGTCCAGCAACTCGACCCTGACACTACCTCTAGAAAGTGGCTCAGTCCTGTGAGTCTGCCCCCACGGCAGACACCAGCCGAGAGTCCTGGCCTCCTGCACTTCTTCTGTCTTGCACATGGTCACTTGCCCTTCTACCATGTTGTGATTCGGCATAAAGGCTCTTGTCAGATAACAGTGTGATGGATGTTCCTTAGACTGCTTAGTCAGAACCATGAGCCTAAAGAGCTCCTATTGTTTCTCAGTTATCCAGGCCATCCATCCATTTGCATAATTCTGTTACCGCAACAGAAAACACACCAAAACAGTGAAGTACACCGACCGGATAGATTATAAGAAAGGGTGTAAATCTTTCTGCTGTCCACAGACACACCTAGCATTTTCCTGTGTCCCCTGACTTGAAAGACTCTGAACCCCTTTAGTTTCTGGTAGAGGTTTCATTATGTATGCTCCAAAACCTCAAAGTTTCAGGAAATTACGAATCATTTGGAAACTCGTGCCAGGAATTACAGGCAACAGTCAAATTTATTTCTTCTCATGTCACAATATCTCCACTAAACTTTCTGCTCTGCTTTTGAGCCCTCACTGGTGGTCAGTTTTCCCCTGCAAGGGAATAGAGATATATTTTCATTTGTGTCCAGCTACTTTTGTTTTACCATATGCAAAAGCTTCTACATGGGACACTACACCATGGGTCGAGATGTGTTAGTTCAAGCACAAAGCATTCCTAAAGTGACTGGGAGAACTGGGATAGCCCAAAGGCTCATAGTCCCCAAACTGCACGATTTCCAATCTCTTTCCGTTGCGTGCATTAACTTGTAGTGGTCTTCTGGAGTCAGCTCCTCCCATCTCTGAAGTTAGCTGTTGGCTGTTTACAAATTTCAAGAGCTGGGTAACTGTTAACCACTTACCACCGGCTCATTACCAGTGTTTATACCATGGAAAAAGAAAATAGCTACAAATCAGAGCTTTAGAAAAACAGCCAGTTTACTTACATACCACTGACAACAAGCAATACAATGTTCCATAAGCCAGATCTAAACACAGGAAATACATAGCAGTATGGTTGCACCATATTTTAGGGTAAATTATTACAGTATTGGTTGAATTAGGTCAGATTTGTAAATTGTTTGAAAAGCTCATTAAGTCTACATAAAGCCATTCTGTGTGTCAGATGTGTATCTCCTGAACCATTCTATTGATAATACTTCAAGGCCTTTCCTAACTATCACCTTGTACTGCTTCTCAAATCAATGGTTTAAAACAGTCCAGACATTGTCCTATGTGATAGGCTCAAAGATCGTGCTTGTACATACTAAAATACTGTAGAATGCACAGCTAGTCCAATTATTTGACTATAAAGAAACTAATTTAGCTCACTGCATCATTGATCCATTTAATTGCACAGCAGTTTCCTATTGATAATAGGAAGCGTCCCTGACCCAACTGTCCTGAAAAAAAGGAAATGGCCTCTTTTCTATAACCACACATTTACAAAAGGACTCTGTCTTATGTATGATGACTAAAAAGCATCATAGCCAGGGTTTACTCAGTATTTCTTATTTTTACTCATCCATTTGTCTTGCATATAACCTGATTTGTCATGTGCTTTCTGGACTTTGTATGTCATTAAGGATGAGCCCCTGCTTATGCTCAGCACTGGACGTTTTAGTTCAGGTAGACAGTGTGATGAATTCAAGCCATCCTATTCATTCTGCCCTTGGGAACCATTCAGCAATCTTCCAGCATCACAGAGGTTGCTGGTGACCTAGAAAAACTACTGTCAGTTGTATTTCTAGCCTCTTGGTTTAGGCAGCTGCTGTTTCATGCATATATGTGAGGCAGAGTCAATAAACATTTGACAGATAACCACTTTGCTATGATACACTATGAGGTATTAAGGGAACCGGATACAAATGAAGCATAATCATTTCCTTCAACAGCTCACAGTCCGATGGGAAAGATACATACACATAATTAAAATGTTTATAATAGTAAGCTTCATGATAGAGAGATAAACAGTAGTTGGAACCGGGGTGAGAAAAATCATTCTGAATTTAAGGAAACAAAGAAATATTCATAGAGTTAGCCTTGAAAGATGGTAAGATTCCACTAGCAGGGAAAAACAGACATGCCATGCAGACAAGACATGAAGTCGTGAAAGTGTGGGTAGACACAGTGGAGTCACAGGGTGAGTACTAACAGAACACTAGAAGAAAAAGGAGATGAAAGGGAGGGTACTTGGAGGCCAGGAAACCCAGCAGAAAAAGCTTACAAAGGAAACGAACCCTGAATAATAAATCATGATCTGATGGGAGAGCTGCATGCAGCAGAACACAATTGAAGATGTGCAGACCTGAGGCTTCTAGAGAAGAAGTTCCAGGAAGTGGGACCAACATGAGAGAAGATGCAAGAAGAGAAAAGTGATGATTGCGCTGCACTGTGCTAGCCATGCTATTATTATGCCTTGGATTGTAAAAGTCTTCTGAAAGCTGTGTGCTAAATGCTCGGGCCTCAAGCTGGCGAGATGACTCACTGGAGTAATAGCGCTTGCTGTTGAGCCTGGCCACTTGAGTTCAATCACGAGGACCCATGTGGTAAAGGGAAAGAACCAATTCCTCTGAGCTCCATCTCCCATCCTCCCACACACACACACACATAAGCAAACAGAGAGATAGAGAGAGACAAAGAAAATACACAAATACAATCTTTCTAAAGAAATAAAAGCTTGGTCTAAACATGACATCTCTATTGGAAGATGCAAGACTCCAGAAGGTGGGACCCAACTGGAGATATAAGCGTAATGGAGTAATGGAGGTTCAACTTCTGAAGACTGTAGTCATCCCTGGCTCTGGCCTCTGGCATTCTCTCTCTCTTCCTCTCTCTCTCTCTCTCTTTCTCTCTCTCTCTCTCTCTCTCTCTCTCTCTCTCTCTCTCCATCTTTCTCTGTGTGTCTGTCTCTCTGTCTCACTTTCTCTCCTCTCCCTCTTGTGCTTTCTTTTTCCCTCTCTCCCTCTCCTCCTCTTTCTTTCAACGGTGCAGTGAAGCTTTTCCTATAACCCCTTCTCCACCATGACATCCATACACATCTCGGGCTCAGAGCGACAGAATCAAACAACCACAGACCTCTGAAACCAAGCAAAAATAAATTTTCTTGCCTGTAAGCTGCTTTTCACGGGTATTTTGTCACAATAATGAAAAGCTGACTGACACATCTACAGTCTCACATTTTATTGTGTAACCAAGGGAGGTGTCATTTCCATTTGCACATATGAAGAAGATCCAGAGACGCTAAGCTAAATACCAAAGGATGTAAGCCCATCACGCTTGTCTGTGATACGTGAGGACAAGAATAACTCCAGTTGTTTACAATGGAAAAGGATTTTTCAAGTTATAATTACCCTTCATTGAATGAATACTGTCTTACAAGGACCTTTAGACATGTATTCAACCATCACAACAATCATGGGGGTGGGGAACCAAATTAGACATCAGAAATGTCAAAATTAGAAAATCTTCCCGCACAGAAAAAGCAGGGAGATTGGGGATGGGAGAGAAGAATGAAGAATACCATTGATTATGACCATGCAGAGAAGTATCAAATGAGAAGCAGCCAAGAATCTTGAAAGAGACAAATGACTACACTTGTATTCTATAACCACTGCCATTGACTCTTCTTATGTAAAGGCCACAGCACAGGGAATTCCAGCAAATAGAAACCTTGTTGCACACACTAATATCTGGATACTTGCCAGGCGGTGGTGGCACACGCCCTTGATTCCAGTACTCAGGAGGCAGAGGCAGGCGGATCTCTGTGAGTTCAAGGCCAGCCTGGTCTACAGAGTGAGTTCCAAGACAGGCTTCAAAGCTACAAAGAAACCTTGTCTTGAAAAACAAAAAACAAAAAAAAAAAAAAAATACCCAGGATATTTGATGTGAGAAGGGAGACCCTATTCAATATGAATGCTACTGAAGTCTATTGAAAGCATCCAAGTGGGTATAATTTAAAAAAAGAAAGAAAAAGACAACTGCAGATACCGTTCATCAAAGGTTGGTTGTTTAACATGAGAGATCGTAGGACAACTTGACTACAAAGTAAAATGGAATATGAGAATTTGGGCCAAGCTTCCATTTCTTTAGATGAGGCTGACAGACCAAGAACCAATCTGCCCACGGCTGTCATGATTAGCTCCAGAATCAAGAAGCGGCAGTGCCAGAATCTGAATTAAGGACTAACAACCCAGGAATCAGAGTTGGCGCAGTACAAAACGCAGACCTTAAGGTAATGCCAGCACACAGAAGGAAAGTAAGATGCGCCTTTCCCAGGCCCAGTGCTGGTAGGAAAACAGGAGGTAAATAGGGGTTGGGGTGGGTATGATTCCCTCGTTATTAATTTGTGCACAGCCCTCAGAAACCATTTGTCAGCCAGGAGCTTCCCCAGGGATGGAGCTGACCTAAAAGTGCTACCTTTGGTAATAGTCTGACCTCTTGATTGAAATAGATGCAGCTTAGTCAGATCTCACTGGGGCTCGTGAGCAATTAAGCCCCACACATGCGGGTGGTGGCTGAGTGTGCCAGGGGTTGGCCAGACTTTATGACTTAGAACAGAGCCAGGACTAGAGTTGTATTGTCCTGCCTAGAAACTGCGTCTTGAGATGAGTGAAACTGCCCAAAAAAAAAAAAAATGCACAAGGCCAAGAGCTGGCAATCCCTGCTCTTAAAGACGGGCGCGGCGTGGGAGGAAAGGGCTGGATGTTGGCAGACAAAGAGAAGAGAATATGGCTTCCTAAGCTGGCCTTGTCTTCTCCTCTCATCTCCGGGTAGCACATTATGAGTTTGAGCCTTAGCTGGTAATTGGAACAAATCTTCTAAAGGAAAACCCCTTCGATGAGACAAGAGTCATGCTGCCTCATTACAGGGAAGTCACAAGGGAAAATGTACACAGTTGTACCTTTGACTTGTGTTCCTTGGAACCACCTCCAGTGCTCCAGTGCCTCTTCCCTGAGGTTACACATCTTACTCACTGTGGTTTATTAGTCCTTTGATCTTATCATCAAACAGAAATAGGCCTGATTTAACTGGGTGTGGGTGATTTCTACATACCTCAAGAGAAAAAGAAAAGAATCAAGTCTTTGGTTTCCAAATCAGTTTTTAGCGTACATTGGAAAGATGCTCTTTGTCTCTGCCCTTTCATGGGTGAGAAAATTGAGGCAATCAGGGGAACTGAAATGCCTTCTTCAGTTTCCTTCCTGTTGCTTAGCGTTCAGGAACATTTCATGGAGGGAAAGAAACAAGACAATGAATCATTTAGGGCTACTTATTCTTCTAATACTGGAACAAACCAGTTCGCCAGAATTGCTTTGGGAGAGGTCTGTTGCTTAGCTGTCTTACCTCCACAGGGCCATCGTCCAACTACAAAGGTGGTAATAACCATCCTGTTAGTTTCCCCCATTGCTAGAAGTAGCTTGATGCTTGTGATTATAGGGGCGTTCATGAGTTCTGCTTCACGGTCCCACCTTTTTGACAATCTAACCTATATAGTTTATAGTAACCATATATGTTTGCAAAAATGCGCACAGCCTTCAGAGTACGTATCTATTAGACACATTAACTCCCTATAGCCAAGGGATCCAGGATAAATGACGAACCACGGAGAATCTAAGGCATTTCTGAAATAACCTCTCTTGTCTACCAGTCCATAGAAAGGGACAGCCTTTACCCGATGACCCAGAAGGCCTCCACTTTGTCCCTGGAGGTCATATGAAGCTCCTGGAAAGAAATGAGAGAAGCAGGTAGAGTTAGTGCCACCCTTGGTGCTCAGTGGCAACCCGGGTCCCATGCTACCTTCTCTCCACCACCACAAGTTCCCCCAAGAAAGCCGCTTCAGCTTGCTACACATGACCGTCTGTGGTGCCCAGGCACTTGTACACACACCCTAATATTCAGAAAAGGAAAACCTCCCATTCAAATCCAGATTTGAGCAAGCAGGGCAACGCTCTGCACTGTACTTCAGTCCTCCGCACTCCCTACTGTCTCCTGGACATGAAGCAGTGCCATTCTGAGCACTAAGCACAATGAAAGCGGATCATAGCAGTGCTGCCCTTACCTGCTTTCCTTTTCTGCATTCTCTGCCTGGCACCTGTAGGCGTTTGAGTGCAATCCGGGGAATTCTCACTTGCCTACTTGATTATAAACTCTACCACAACTACCAGATCACCAGCCCCCGCTCAGCCAGTCACTGAATTTTTTTTTTAAAAAGTAGATCCATAGGTTATTTTCCTATTATGTTTTACTAGAAACATGGTACCAGACTCCTGAGAGCATCCAAGAGATGCTCATGGGACTATTTCCGGGGCAAGGAATACATTCAGGAAAGACTTGAGCTTTGCACTGGGTCCTTTGACATTTCCTAACTCTTCCAGGTGACAGAAATATAGCTCCCTTCCTATCCCAGGTCATTTTGAACCAACTGAATACACTTTTTCACCTTCTCCAGAGATTTTAGACAGGACCTCACTGGCCTGAAATCACTATGTAGATCTGGCTGGCCTTGAACTCACAGAGATCTACCTACTCCTACCTCCCCGGTGCTGGGTTAAAGGCATGCATTCAACACCATGCCTGACTCTGAGTATGTGTTCTATTGTTGTTGATTGCGGCTGTTGAATTATTGGTATCCTTATACTTTGTATTCATATTGCATTTTATACGTATATTTATGTATAGATAAGCACATATGATAGCTATACATTAAAGTGGAAAATATAATAATTAAAATAGTCTAATTGAAGGCTGGGAGTTCTGGACTAAACATGTAGACTCTGTTTCACAACATCTCAATTTTCTTTATAACTTGAGAAAATATTATATGTAGACAATAATAACCTTAAATTTTAATTGATTTTCTGCTGAACATATTTGTGTAATAAAGTTACTCCTCATTGATAGTGAGATGTGAGAGGCATGCTCGGTGTTTCTGTTGGAGTCATTGATCTGATTCACTGAGAAAGGAACCAGGACCCTTCTCAAGTCCATTCAGTTGGTTGGGGTGGAGTCAGACAAGAGTAACTTCCCAGCCTGATAGACCCTGGCTCTTCCGGAGACTGATGCATCCGCCAGAATTGAGGGAGCATTTAAAAAATGTCTAAGTGAATCAACGCCACAGTTTCTGGAAGTGGGCACTTGAGAAACTAGAGCAGAATATTAAAAACATATGTGCACTCTATTGGAAAGTTCACAGATGTTGTGGTGGAGGAAGAGGCTTCGAGCAGCTGTCAAGGTAGTCTATAATGAAAAATGGCCATGGTTGGAACGTATTCCTTTATCTCAGTAATTCTATAACCCAGTTTTATCAGAACTTCAGGCCTGAGGAGCTCCATCGCTATTTGAAGCATCTGTCATTAATATTCACCACCACACCCTGCAAGGGCGTGGGAGTGTGCCTCTATCTTCCCATTTCAATTGCAAACGTGGCATTGAAAGAAGCATAGCATGTGTGTCTGGCTGGCTTACAATTCTAAGCCTGTTTGTTTTTAGCACTGTCACCCATGTCTGATTCGGCTTTGCTCTCCCTTGCAAGAAGAAATGCTGAGATAAAATGAAGAGGAAACTGTCATTTCAGGCTGATGTCCCCAGAGTGAGAATCTGATCAAAATAATAAGCTCAGAGCCTCAAGCTATGATGGGGATGAAAGGCTATGATGAAGGAAGGTGGACTAAGGAAAAATTACGGATTGGCCTGGGTACCCAAATGCCTTTGTAAGCATTAGAATCACAGATGTGTAATGTTATACAGTGGCATTAAAACCTAAACCACCGTGTGCAAAGTCAGCTTAGAAATCCGAGCAGGGACCACCCAGGAGCTGAGCTTTCAGGTTTGATTTCTGTTGTTATCATTGGACATGATCTTGAGTATCCTGGCAGCCACTTCCCCAACTCCAACATATCACAGTCTTTCATATGAGAAGTGTCATGCAAGATAAATCTCTGTCTGTCTGATTCAGACCCTTACCACTGGCATTTGAAACATTTGTAGAAGGGCATGTTTTCTAAAAAGCTAGTTTTGTAGTTGTAAGAACTTCACTGATCCAGGCACCGCAAAAGTATTTATGGCAGTGATGTTTGTAACGGCAAAAACTTAGGAACAAACCAAGGGTTCATGAATAAGAAATCAACTGGGCAGAGTGTGGGACATCCATATGATGGAATACAAACCAGTTCATATATATATATATATATATATATATATATACACATGAATGTGATCTTTTTATACACTTCCGAGTGATCTCCAGGATAGTAAGCCAATGAAGGAACATGAGTATCTTCAAGTACAGCTACACTCACGTTGGAGCTGTGGGGAACATTTCCAATCATTCACATTACCTTACTGACATCCACATCTGAGGAGATGTTCTACTAATGGGGATACAACAGCAAGGAAAAAAATGGACCAGATTTCCCGACCCTCGAGAAACAAGTACACATTTGTTCTGTAAGTAGCTCTAATATCTTAGAGAAGTCACAAGACACCTGTAACAGTGATTCCTCCTAAGAGAAGCAGAGACTGAGCCTATATTGGAATTTTATATCTTTAAAATAATCAAGGCAAGGTGTTGTTGGAGGCTGCTTGTTCATTCCCATCCACTTAGGCCAGAAATAACACAGAAATTGTATTAATTAAAACACGGCTTGACCTATTAGCTTAGGCATATTTCTAGCTAGCTCTTATATCTTAAACTAGCCCATCTCCATTAATCTGTGCATCACCATGAGGTCGTGGCCTACTGGCAAAGTTTTGGCAGGCTCCAGCAGAGGTGTCTGTCTGCCTCTAAGGGCAGCAACATGTCTTCTCCCTGACTCTGCCTACTCTCTCTATTTGTCTCTTTCAGTCTGGCTTTCCTCTGTTAAGCCATTGGCCAAAAACGGTTTTTTTATTAACCAATGGCAATAAAATATGTTCACAGCATACATCACCTCCCACATCACTAAGGAAAATACAAATTAAAAAATGAATAAATAATAGTAAGTATTTTCTCTCATTAACTTTCTCATTAATTTTCTAATTAATATGGGGTTCCACTCACTAGTTTGTCCAAATTTGTCTTGATTTTTTAAATTATTTTAAGATTCTATTATGACTATACCATTTCCACCTTCCCCTTCTTTCCTCCAACTCCTCCCATGTAGCCCTCTTTCCTCTCTTTTAAACTCGTGACCTCCTTTTACTTTAATTTTTGTTATACGTGCACATGAAAATTGTAGGTCTATGTCTGTGTGTCTGTGTTTATGGTCCTAAATTGTTTTTGTTTGTTTGTTTGTTTGTTTGTTTGTTTTTAACTCTTTGGGGGCCTACCACCCAGATCTCAAATGAATACATAGAAGCTTAGTCAGTACATTTTACCTCTGGGCCTTCTGCCTTGCTTTATTCCACATTTCTTTCTTTCCTTCTTACTCTGTGACTGACCGAGTGGCTGGGTGGCTGGCCCCTGGCACCCTCCTCTCCTTCTCCTTTTCTTGCTCCTCCTCCCTTTCCTAGATTTCTCCTTCTATTCATTCTATCTGCATGCCAGCCCTGCTTATCTTTTCTCCTGCCTTGCTATTGGCTATTCAGCTCTTTATTAGGCCAATCAGATGTTTTAGACAGGCAAAGTAACACAGCTTTACAGAGTTAGACAAATGCACCATAAAAGAATACACCATATCTTTGCATCATTAAGCAACTATTACACAGCATAAACAAATGCAACACATCTTAAACTAGTATTCCATATCATACAATCTGCTCAGACCTTATAATGTTACTCATGTATGTGTTCAGGGCTGACCATGTGGTGTTATTGGAAAGGCAATTGATGTGCTCTTTCCTGAGAAAGACTATTCCTCCCACTCTGAGCATTCCTTGATTTCCAGTAGTTCTTTGTCTAGGCTTGAGGTCTTGTGAGCTTTTCCTCATTCAAATTAGCATGTCTGTTGGTGCCATCTTTGTTCAGGTCATGTTCAGACATCTATGTTGAGTCTTTGGAGGTGTAGCTTCTCTGACGTTTCTAGAAGGCACAATGTCATAGTAAACTCCTGGATCCTCTGGTTCTTACAGTCTTTCTTCCCACCTTAACAATTAGAGAAATCCAAATCAAAACAACTCTGAGATTGCATCTTATGCCAATCAAAATGGTGAAGTTCAACAAAACAACAACAAATGATAGAGAGAACATGGCATAAAGGGAATCCTCATTACATTATTGGTGGAATTGCAAACTAGTACAGCCACTCTCTCTAGAAATGAATGTGAAGAACCTTCAAACAGCTAAAACTAAGTCTACCACCAGATAGGCCACTCTGGCTTATATCCAAAGGACTCAGCATCCTACTTCACAGGTACTTACTAGGCCACATTTGTTATTCTATTCATAATAGCTAGGAAATAAAAACATCCTAAATGTCCTTCAAACAATGATGGAATAATGCAAACATGCTACATATACACAATAGAATACTATTCAACTGTAAATAAAGATAAAACCCTGAATTTCACCTGTAAATGAATGGAACTGACAATGATCATATTGAGTTAACCCAGAACCCAAAAGACAAACATGACAAACATTTGAGCTAACCCCAAACCCAAAGATGTTCATCATACCTGAGGTTCCTAGCTCCAAATTCTCAGAAGTGATTATATTACCTGAAATAACTGCAGAAACCAGGGGAGGAAAGGGGATCTTTGGAGGGGGGAGCAATAAAAAGAGAGAATATCAAGGTATAAGTTATCAGAGAGACCAATGGAAAACAAGGGAGCAAAAATTAGGAAGAGAAGAAGGAGATAATTGGAAAGGAGAGAGGAGGACAAAACAACACTGAGCTTGTCTGAAAAAGTCATAAGGAACCATTACTATGAGTTATCTACTTAAACATGCCTGTGATACCTGTAAATCTGTGTATATGTATACCTGTACACATATACACATACATATACATATAGTTTAAGTCAACGTTTCCCATCTGGGCTGATCTGGATTCACATTAAGCGCTATGCCCTATTAGCATAATTTTTCTATGTATCTCCCTGTGGGGATTAAATAAAGTAGGATTCTTCTTGTTTACCCCTTTAGACTTGATTTCAAAAACCCCTTTTCATTTAATAGGCTGAGATCCACTGAACATATGCCTTTTTGCTGCTCTCAACCCATGCGGTTTTTTTTTTATAATGTTTAGTATAATTTCCCCTTTGCTTCCTGTCACTGGAGAATTTTGATTCGTGATGACACATGCCTTATTTCCATTATGCTAGCAACACAAACTGATTTAAGTAAAAGTCCTCTACTTGTGACAAAGACGACTTGGACTCTGTGCCTCCCTCCATTGAACCACCAGCAACTATCTTCAGCTCCCCTATCTCACAGCTTCATTTTCTCCATAAATCTTTATCTCTCAGAAAATATCCATAAAGCAGTCCTTCTAACTTGAGATTTCCTCTTACTGAATTCTTACAGGTGAGTCCTCCCCTCCATTTCTCCATCTTCCTTCTCTCTCCCGGTTTCTGGACAGGCTCGTGTTCTTTTTACATCTGTAACTGAGAATGATATCGTGTCTAAACATTCTTGAGTAACGTACTCCAGCCCAGCTCTTAGGCATAGCATGGTGGGCTAGGGTTAGGGTCATTCCTCCCTTTCCTCACCTATGCTTATACTTGCCAAACTAAAAGATGTTTATCACCTTCTGCCCTTCTACAGTGTCTAAAACTGTGTGAGTCCATCTATATCTGTCATAGGTGGCAAGCTGTTATTATTAAAAGTGGGCTGTTCCCTGTTGGCCTCTAGCAAGCACAGCCTCCTACATGCCATCTCTGGAGGAGTCTTGGGTCTCATACTAGTTTGGGGACATTTCTACATCCATTACAGACGACACCATCAAGTTCTACCCACATCCCCTGAGATGGTTTCCTGTGGTGACCAACTCTTCCATTTGCCCAGGATTCTGAGTTTCCAAAAAAAAAATGACATTTGGAGCTAAATGTGAACACTGTAAAGATGATCAGTATATATTACCCATCCAGCCTCACCATTTCTATATCGACTGCCTAGGGTACATATCCATCCCCAAAGCCTGTCACCTGTCCCCTTGTCAGAGGGCTTCCTTCCTACTTTTCAACACATGTACTTCCTCCTCAAAGAACAAGAAGTGAGAGTCTATGCCTCTCTGGGATAGCCCTTAGCCGATGACTGAAGGGTAAGGGAGTTTGGGTTCTCCAGGGTCTTTGACCTAGATGGGGACAAGGGAAACATGGCTGATACTGTCTCGAAGGTTCCCCGAAGGATTCAGACAAACCTGTCCTCCACAGATTTTCACTAGATACTAAATTTTCACTTTTTTTTTCACATGCCGTTGTCACTCTTCTCCCACACTGCTTCAAGTTTCCTCCAAAAATAATCTTCAAATAACCGCTTCCTGTTTTTAGAACCAGCCACTGAAACTGAAACTGTTCTCAAAACAATCATTATTTGACCTTTCATAATTAAAGGTATTGACTGCACTGGATGGGATGGTTCTTCTGTGCTACCTGGTGACAGCTGGAATTGTGAACATCTGGAGGCTCAGCTGAGCTAGGATCTCTAAGACATCTTATGACAGAATGTTCATGCACTTGAAGCCCTGAACAGTTCTGTTTATTTTACTCATTGTTCTCTCATGTAGCTGTGTCAGATAGAAGTGGGGTTACAGACATCTAAGAGACTAACCCTAGGTTGCTATGAAAACTGGTCTTTATTCATTTTTTCAAGCAGTTGCAAGACTTCTTATTTCTTGAGGAACCACAAACTGGGTGTTTTGAAGCAACAGGTGGCTACTCTCTCAGTTCTGAAAGCCAGAAGTCCAAAATTGAGGTGTGTTTCTGAGAACTCTAGCTAAAAAATTTTTCCCTGCTCTTGGCTGCCAGGGTCTGTGCACAGCTGTGATGCTTCTTGGCTTAAAACTGTGTCACTGCAGTGTCTGTCTCTGACACCACAGACTTTCTCCTCATGGGTCTTGATATTGACTTCTGAGAAGGAAGCCAGACATTGAATTTGGGTACAGCTAACCTACATGGACTTCATTTTAACTTGATTAACTTATTTAGAAACTCCTAATTCCTAATACAGTTTTATGAATAGGTTCTTGATGGGCAGGTATTTGAAGAGGATGCTATTCAACTGGGTACACCTACATGGACTTGGACAGTCAGTTCTAGGTTTTTTGAAGCACCAAAGTGGAAGCTACCAGGCCTTCTAAAGACTTGTCAAGGGTTCAGAATGTGTCTATCATTATACAACATGATGAGGTTACCATGACAATAGCATAGGCAGCACACTGGAACTTGAGACAATATCATTAGACATGCCTTGTGCCTGGACCTCTTTACATGGCTTTGGGACACTGTAGAAAGAATAATGGACTATGCTTGGCACCTAGGCTTTAGCTTTGCTTTGGGTTCCAGACATAATAATAGATGGTACATGGTTCTCCTTGCTTGATCATGTTCCTGGACCTCTATGTCTTCAGATACAAAATGAAAGATGTGAACTAAACCATCTGAGATTCACCCAACTCCTGATGCATCTACTTTTTACATAGATTCTTCCCTTTGCTCAAACATCTTCATTAAGTCTTGGGAAATCTAATGCTAGCATCTGGTATGCTTGAGACAGAGGGGAGACAAAAAATTCAAAGCCAATCTGGGACACATAGTGACGCTCTATCTCAGAAAAAAAAATAGATACAAGCAAACAAAATATCTTTGGAAGTATTTAATACTTCTAGAAGATTAAGGAGAGAATGGGAGCTTTAAAATGGGGGGGGGGAATTAATGAAGTTTCTAGGTAGTTTCAAAATGTCTCTCTCCTTCCCTCTATATTTTTTGTGAATTTCAACTGTGACACTTCCTCAAATTATTAACAGACATCTGCTCGATGTGTGGCTTCCATCTCAACTGACCCATTTGGCAGGAGTGACAGGCTGCAAGTTGTGATCTGGGCTGACATCATATGATTTGTTTTTGTCCTTTCAATCACTAGCATACACCTGTTATATAGAACAGCAGGTGCTGGTGGGCAGATGTTCCTGGGAATCAGAGCAAAAACAGGTAGCTGCTCCTCTGTGTGTCTAAAACATAATGATACCTATTAGTTAATATGCCTTCTTAGGAGGGTCTTAGAGGTCAGCCAGGATAAGACACGTGTGTGCCAAGCAAGGAAGCTGAAAGCAAAATAGAGAAGAGAAGTTTTGTTTCTGTCTTTTCGTTTTGAATAAAAACTTTCACTGTGGCAATGTTGGTTCAAGCTGCAATAAAGGAACCATGTGTATCAAAGGGGTGGGCTGAAGGCAAATGCAGATTTCAGAACGCTTTCAGAGAAGAGGAACTCATGGGTCATTTCCCCAACATAGCCTGATAAGGATCATTCTTACTAATGCCCCTCCCTTCCGTGTAATTCTATCACTCTACGCTTTCTTCAAGGTCTCTTGGATTTCAGGTCGGACATTCACATGCTCAGGAATTAACCCAGCAGGCAGGATCACCACCAACAGTATCAAGCCCACCTTTCCCCATTCTCACCAAAGCTGCAGAGACACAAACCCCAAGAGTAAAACCGGAAGAGAATCTTAAAAATCTCTCCAGCCAAGTAGGTCCCAACATGAAGACAGCAAACTGGGAAATCCGGTGGTGGTGACCCAGGCCAGCTGCTTCATGCTACCACATGCTGAAGGCCATCGAGAAAATAAAAAGGGGTTAGGAGCCTTTTGGAGGGTTATTCTTCAGTGAGATATTTAGAGTATATTTCAAAGGTCAAAAGGGAAATTTTTGACCCAGAAAAAAAAAAAAGTTAAATTCCTTGAAATTGAGTATTGTTACCGTTGTTTAAAGACAAAAACTCCACTCCAGGGGTCCTAGCAGATTAGGTTCAGCCACTCACCTTACCCACCAATTAAAGAGACAAGCGGCAGTGAGAGATGGAGAAAGAAGGGCTATTTAATGTGCTCACACTGGATGATGTGGATAAAACGGTCCTGTGACCCCAATTCCATCTTTGAGCTACTGACAGGAGCTTCAGGTTTAAAAAGAGGAAGAATCATGTCAGAACAAGAGGTATGTATAGTAACAAACTTGTGGTCAAAGCGCTGTCTGGTTGATTATTAACTCAGTTCTTGTTCAGCAGTGTGGTCCTGAAGAAGGCTTTATTTTATTACTTGAGGATATTTATTTCCATGACATGACTGTTCTTTCTGAATGAATGTCTAGACATCTGCTGTTCCTGGAATCCATGATAGCTGTCAGTTCAGACAAAGAGCAGAAGTTTCCAGGCGTATTTGTTGGGGTTCTGGAATAAGTGAGGGATGATGCTTAGGCATCTAGATCATACCACCAAATGGAAGATGGCTTCCTTTGCTGATAGAGGAATACTTAATTAAGAAGACTGGGAAGACAGGCTGAGGCAGGGAATTACACATTCAAGGCCAGCCTGAACTACAGGGCAAGGTACTAAAGCATCAAAACAAAACAAAACAAACAAACAACCAAAAAAAACAAAACGAAGAGAGAAGTGCATTTGGAGAGAGGAATAGACCATCACTTTGGGGTGTGTTTAGTTTAAACTGTCCCTGAGATGTTGGAGCGCAGGTTTTTGGAGGTGACTGAAACTTGAAGGTACTTGGAGTCTCAAGTGTGACTAAAATCACCTCATGATCTCTACACAAATGAGTGGCAGCGTGGTACACTGGTTCAAAGCATAGAATCCAAACTAGGCCCCTTGTGTTTGTGTCTACCATTGCTACTTATTTTTTTTAAGATTTATTTATTATATGCACACAGTGTTATGCCTGCTTGTATGCCTGCAGGTCAGATGAAAGCACCAAATCTCATTACAGATGGTTGTGAGCCACCATGTGGTTCCTGGGAACTGAACTCAGGACTTTTGGAAGAGCAGGCAGTGCTCTTAACTGCTGAGCCATCTCTCCAGCCCCCATTGCTACTTACTGCCATGTGACCAGGAAAAAAAAAACTACTAAAAACTCCTAAATGAAATTTCTTTTATCTACAAAAAAGAAACACGCATTCACTCCTACTCTCTAATAGTACTGGGAGCTTTAAATGGTTCAATTCGTTTAAGCTTTTAGCTCTGTTCTGAGTATCTGGTAACTACTTTATCAATTACTCAAGAGGAGCAGACCTCTGCTTTCAGAAAGCACACAGTAAGTATGACCCAAGGCCAAGACCTGAGGAGACACAATGTTTCATAGTTAGCTCAAGAAGGATTGATGTATGCTAAATTGCATCTATAAGCAAGAAGTTGTAGTGTGCACGGTAAAGCAAGCACAGATAACAATGACTTATTATACGTTTCAAAAATCTAGAAGAAAGGAGTTTGAAAGTTTTCACCATAAACGAATGACAAATGTTTGAGAAGATAGGTATATCTGAAATGGTTTGAACATTATATAATGTATAAATGCATGAAAATATTACCTGGTACCTTATAAATAGCTTTTTTCAATGTATCCATTAACAAATTTTAAGTGACCTATATTATATAAATTCTGTTATAACAGTATGAAATTTTAAGTGGCCTATATTGTATTACTGTATGCTGTTATAACAGTACGAAATGTTTATATTTATACCTTGTTCTTATATGTTATCTTTAAAGGTGTATATTCTGTTTCTGGTTGTGTTGTGTCAACTAAGAAGTTTTTACTTGATCTAAAACCCAGCTGAAGGAGAAATTTAGACTGTTCTAGAAATGAAATGTTTATTGAGATGTTGATAATGATGGTAGTCATTGTTTTATTATCAACAGTAGCCTAGTCAGATGTGGTATCTGGAGAGAGAGAGAGAGAGAGAGAGAGAGAGAGAGAGAGAGAGAATTCAGAATGACAGGAAAACTTAATTAAAATGAAATTTGGATTGGCATCAAATATGTAGCAATAGAATTGGCATTGATAAACAAAGTGCTGATATTAAGCTCATGCTCCTTGAAGTCTTTTCCCATTATTATGAGAGCTTTTATTTTTCCCATTAGATTGACGGATTGCTGAAGGGAGCAAAAAGTGAATCTGTCTTGGTAAGCAAAACTCATTTTACTACATGTGAGTTTCTTTGGGTTGGATCCGATGCTGAGACACTCAAAGGTTGACTGTTGAGTGGTCTCTAGCGTAGGTCATTACCAAAGGCAAGCATGGGGTGAGGAGTACTTGTTTAAAGGCAAAAACTGTGTCACCTGGAATACAACAAAGATCTTGAACATTTAAGGAAAAACCACTGATGAGGTTTTTTTTCCCCCTGAGTGGAAATGCTTTGCGGAAAGGTCTTCAGGCTGGCACTGTCTGCTTACTTATTGATTGCCTGGTTCCCACTGCGCCAACCGTATTGTGGCTACAGAGAACACTGTAAGATGCAGCGCTTTCATTTCCTTAATTAGGACAATCTAATGTATTAAAGTCAGGCAGCTAACGAAAAGCAGGGTTTTCCACACCCACCCACAAGAGTCCACACTAAGTATCCCTTTTTCCTCATTCCCAATCTCCTTGCTGCCCTGCTTCTCTTCAGGAAGAAATCCTTGCTTCTGTTGAAATTTGGTGGCAGGGGAAAAATCACGCATCCAATCATCGTGTCCCTTACAGCTATGGACCTGGCGAAAGGGAAAGGCGGAGGAACAAGGCAAATACCAGCTTTACCAGTTTTGAAGCTGGATTGGATAACACAGTGTGCGGTCCAAACACAGGGTCAGCTGGTCAAAATTTAGTGCAAGTCCCTTCCTTAAACCACACAGGAAAATCAGCTGAACCCCAATTTCTTCGGCTGCAGATCAATATCTAAACACTTCAAAAACACTCCTAAGTACAAGTGAAAAAGCAAAGTCAAGAGATGAAGCTAGAGCAAGCTGACCATGGGCAACTTGAGACAGGCTTGGAAACTTCTACGAGACCCCAGGAACAAAACTAAACCCAACAATGACTCCCCTAGGAAAGAAATGAGTTACTTGGGAAAGGCAACCCTGTGTTATCCAAGAAGGGCCCTGATGATATGGCCTGCCTATGGAGACAGTCTTATATTGTGTCAACAGAAACAACATACTGCTTTTATTTTCTTCTCTTTAATAGCAACCACTGTTTATAGCAGGATATGTGGGATGACCTAGAATTCCACAATGGGCAAGATTTTACTGAAGTAATGTTTAATTTTTTTTTTAGGGTCATTGTTTTGGTGGTGTTAACCTTCCTTTTCTTTGGGAAACAAAGGGTTTCTAGAGACTGACTAATTCCACCTCTTTGTGGAGCTGATGCAGTTTGCTGTAAATGTGTTTTGCTCTGCAGACAATAGTGCTGTGATGGAATGGTTAGTCAGAGAGTCTGTGCAGAAACGAATAAATCACACACCTGTTAAATCATGTGCTGAGCAGAATGAAGTGTTTGTGATCAGTTTTTTTTATTTTTCTTAAGCAAAATGTCTCATCTCTCCATTTGCCACTTCTAAACACTTTCTCGGTGCAATGTCTTGGATATCTCCTCTTTGAGGGAAGCTCAAAGGACTTCATAGTGTCCACATAGATGCACTCTTTTTCCTGTTCATTATCATCTTGATCGTTATTATGACGTAGCATCATGTGATATAGCCTTGGCTATCCTGGTTCGTGCTATGTATCCAAGGGTGAGATCAAATCTGTGGTAATCCTGTCTCAGTCTTCCAAGTGCCGGAATTGTTTGCAGGTGCCAACATGCCCGGCCCATGCATAGGAATTCTAAATTGTTGGTCCCCAGCAATCCTAAGAGTTTCAAGTAAGAATACTGGTTTGTCCTAGAAGCACATCAAATGATAACAATGTTCTTTGTAAGCGAAAGATGGAAGAGTAGGAGTAACAGGATCTATCTGTAGTGATACCTGAAGCATGCCACTCACCAGGGAAAATAGGCCATGGAAGGCCATGAGGCACGCTGCGCTGGACGAACCCACCAAATCCTTGGTGCCCTAGACTCCAGTTCAGGAACACTGACGTGGCTAACCTCTCGAGGCCAGGAATGCAGACATTTTATCCACCAGCCCAGAGCAGTCTCAGAAGTATGCCATGAAGTTGTTGAGGATAGAACTACCTTAGCTTCTGGGTTCTCGAGTATATCTTACAATTTTAAAAACAATGTTCTCATCTAAAATTGAGACGTGTAGACCACAATGAAAACATTGCATCATTACCCAAGGCAAACAATGAATGCACCCTTGAATGCTGGCGATGAGACTCAGTAGTAGAATTCCTGCCTAGCATGTGTTGGGGCCAGCATTCCAGTCTCCAGTACCACCAAAAAAAGAGTATTTACTCTTTACCTGCTTTGTGTCTGTTACGTCCCAAAATCTAAATGAAAAAAAAAAAAAAAAGATGAAGGCTCTGAAACCACACTGTGTAACTTAAAAATTCATGCTCTGAATTCTAGTGATTTTTCACCGTCAAATCAATTAACCTAAATTTGTTTACTAATTCTAATGACATGGACATGAAATTACCAGAGAGTAAGACGACTCTTGGGGAAAACTAAGTGATCCTTGCACGTGTGTGTGTGTGTGTGTGTGTGTGTGTGTGTGTGTGTGTGTAACATGTAACAGATTGAAGGAAAGCTGTTTTATGTACTATGTTATTTGTGGTATACCACTTCTGGAGATAGTTATCAACTGAAGCACTGAAAAAAAGCCAAAAAAGAAGATAGAGATGGGAAGATGGTGGAGGGGGAATTTAAAAAAAAAAGAAAAAACAAGGGTGGGGACTGAGGCCATACTTAAACCTGTTAAAGAACATACTTTAACCACAGATATCCCGCTGAACTACACGTTACAGAGAGTGACACTCTAGCATGAACCGCAAACTTCCCCACCAGGGACTCGAGAAGACTCCATGGGAGCGTTTACTAGCGTCTTCTCTGGCAAGCGACAAGCTTTCCTTTCCTTCTCGTAGTGACCCAGCAGAGCCTTCCCTGCGTGCTCTGGGAGGCTGAGTTCCCATCCGCTCATTTTCTGGTTCACTTCCTCCAAGCTCACTTAGCTCTCTGAGCTCCCATCACTGTTGTTCGGGTGGATCCATTCCTATAGTATACTGATCCAAAACGTCTAGGTTTTGTTTACCTAAGACACCTCTGAAATATTTCTCTGCCCTCCCCACCAAGCTTGTGCTATGATTGTGGCCACAGGGAGATTTTGCTTTTATTTTTGTTCCTGTTTTATGCCCCATTTTGGTAGAAGGTGTTATTTCAGCTTAAAACACACAGATTCTATCACTGGATAAAACACCGACACCAAAACACTTGAGGAATATTTTCTGTGCATTAAAGGTATTTATGAGCTGAGCCCAACACGGTCATGTTCCTTAACCATTTACCTCTAGCTCTGAAGGGGCTTCTAAAGCCCTTAACAGAATCTTGAAATCTGTTATTTTCAAGTGGTATTTTCAGAACTTCATCAGCAGGACTTTTGAGGCTTATAAAATAGCTAAGTAGGGGGCGTCAGGAAATGCCATCTGGCCTTAAAATACCGCCTTGTTTTCCCCGAACCCATCACTTTCCCATCGTTCATGAGATCTTCAACTTTGTTCATGTGTTCTGCAAAGGTATTTGTTAAGATCCTCCAACGATTCAATTAAAGAGCTGGGCAGCAGGCATTAGTATAATAGTATGTGTGTATGATTACACATGAGGCTCCACACAGGGCTCGGAGCTGAACTGGAAGAGGGGACAGTTACACAAGTGATCCCATTGATGAGTATCAAGTGTCCGACAAGAAACACACACACACACACACACACACACACACGCGGGGAGCCTTAGTGGCAGCCTCTAACTCAGGAGATAAGGAGGAACTGGAGAAGCTTCCTAGGGGAACAAATATTCTTATCAATCTCATCATGGATTTATTTACTTTTGAAAAGAATAAACACCATTTGCCAGAAATGCTATTAGAGCTAGGAATTCTAGAAATATCAGCACAGGTTAATGTCCCTAAGCCAAGGCCCTGGGTAAATAAATATTAGAATCATTACAGTTTAGATGGCAGCAAGAGGGATCAAATCAAGGGCTCTGTTTAAAGGTCAGAGAGCATTTCTGTGGGTGAGTTTACGTCTAGAGAGATGGGGTGCCTGGTGCCAAACACTGAGACAACATGCAGGCTGCAGCAGCAATTTTACCTACGGTACAGTTTTGCCTGAAGCCTGCTCTAATCTTGAGCTCTTACACTCCCACTCAGCAGAGAAAGTGTGGAGCTTGGTTCCCGTAGTGGAAGTGAAGTGTAAGAGGGAAATGGCTTTCAAAAATCTGAATCAGTGTCTATAGTTGTTGTGTGCCAAGACAAGTTTGCCTGGGAATTTCCCCATTCCATCGTCCAAGATTGACTTTTGAACCCCTCCTTATTGTATCCTTTGTGTAACTGGGAACAGCATAAAAACTAGTTATCCTTTGCTTGACAGGAGTGTGTGCAGCATCTGTGTCCCGATTCCCACAATGCTTCAGAAGAACCCGTAAATGAATCCTCTATTTATTATCTACAAGCTTTCAACTAAAGATCACCCCAGTGTAATTATATAGGCACTCAGAGATGTAATATAAAACCGCTAACCCTAATCTTAACCTGTGTCTTTTTTTGATCCAGTTCGGAACACTTGTGGAATGATTGACTACAAAGGTGCCCTCTATTACACAAGCTCTGGAAGGTGTTTACATGTGGAATGAAAGGTGTTCACACACTATTTGTACTAGAAATTCTGCTCCTACTTGGCCTCCTGCTGTGAGCGAGTCTATTCTTCCATGAATCAGGACCCTCTCTCTCCCGTCTTCCAGGAAATCCTACTTAAAGTTGACAATTCTGTTGCACTATGAATATCTGTTTATCGTGCCTCGATGTGGAATTGTGGGAAGATTTCAATATCACTTTACAGTTTGGATGGCACTTACTTTAACTCAACAATAAGCTTGTGAAATTAGAAGATGAGGTACAGATGCTGTTCTGTTTACTAACTTTCACCTGTAGATAGATTTTTCTTTTTTAAATAAAACTGACTCTATCTGTTTTATTTACATGGGCCAGCAATGGTGCTGGAATCTATATTGCTGCTTTTTGTATTGTTCACTGTCAATACACTCCTTACATTTGAAAACCTTGTTCGAGAAAAATTTTCCAAGCATTATTAATTACATCCGGGCCAATAAGCCCAAGAGTAGGGAGATGTTAAAGGTCCTTGCTGAATACACAGTTACCATGGAAAACAAAGAAAGGATTTAAAACTGGAAGTGATAGGCTGGGGAGATGGCTTAGTGAGTTAAAAATGATCGCAGTGCAAGAGTGAGGATATGAGCTCAAATACATAGACCCCACGGAAAGCCAGGAGTGGTAGCATACATCTTCCATCCTAATACACCTACAGAGGGATGGAGGGGGCCAAATCTCTGGAAGCTTGCAGGCCTGCCAGCTGGTATTTACAATAGGGAACAACAAAAAAGAGAGAGCCTGTCTCATACAAGGGGAAGAGGATACGGGGAAAGTTGTTCACCAGCCTCTACTGGCATGCCATGCCCCTTCTCACACATACAGTTAAAAATGGTGGAAAAAGAGGTGTTTCCTGTGAACATAGAATGAACTATCTGGGAGTATTCTGAGATGCTGAGAGACAAAAAGCAAGCCACCCAACACTCCAACAGGCCATGCCAGAGTTAATGGAGATTACCAGCCAGAGGGCAGTAGTAGGACAAAATGGAAGACCTTTGGACAGTTGTGTATCTTGACACTTACTGGGAACCAGCTTCAAAGTAATTCCAGGAGGGCTTAATCCCTAAGGAAGGCAATCATCTGCCTCCGTAAATTTCCATTAGGGACAAATGAGAATGATTTGGAGCTTGGGGGTTGTCATGCATATTCAAAGCAATAGACTTTTGCTGCCTTCAATATGCTAAGTTTTGTTCTATAGTCTCTAGACACACATGGTACAGAATATATATGAACAAGAGTAAGAGCTTTGAGAACTGATTTCAGGCTCCTGGTACTGGAATTACATTTAAGGGAACAAACTGGGTAACTTGGAAATTTCCAACAAATGGCTCCACCTACAACCTAGTTTAATAAACAGATTTTTGTATTAGTTGTCTGACCTGATAAGGAAATTGGCCTACAAAGAACTTCAGGGGATTTCCTCAGTAGTCAGAGGTAGAATGAAGACTCAATTCAAACCAGAGCTTTCTTCAAATACATTCTGGTTATTTATGATGTGAGAGCACCCAAAACACTCTCTCTCTCCTCTCTCTCTCTCTCTCTCTCTCTCTCTCTCTCTCTCTCTCTCTCTCT
>NC_022010.1:60368275-60451671 GCF_000317375.1 Microtus ochrogaster
CACACACACACACACTGTCCTTTCTTCAACTCTATGAAGCAAATGTCAGAGACAATGTCTTGAGCTTTCCTTTGGAGGATGAAGAGCTTTTCTCAGTTGTTCCCTATGTGTGGCTAAAGATTAAGATGTCTAAAATGTGTATGATAACAGAATTTCCACAGGATTTAGTACTATGGGCTACAGAAAAAAATCACATAGCCCCAGAGGGCGGTATGTGACTCATTTAAAGATCTGGAAATGTCTTGGAATGTCTGTAAGCTGTAGTAAACATGCTGTATATTTAGAGTGTTGTCATGTGTGGGATGAATTCAATTTTTGCTATTTTAAGCATAACACATTATTAATTCATCTTTTAAATTCTCTTCTAGTTTGTGACATATTGTTTTGGTAAGTTACATGAAGAATCGTAACATACTAACAATATTTGGGCTTAAAACTTCCCAAATGATTAGATTTTAAAACATAGCTGCACTGAAAATCAAATAGATAATTTTATTAAAACACCTACCCTTGCCCAATAATTTCCAATAATAAATGCATAGAAACATGTATCTCTATCTAGTTAACTTTTTAATCAGAAAGCAGGAATTAGTAAAAGAATGAACAGAGAATATTTTCTACCCTTGCTCAAAAGCATCTGAGGGTCATTTTCATTCTGGAATATAATTACATCTGTCTTCTACTTCTAAGCACCTTCATGTACCAGTTAACTTCCAAAAACTATTCCTAACATTTTCTATAGCAGTGTCTCTTACAGAGAGTGTAAACAAAATGAGAATTTTGTTAATTTTTAAGGTTAGGACAGTTATGTGATCCTGTTATGGTTCATGAGACCTAAATGGAAGGCCTTTGGGTAGGCTGAATTCTTCTAGCGCTGGAAGAAATATCTGGAATACTATTCAACTATGAAAGATACAATAAATGAGTTGTAAGGATTTGTAATTAGAAGCCTGAACCTTTAAGTTCTTGTCCACTATGGTCAATGACTTTTAAAGGTTTTAGGGTCCAGACACATCTAGCTAATATGTGTGCATGAGTAGGAAATCTGGCCATTGGCTTTCCATATGATCCTTATTATAGAATTGTTTCTAGAGAAAGTTGTTCTCTCCAGAAAAAGAAAACATAAACTTCTAATTGTTGAACAAACTAAAGTGTTCATTTTCATTATATCTCGCCCAAGCTTAAACCTTTCCTAGTGCCCCGCCCCTCTCTCTCACAGACACAAACACACACATATACACAGACTCTGTCTCTGTCTCTCTCTGTCTCTCTGTTCTCTGTCTCTCTCTCACACGCACACATACTCTGTCTCTCTCTTACACACACACACACACACACACACACACACACACACACACACACACACATCTGCCCAAAGGCCTATACTTGCCCCTTTTGACTAGTGTTAGGATGATAAATTGGTTTCATCTCAGGTGTCAGCACTGATAGATGGGACGTGGCTGTCTGGATCCCTGTGTTGAGAATAATTTCGAGGCCGACAACCCAACTTATAAGGAAGAGTGTTGTGATCAATTGGATATGAAAAATGGAGTGATGCATTTGTGTTTTGTAACAATTGGCCTGGTCCAGCCTATTCAAGTTTAATTGCTCAACCTGATGTAATCTTTTCTCCTCTGTTAACCCTGCAGGTGGGAATCTAGTGTCTTCAAACTGGGACATTTGGTCCCTATGTGGTATCCAGTTGACAAACTAGGAAGTGATGATAAGCTGTCCAAAACAATATCCGACTGACATATTTAAGTTGAAATTGTAGCGAAAATGTCATGGTTTGAGATAACAATTCTATTCTGTGATGCCACCTGCCCCTCTCTTCAAGGAAACTTACCATTCATTTCAAACAAGGGCAACTAGATGATGACCCAGCAGAGGACCTAATTTAGTTCCTAGAATCGAGACCAGAGAGCATACAACATACAACCTCCTGTATCTCCAGGTGAATTCAATGCCTTTGGCTCCCTTAACGCTTGCATTCACGCTAATACACATGCATACACATACACTTACCCCCCCCCACACACACACACACAAAATTTAGAAAGGAAAGAAGGAATGATGGATGGACGAACAGAAGGACAGAAGAAAGAAAGGAAAGAAGAGAGAGAGGGAGGGAGGGAGGGAAGGAGGGAGGGAAGGAGGGAAGGAGAAGAAAAAGAGAGAGAGAGAAAGACACTTAGCTAGTTCTGGCCTCCAACCACAGTGCTAGAGAATCTACCTCAGCTCTCACAAGAAGGCCATGGGATCTAGAAGACCCAACACTGGCTGACGGCAATAGGCACTCATGCCATGGCCTTTCTATTTACTCAGCTGCAGACAACTTTTCTCAGGGACTCTTAGTATAATGATTAATATCTCATCAGAACGGTATCATAATCCACAGTATTCTTAGATCAGTTCCACTTCTACTTCTTCTATAATCGAGAGGTAATTGACAGGTGAGCATCTCTGTCCACCTCACTCCCTCCCCATGGTGGCTCACACGTGTGAGCCTCTCTTCCACAGACACTCCTAACTCCATCAGGGTTTCTGATTGGAGAGTCCAGACTAGTACACACATTTTTTTGCTTTAGTTTAGATCTGAAACACCCCCTGATGCCCCTTCTTGTTTTAAGATGTTGGTCTCCAACCCTGGGTATAGTGAAACTTTAAGGACTGGCTCTGGAGGAAGATTGTAGGACATTGATCGTCCTCCCCTTCCCTTCAGTTCCTGGCTCCACACTGTGAACAGCTTTGCTACTCCATAGACTCCCCACGGTGAATGCTGCCTCATCAGGGGCCCAGAGGCAACAGAATCAGTGAAGCCTGAACAGACCTTCCAAGCTATGAGACAAAACAACTCCCCTCTCTTTCTCCCTTCCCACTATCCTCCACCCACCACTTGGTTTTACCCAGACATGGTATCTCTGTGGCTTTGGAGCCTGTCCTGGAACTCACTCTGTAAACTAGGCTGGACTCACAAAAATCCACCTGTCTCTGCTTCTTGTGCTGGGATTAAAGCCATGTGCCAGGACCGCCTAGCCAAATCCTCCCTTTTTCTAAGGAAGCAGGGTCTTCTTATCTTGGGCATTTTGTTACAGTAACATAAAGTCTCCTTCGATCTACAAAGCTTTTATATCAAACATACAGCGTGCAAAAAGAGGCTGAGTGCTAAGTCAGCTCTGATATTAGAGAATATTGATTAAATCCCAGGCATTTCTCATAGAGTGGCGTGGAACCAGCACCCTCAGCTTTAAAATGAGAAACTTACCAGCAACATTTGATGGAACTCTCTAAGGATTAAGAGGGATAATATGCATGAAATTGATTTCTAACTATTAAGCATAATATATTAAATTTAGTTATTAGTACTGCTACTGTTTCAAGTAATTTCCTATGAGTGTGTACATGTGTGTGCTTGTATCTTTGCATGTGTACGTGTATGCACACATGGTTGTATGTGAGCTTGTGTATGAGGGTCAGAGGTCAACTTTAAGTGCCATTTCTCAGGAGCCATCCATCCTATTTGGTGAGACAGAGTATGTCACTGGTTTGTGGCTTGCCAATTCCGCTAGGCTGTCTGATCTGTGACTTCTGTCTCTGCTCTCCAGTGTGGGGATTAAAAGTGTTCCTCATCATGCCTACCTTTTTAATATGGGTTTGAGGGATGGCAATTGGATCTTTATGTGGCAAGGACTTTACAGGCTGGACTGTCTCCCCAGCTCTTTCCAAGAATTTCCTAATGCAGCTTCTCCAGCAGACCATTTAAATTACTTTTCCAAAAGTGTGCTCAGGCCTCTCCAAGGTACTGAGATAGATGGGGAAACGAGAAGGAAAGGAGTCCAGCTCTAATGGAGCTTACATTTCCTAAATTAACCAAGCAAACAAGAGTTGGCTAATGTTTACTAGTAGGTTAAACATAGCCCATTAACAGACAGCCTTAGTCCTGGCTTCCTTCAACACCTCTAATAGTAACTGCATGGCTTCATTCCAAGATTTCTAACTGCCGAGCTTTCCAGCTGAACGGCCTTATCGTTCCGTTGGTCCCACTATCCCCAATGCTGTGACTCGTAGCGGAGGTTAACAGCCCCTGCGGTAGATCCTTCTCACACCCTGCTCATGTGGCCCAGCTACTGCTAGCTTTACCCTGGCCCTCCCCCTTGCCTGAATGCTTGCTCCATCTCACCCCCTACCCTCTACCTCTCTTGGCTTTCTTTTGGCTTTTCTCCTTGGCCGTCACCTTCCTGAGAGTACATTCGCTCTGCATGTTCTGGGGGCCATCTATGCCTTTGCACAGAAGATGAATTTTTGTGGCAGCAATAACAGGAAGAGCCTCTACCCAGGAAACAAGGCCTCCGGCACTAACATTTTCTGCCTTCTGTAGCCTTGGGAACTGATTCGCGTCTCAGAGACACTCAGATTACCTCGGGTCTTAGCAAAGCAGACTCAGATACACCAGCTTTTACTGGCTGTGGTCCCCGTGCACTAGGAAGATGGCCAGAATATACTAAACTGAGCAGACTGCTCCAGTCTATCCCAGAAAAGACTCCCCCCAGGCCTGATTTACCATTTAAACAACAGATTGATTTGTCTTTGACCTAATGTCTAGTAGCCTGAAGATCACCGACTGTCAGATACCACTTTTTATCATGTTCTACAACTAGAAACAAATATATAATCATACAAATATATACAATATACATATTTATAAGCATTTAAATATTTGCATTCCTAAAACAAAAGTTGCACAGAACATTTTCCCTTATTATATGCAAGACTCCCGTTTTTAATTCATTTTTAACATATTCTACTTGGCGTGATTAAAACACTAGTTTTGATCTAGAGATGTTTTGCCTTTTGTGAATGTGTGTGCCATTTCCAACCAATACGATAAATAAAGACTGTGTGTCCCTATTTGAATGTTTTACAATGTATAAAATAAAACTCAGAGGATTACAAAGGGAGTAGATTAGAGTAAAACTCGGTTCTTTTCCTGGGCCTGAGGGAATGGGTCAGTGTCAGCCCTCAGGTTAAGAACCCCTGTGTGAGCAATTCACTTTCGCGAACACCTACAGTGCCCTAACCTAGAGTCTGGATAAGTTGACTATAAATAAAACCTTAGAACACTTCTTGGCAATTAAGTATTTCAGATGCTGATCCACTTGTCATGATTCTAACACTTCCCTCCCCCTCCTACCTACTCACTCACCCAGATACACAGGTGCACATACGTCACAAACCGCCCCCCCCCCTGCAATCAAAACACACTAGCGCGCATTCACACACACTTTCAGGGCTGCTGTCAATGGAGAGGGCGGCATAAGGCCCTAGTCCATCCCATCCCACCCCTTCTCTGCCCTTAGTCATGCTCCCTGACTTCCCTCAGTGCCAGCTCCTCAGACTCCCTCCTTCAGGGCTTATTATCTCTGTAGGACAGCGCTCACCACCCTGGCTTTTCTTAGCTTCCTCCGCAGCATTAGGAATTGATAGCTGTCATCTGCCCCGGAATAATGGTGGGGACTGGTGGCAGCTCAGCCCAGAGTCTTTGACCTTTATTTTCTCAGGCTTCAGTGAACCTTCGGCGGCAGGTGTTTTCCTTTGATAGGCAGCTTCTGCCTCCCACCAGACAACAGTTTCTCCATGTGTCATGCCCAGGCTACAGCGGAAGCTCTGGCTTGGCTCACCGCAGCCATGCTGAACATGCTGTGTCCCCAAGATGGAGCAGCTTAGCCAGGGGTTGTGGGAGGAAATACAGTCACTGTCACAACTGAATTATGTGGGTGCTCCCCCAAGGGTTTGCTACAGCAATTTCCTGCTGCCAGAGCAAAGGAAATTGTTTACGCCTTTACACATAAGAAGAGGAAGGCTCTCGGAACAGATTGCAGGTAACGCAAGCTGGTAGGAAGTCTCTTTCTTGTGAGTCATGCTATGGCTAAATTGGATGCTCTCCCAATGATAGGTTAGAACCTTGACCTCCAGTGTTTCAGAAGGCAATCAAATTTGCAGAAAAGGGTGTTTACAGAGGTAATCAAATTAAAAGAAGGTGGTTGGGGCTACTGAGACGGCTTCTCTAAAAATAAGATGGCGGGATTAGTAGACTAGACAGTCTAGCAAGCTCCTTTAAAACTTATCACGTTACTCATAGATATTATTCACTGTGTGTGCGGTGATGCCGGTAAAGACACCCTGCCACTGAGCTTGATGACCTGAGTTTGATTCCTGAGACCTACATGCTGAAGATACAGGACAGACAGACTTCTGTGAGTTATCTTCTCACCTCAACCCTCAGGCCATGATATGCACCCCTACTCCCACCCCACTCCCCCACACCACACACACAGTGAATAAATAATATGTGCTAAAATTTCAAAGGAGGTGTCTAGAATGTCTATTCTACAAAGACACCTACAATATAAAGTAAGAGGGGCAGGGGCAGAGAGGCAGACCCACAAAGAGTCAATCATTGTGCAGAGACACCGAGATGACCCAGAAGGCATCTACAAGCTGAGGAAGGAGGGCTCAGAAGAAACCAACCCTGTTGCCCTCTTGATTTTGGCTTTCTAACCTCCAGATTGTGAGCAGTGGCTCAGTCTGTCATGTCTGACTCTGACGTAGTAGTGGGGGTGCAGAATGGTGTCCCCGCGTCTGCACACAAAGCAGTTGCAAATGACAGCTGTGCTTGTCTCCTGCTGCTCTGAGGGGCCAGGTTCTGTGCTCATAGTCAACACAGGAAAGGGTGGAAGAAGAGTTCCATCACTTCCCTCCAGGACGGAAGGCAGTTGGACTGCTCTAGAATGGACTCTATTGCTAGAACTCCCAGAACAGAAACAGAAATATAAATATAGGTATTTGCATTCTACCTAATAGCTTTAAAGATGAGATGTCTTGGCTTTGACCTCAATGACAGCCTCTAACCATGTTATACATGTTATACAGTTAGAAGCTCAGATGTAGCCTAGGACTTCAGATGGCTTCAGTCACATCATTTCATACAAGAAGCAAGACCCTGAGACCTTGAGAAGGGGTGGACTTGCTCAAGGTCACAGAGCAGGAAAAATGTCCCACCCTCTGAAACACTTCACCTCCTCATTGAATCTCCAGCACTACAAGCTGCAAACTGTAGGACCCATACATGGTAAGCTTCATAGGAACAGACCATCCAAAGGAAGCTCTTAACATTTCAACCATTATCACCTGCCAGTGTAGGACCAGCCAAGATAAGCTTAATAAAGGCTTGAGTCTCAGTAGTTTACTCTGAGGCAATACCTGGTTGCAGGAAGGACCACAAACTGAAATTACTCAAGCATCAGCCAGGAACAGACCATCTAAAGGAAATTCCTAACATTCCAAATGTTGTAGATGGGATCACCTGCCAACACACACCCACTGCCTTTCACCAGGACACCCCTAGACAAATGTCAACCAATCAGAATTGAACCCATCACCCCAAATTCTGCTCATGTAACTTTTCTGGGTTTTGCCTTTAAATAGTGCTCTCTAGAAGGGTGGGGGACCTCCTCTTGCTGCTGTGCTGATGAGGTCCCTGTAGGCTTGTACTGATGCAAGGTAATTAACCTTGCTTTTGTGTTTAGGTGAGTAGATCTCTCTGGTGGTCTTTTGGGGTCCCCCAGGACAGGGCAAAATACTTTAACCCACTAGGTTTTCCACTACCCAGGAAATGGCAGAAATTCTTCATACCTCCTCAAGGTCATTGCAAGTTGGGCTTATAATCATTTATATTTATTTCAGCAATATGGAGGCATGGGAACACAAGGCTCCTGCCTCTCTGTAATATTGCATAATCAGCTTGATCAATTTTGAGTTGCTCCAGTTTCACTATTTAAATGGTTTCACAGTTCATCCATAAAACAGAATTCAGAAGCTGTAAGCAGTATGGTATGCTCATGGCAAATTATTAACAATCCTTTGCCTCAGTTTTCTTACTTAAAGTAGGCATTTATACTCCCTTAAGATTATATGAAATAACGCATAAAAAAAGGTTTAATAGCCATAACAACTCAATAGATGTGAATGAGTCTTATTCTAGTTACAAGTAAGAAAATGTAACGCAATAGTGGTCTTATAAATGTTTTCATGGAAATGTAAAAGAATTATTATTATAACTCTAATAACTACAGGATGGAAAAACAGAAATCTTGGACTCTGAATTGAGAAATCTAATAATCAAATACAACCCTGCCATGAAGGCATCTGTGACTTGGGAAAAGGGTTAACCTTTCTGGGTCTCAGTGCTTTAATAACCAGCTCTAATGCTAAATTCCCAATGAGAGAGAGAAAAACACCCTAAGAAGTACAGTGCACAGCTTGACCTACTCAGGAAACAGTCCCACCTGGCTGAGAGCTATTGTCCTTTCTGAAGTAAGGGAGATGCTTCCTTGGTCAATATCCACAAGAAAAACAACTCCTTGGCCTTTGCTGTGAAGCACCCAATCCCCAAGGCAAGAATTATCCCAGCCTTTCCCTCAGGGGAGCCAGTCTGCACAGATTTTAGCTGGAGAAGGGAGCAGATGAACAATGAACGTCAGAGCCATTAGTTTTGGCAATTAGGCAGGCAATTAGTTCTGCTGCGTGTAGACCGGGAGGGGAAGGTAAATCAGAGCTCAGAGGTGACAGGAAATGTGAGTGGGCCTCAGGCTCCAGCAACGCCCAGGTGAGAGGCCTCACAACTCCCCAGGGTGGCTTTCCAGGAGCGAGAAAACTGCTCTGGGCTTTCAGCCTCCCCTTTCTAATTCCCTCCCTGAAGGCCCCATATTCTCAATGTTTTCTCCAGCAGAGGTCCTGTTGCTTTCTCCCCAGGAATCCTATCTGCAGTGTTGAAATTCTGAGATGCAATTTCCTGGGGACTCTCTCAGCAAAGAGAGAGAGTTTGTTGTTTTCTAAGCTTGGGAAAGTTTCCTCTAAGGGCCAATTAATTTCTCACTCATCTAGGGGAGGAGGAGATCTGATATCACATAATTTTATGACATAGTGAGGGGCACTAAAACAGTTCTTAAAAGGCAAAGTCCTGGGCTTGGGTACCGACTATGCATCTTACAAAGCCCGGGTGTTTGGTTTCATCAGCTCCCAAATGGGAGTAATGACTGCATAACCTGACAAAATGTGTGGTGCTTCAATAGGTCTTCTCGATTCCAATTTGGGGAGCATATATATTAAAAACTATGTTTATCTGAAATTCAAATTTATTTGGTCAACTTCTATTTTTTGTTGCTAAATCTGGCAGTCTTGGATGTTAACAATCCCCTTCTCAGAATGTTAAAACACCACACAACAAAAAATGAAAGGTAGGGAACCTAATACCCCTGTCTTTCTCCTTTCCTCGAATTTGGCTAAGGTACTCTACTGAGTCCAGAGGTTCAGAGTAACACTAATGGCAGCTGGCTGGTTTTCAGAAAAGGAAAATTTGTCAATGAGTTGCCTGCAGCCAGGATTCTAGGCTAGAGACTTCTCGAACCAAGGCAAAAGTTACAAAAGAATGTCTGGACATGACGTCACTGTGCTGTTCACCCCTTTCTAAGCTGTTTCCAGCTGTTTTTCTTGTGAGGAAGGATTTCAAACCTCTTAGAAGGTCAGGGAAATCAGGGAATGTGGAGAGATAGGAAACACTGGCCACAGTAGCGTTTTGTCCAGCAGACAGCGATTCTTAGGAGAAGCCGGGGTGGGAACCAGTTCATTTGTGCATAGCTGGTGTTCCCCGTGACCCACCTAACCAAAGTCACCTTCAGAGTTTGCGAGACACCATGCTGAACCAATTATAGGAACCCTCGTTAAGAAAAGAAGATGCAGAATTACAAATACAAAATTAGACATGAAACTGAATATTTACTTAGAATGAGAAATTCTATCATGACAAATTACAGGAGTGCTGAAGAATTAGGCCCCTTTCTTCCAAACATCCCTCCAAGTGATTTGCTAGAAATGCTGACACAGAAATGTTTGCTGATTATAACCCGGCTTCGTCTCCCCACCTGGAGCCTTAGCAACCCAGGCCCTCACACCAACCACCCTGCACAGGAAGGGGCCTGCCACCTATACCTTGTCAGTGCCACACTAGATCTTCTCTTGCACTTATCTGAATACGTTTACAGCCACGTTTGTTATACAAGCAGCATTGTAGGAATGTGGGCAGAAAACAAAAGGCTGAGGGGATTCTCCCGCCTCTGCCGTCTCGACCAACCGTCTGCCTCTTCCCTCTAGGTTCTTCTCCGTTTTCACTCCCAGACACAGCTTAGAAGGGCGAAGCCATGATGCCTCCCTGTGTTCCTGCTTTCATAACATAATAACTACAGGCTGGGTGGTTTATGGACAATAGGAAATATGGCTGTAGAAGGGGGGGACATCCAGGAACAGGTATGTCATCCGGTTGTTCTCTGTGTATGTCCTAACACTGCGGCAAGGCAAGTGAATGCAGTAGAGTTGGGAGAAGACCTTTCCTTTCATCAAAAGCCCGTTCCCGCACCAACAATTTTAAGGCACTCATGAAAGACGTTGGGACCTAATCACGTCTTAAAGCTGATACCCCTGACCACTGATTCCAAGAGCATCACACATCAGCATGTATTTGGGAGGGATGCTGAAACTACAGTATACCAATGGCTATCTGTTAGTGTGTTTTCCCGTTAGCTTGGTATCATTTTCCTATGTTTCTCCATACCCTTCATCATGGTGACATTTCAGGGCTGGATGACTATTCCCTGCCTGTCATTGTTGAGAAATCAGAAAAAGATGAACTTGGTAAAAGGAAACTGAATTTTAGGCTACTGTGAACAGTTTAAGCTTAAAACACACAGGCACACACACACACACACACACACACACACATGCACGCACACGTGCTTGCACATTCTTTTTGAAAAGACTCTAGCAACATTGTAACTCACACAGGAGTAAATAATTTGTCAGTTTTAAGAGAAAAATCACTTCAACCATTTAGTAGGTGTGGGCAGAAAAAGAAACTACCAGCAGGCTGGCGTTCCGCTTTTCAACTGATTTCTTCAGTGAAGTGATTCCAAATCTGTTGATCATGGCCCTCCTCAGGAGGTGAAAGACTGGAATAAACAGGTTGCCATGTGACTGGATTATGGGTAGACAATGTTTTTTCTTAAGAAGTGTTTCCTGATGGAATAGATTTCTACTGGAGCCACACCACACAGTTCTACAGTAATAATTTAATTGCATTGATTGGCGCACACGTTCCCCCAGAAGGCAGTATGAGGACCCTCTCTGGGAGAAACATGCGAACAAAACATTTCAACAGTGCTCAGTAGCTTTCCCTTCCTGGGTGAAAATTAGGAGTCGAGTACACTGTGATTCATAACTTCACAGAACAGTTCCTGTGGGTGGACACCTGTCACTCACGCCCCCCTGACAAGCCTAAGGCTACACCCTCTTACCTTTCCCTTTCGGAACTTCTCCATGGGGTGCAGCAGCTGAACCACCCTGTGCAATTTTGACTTTTAAAATCTCCAGTGTGAAGATCTAGAGCAGGGGTGGGAAAAATCAAACGAAAGCTCCCGTTTCAGATTCCACGCTGAGAGTGGGAAATGCCTCTCCTGTGGCTTGGAACCGGCTCCACAGCCCATCGGATTGGTAAGAAAAGGTGATTATGGCTCATCACAATTCACTTACCGCAGCGGACCAAGATGGATATGAGCTACTCGAATCACGGTTAAGGCAATTTTAGAATGAGCCTTAGCATTAATGGCCATGACTCATCGTATTCTGTGGTTCCTAATGTATCAAAGGTTGTCGGAAACGTCCCCTCTCTGCATCTCTCTTGTTCTCACGTACAGGGCAGGAAAGAGGGCTGAGAAGATGAAGTGGAAGGTTGTAGGCCACAGTCAAAGGATAATCTGTTTCAGCTACGAGGAGATGAGTTGCTATTTTCTGACAGTCTCAAGTGTTAGACCCTTCCCAGTTCTCAGCCTGGAGCATCCTTTCAGACTTTATGGCTTCGATGCTTGGGATGAATGGTGGACTGGGAAGGGCATCTGTAAAAACTGTTTGACTGGGCTCTTCAGGCATTACCCTTCACCCTTCCTTCTGAAGCAGTGACTCACCTGGTCTCACGAGGATCAGGATACTCAAAAGACTTCTTCTGTCTGTCAAAGACAAAAAAAAAGAAAAAAAAATAGTGTGTGCACTCATTTTTTTCCCGGGTCTTAATTTTATAAAAGCCAATGTCTATAGAAACAGGGGATGGCATTCTGACCAGCCAATTTTCTCACTGAAGCCCGTACAACGTAAGAATTTCTTTGCTTCCTATTTTTATGCTGTCTTCTAGTGTTGCTGGCATGGGTAACAATCATACTTGGCGCTTCTGCCGTGCTTGTCATCCAAAGATTTCAAAGTGCTCTGCAGCGGGGTTTCCTCCTTGCAGTGGGAGGGGAGAAAGGTCAGCTCTGTTGGGCCTGCCCATGAGCCGCTAGGATGCAGAGAGCCCAGGTGACATAGATGCACACTCCGCAGAGTATCAAGGGCAGAAGCAGGCTAGAACACCAGCTTCTTAATTTCTCTTCATCCCAGCTGATGTGACTACCTCTTCACGGGGCCGAACCCGAGACTCAGCACGACAGATATGAATAGTTAGCTAAGTGTCTGACCCTACAGAGAAACTGACAATCCAAATAAAAGGGTTTGATTTGTTTTTGAGATTTTGCTTCTCAGGTGTCAGGAAGTTGGACCAAAAAAAAAAAAAAAAAAAAAAGCCTCAAAACATTGGTGTGAATCCATTGGGTGAAAATGGCTAGCAGATTTCGATACTGGAAAATACCAAAGTATTGGCAAGGAAGGCAACAACATGCTCTTAGAGTCTGCAGTTGGGGATGTAATTAGTACAACCACTGGGGAAAAAAAAACTGCTTAGCCTTGGCTTGTGAAACAGATCATACGCATTTAGTTCACTCTGGTAATGTTACTCCTAAGTATAGTCTCGAGAGAAACCCTCACCCAGAGGCTCCAAGAATGTGAACGCTGATATTTACAAAATAAAACGTTTTCCACAGGTGAAAATGACTGGGCCACATCTTTCCATAAAATATGGATAAAGTCTAAGCCCATAGATGGGGGAGGTATGTCAGAATATGAGATAGAAGATGAATTTCATGTAGATATTTTTTCCTGATGTTTAGAAGTAAGAAACCACATGCATGGCTAGAGGAGCAAACATGGGTTAGAGGCGAAAGGAGCAATAATGACAAGGGACGTGGTAGTCGCATCTTGGAAAAAAATCAAGGTTTTAAGGGGGACAGGTGCAGCACAGGGCCGCTGATCTGTTCAAGCTCTGGGAGATAGGTTCTGCTTCCTCACCACACATATGTGACACTATTTTCGGGCGTTGTAAAGTCATTTCAGTCAGAGCCAATGGGCTAACAGTAGGGAAGAAGACTTCGATGAAGGTATGTGCACAGCGTTTAGCTCATTGTTTAAAGACTATAAGCGGCTAACATGTTTGAGGGACAGCACTCCTTAAAACGTCTGCCAAGCTTAAGTCAAGACAGCGCTCCACACAAGGATGCCATGAAAAGATTTATTATAGTAAGTGTGTAACTAGTTTACGCAAATGAGAAGCAAGATCCGAAACCGCAATAAAAGTTCTGGGAAAGTGTACGAGCAAACAATTTCAGGAAAACTCGAATGAGGAAGAGATGAAAGATGTTTGAGCTGTGCTAGTAAACAAAGAAATAAAGAGTATGCAGGGAAGTTTTATTTTCTTGACTCTGAGGCTGCTGAACCTGGAAAACCTAGACACCAGCAGTAGTCTAGTGGGCGATGCACTGTGAAGTACGGCCTTCCAAGAGCCGCTCCAGAGATAAGATACAGTGGCTTTTAATTATACCTCCAAGATTTTGTTCTGGAAGATTCTCCCAAAGAAATCACTAGAGTCCTAAAAATATTCACAGCAACATTGCCTTTCATAGCAAAAATTAGCCTAAATATTGAACCATTGGAAAGTGGTTAAAATATTGAGCATCCTCAATCGAGACCATGCAACCACTAGCCATGGGAGCTTAAAGAATATTTATGGACGGGAGAGTGGCCCACAAAATTATTTGCACTGCCCAATTTCATATTCAGAGCACACACACATGAACACACACACACGCATGCACACACATGCAGAGGGATACGTGGAGGCTGTAAAAGGTTTAAATAGTGGCTGCTATAGTATGAGCTCTGATAGCTTCCAGTTTCTACTTTGTTCCCTGTTACAGTTCCAATAGGCAGTTTCCTAGATGAACAATGCCAGACAAATCCCATTTAAAAGAATATAAAGTATCTTCAGTACAGAGGAAGACAGTCCATAGTTAAAAGCCATAAAAGCTGAGCCATAAAAGGTTCATTGTAGTGCCACCAGCCGTCCCAGCTTGTCAAGGGTCCTGTTTCAGCAACATTCTCGAAAAAAAAGAGGACAGTTGGCCACCATCCTGCCTTTGGGTTGAGGGTCTCATTCTAATATAAACATTTCCCCTCTAAATTTTGTCCTTTCTCTTAATAATTGCTTCAGTCTCCATACAGATATGGCTACAGTGGCCTTGCAGATTTCTGCCTAAGCTACATCTTAAAGCTCTGTTGATAAAGAGCAGAGCGCATCAAGACTGCCCATGTGTCTTAGGCCACTCAGACAGACTCAGAGTGTACTCAAATATGTCATTCTTGTGTTGGGGAAGAGGAACCTGTCTGTCTCTCATTCCGGCACTCTGTATGTGCTGTCTTTGTGTAGAAGGTGAGGGGGAGTTGTTTCCAGTTGCCGGGTGAAAGCTGAGCCCTGGGAAATGTAGTTGGACTGGGAAAGCAAGTCCCACCTCCCCCAAAGGCTTTGTGGAAGAGGAAGGGCTCAGGCAAGCACCGCCTTTCCCACAGACCATCTTGCACAAAGGCAACACTCTCTCTCCCACTGTAGATCTGCAGGAAGTTCTTCTATCGTGCCCTGTGATAGACGTAACTGCTGTCTCCTTGACACTGAGAGGCACAGTGAATGAGCTGAGAAGGACTGCAGTCCATCAGAATGACTGCTTCCCAGGAAAGCCTCCTCCATTCCCCAGGGCTGGGATGCCTTGGAACTGCTACTTACCCACTCTCTTGAGCCTCCTTTCCTCAGGAACGCTGGATAGAGGGTGCTATTGACACCTACATGACAGGGTTGTAAAGACTTATATAGACAGCAAGAGTTCAGAGCAGTACCTGTAGATGGGTACGCAGAAGGGTGCCCCGAAATTCAGGAATGCCAAAAACCAGAAAGACTAGAAGGCAGGCTGAGAAGAGCGGGCAATTGAGCTGGCACGCAACCTTCACAGAGCCTAAGTGAGAACCTTCTAGAGCTGTCTTAAGCTGGGGTGAAAGTGGGGACTCTGTGCCTCTGCAAGCAATCAGAAGAGTCACCCAAAGAGTGAAATTGGGGGCTTAGAGTCATAGCTGAGTCACCACCTGGTGTCTGAGCTAAATCCATCTGCGTGGGGACTGGTCATCCCGCCACTGCTTTCTGCCATTGTCAGGCAGGCCCTTTCCTGTAAGGTGGGGACAGATCTGCTAGCTGACTTTGTTGAAGAAATCCCTTAGGGTTTCCCCAGGTCCTTTGACTCCTCAGTGGCCTAGATCCTTCCTTCCTGCATTCCTTTCTTCTTTTACTTAGATCAGCCCTCTCTAGATACCTTCATACTGGTGGTGAAGAGTTATATACAATACTACTCTCCCTTCAGGAGCCATGTTTCATGTTGGTTTTAGTAAAGCCTCTTTCGTTTTACTGTTTGAATATACATGATCTAAAAACAAAACTGAAAAAAAAAAGTAAGCAAACAAAATTAAGTACATTGTGAGCACTCAGGTGCCCATCTGAGAAGGCTGAAAGCAGGGTGGAGGAATTGCTCTGTAAAACGGGACTGAGGAAGTACAAAGATCCATTGTCATGGAAAAAAACCTCACAGGCAGGGCAAAAGGCAAACTGTAGGAGCCAGCCGTGATAAGCTTAGCAGGAAGAGAGCATCCAAAGGGAGTTCTTAACATGCCAACCATTATCACCTGCCAGTGTAGGACCCAGCACAATAAGCTTTGTGGAGTCCAGAGTCTCAGAGTTCACCCTGAGGCGACACCTGGTTGCAGGAAGAACCACAGACTGAGACTGTCCAGGCACCACCCAGGAATAGACCATCCAAAGGAAATTCCCAACATTCCAACCCCTGTAAATGGGATCACCTGCCAGCACACGTTCACCAGGACACCCCTAGAACAAAGTCAGCCAATCAGGGGTCCTGAACCTTAGAAATCCCTCACCCCCACCTTTACTACTATTAAAAACCCAGCTCTAACTGAGCTCGGAGCTATCCAGTCACTCCAATACATTGGACACACGGAGAGTCCGAGTTTGCAAACTTGTATAGAATAAAGGCTCTTTGCTTTTACATATAGAACTCAGTCTCCTTGTTGGTTTGGGGGGATTTTGCAAATCTGGGCATAGCACAAACAAGGATTAATTTGGGCTAAGAAAGGTGTCTTGTTTCTGAGTTTTCTCTGGTGATCCTTAAATTTTCTTTGAATATATATTTTGGGGGAAACTAAAAAATACCTACTGGTTAAAGTACTGGTTAGATCCTTATTATTCTGAAGGAATATTGAGAAATAAGGACAACCAGACAAATGGGGATATGGCTTCATTGATAGAGTCCTTACCTCGCAGCATGAAGATCTTCGTTTGGTCACCAGAGCCGATGTAAGAGTCAGATGTGATGGTGCACACATGTAGTGATGGTAGTGATGGACACATTCTGGGGCTTGCTGGATTATTTGACAAGTTCATGCCTATTAGAAGCCCTGTCTTAAGGGAAGGGAGAGGTGCCTGAGGAGCAATGACCAAGACTATTCTCTAGCCTAGTAGTTCTCAACGTGTGGTTGCGGCCCCTTGAGAGGTGGCATATCAGATATTACGTTATGATTCATAACAGTAGTAAAACTACAGTTACGAAGGAGCAAGGAAATAATTGTGTCACAGTGATATTTTATTTGTTTTTTTAATAAATAAAGCTTGCCTGAAGATCACAGCACTAAGCTAGCCAGCCACATTCATCAGCCATACAGGCCAGACAGTGGCGGCACACACTTTAATCCCAGCAGTCACACGAGTTAGCCGTAGAGGCGGGGCAGTGGTGGTTCATGTCTTTAATCTCAGCACTAGAGAGGGATATAAGGCAGGATGAGATAAGGACTCACTCTCTTTTCAGTCTGAAGATTCCATAGCGGTAAGAGCTCTCTAGTAGTTGGTTGCTTTGCTTCTCTGATCTTTCGTTTTGAACCCCAATATATGCCTCTGGGTTTTTATTATTCATGCTACATTTTATGCTTCAGATCACCACAATATGGGGAAGTGTACTAAGGGGTAACAGCATTAGGAAGATTGAGAACTACTGCTTTAGCCTTGAGAAGCACACACACACACACACACACACACACATAGTGAAAAGAGGAAGAAAGACAATGCCACCTAAACCTACACCCTATTTTTTTTTAACAAGGGAAGTAGGAAGTAGTAGAAGAAGATTCTGCGGGTTAATACAAGACATTGCTTAGTTCTCAGAGTCCTCAGAGTCCATACAGATGCAGTAAGTAAAGGAGCACAGTAACCACTAAGTGACAGCCTATGTTCGTGAAGCATGGGTCATGCGAAACATCCCTTTCTATTTTTCTCCCAGTGAGACACAGAGATATCAATTCGTTTAACTACACGGAGTGTTTGAGAAGGCTGATCATATCGGTTTTGTGAGTGAGTTGAAAGATGTAGCTAAATTATTAGCTGAGCACTGCTTCACCTCCATTCCTGCCTTTGTTCATACCTTCCTACCGTCAGTTTTCATTCTACACTAAGGCAGGAAGCCACAGCACCCTCTGAGAACCAGGGAGCACACCGTCGGCTTCAACCTAAAGAAACTTTCTGAGGATGCTTCTGAGATGTGGCCTAAGACCAAAAGCATCAGAAGAGCATATGGTGCTGATTACAAATGCACATTCCTGGAGTCACGTCTCAGACTCGCTGAATCCAAATTCCAGGAGGTGAGACTCAGGGATCAAGCATGTCGAACACATGCCCTGAGTGATTCGTTAACTCTCTCAAGCTCGAGAACCACTGTGAAGTCAGTCTCCACCCTCCCACAGTTGTCAATGTTTTCACTTTAATTTTTCTCCCAGTGAGGGGCATCAAAGGTAAAAATTGGTTAAATTACGCAGAGTATTTGAAAAGGCTGATTTTATCGGCTTTGTGAGTATGTTGGAAAACAGAGAAATTATTAGCAGAGTACCAATCCACATTTCATTCCTGCCTTTGTTCACACTTTCCTTCAATTGGTATTAATCCTCTGTTCTCCACCCTCCCAGAAAGACAGTTAGTCCTTTGAATTTTAATATATACCTGGGCTGGCCATGTGTGGCCTTTAATCCCAGCACCCAGGAAGCAGAGACCAGACTGATTCCTGTGAGATCAAGGGTAACCTGGTCTACATCTTGAGTTTCAGACCACTCAGAGCTATATAGTGAGATCTTGTCTCATCAAAAAAACAAAAAACAAAACAAAAGAACTTGGCCTATCAAATTTGCACATGACTGAAAGTTGGAGGTAAAGCTGATAAACCAGATTATAGAATAAAAGTTAAGTCAAAAGACCTTGAAAAGGAGAAGAATGGAATGAAATTAACAATATACACTTAATAGGGTTAAATGTTAAGTTTTGCATCCAAGTTCAAAGAATCAACTATTTAAATACAAGGTAGGCAAGCTTCAGATTGACAGCAGTTCACTTGATAAAGATTTAAAGTTCAATGAGAGTCAAAAAGGGGAATATTATTTTTAACAGAAACTACTACAAATTGTAGAAGGCATTAGTAGAAATTGAACTTAAGAGGGGAGGGGCAAAGCTGTGCCCTTACTTCATGCGCTGTTGAAGCAAAAGGCTCTTGAATATTTGAAAATGTGTAGAGATTAATAACCTTGGTATAGTTTGGATGTTAGATGTCTTTCATGGACCATGTAATAGCGAAGGCTTGCTCCCCAGAGTGGTACTGATCAGAAGTGGAGAACCATTAGGAGATGGAGTGTCTGGGAGAGTGTTAGACCATGGGATTGTAGGCCCATGGTCTCTGTTTCCTCCTGTTTACTGGTACAGGGAGTGAAAGTTGTCCTTAGCTTTCCTGACATGAGGTCTTACTGAAGAACACCTACCCTGTGGGGACCTCAAGTTTGTGCTTGGAATTTCCATAACCATAAGCCAAAAATAACTCTTTTTTACAAAAATTAGCTGCCTCTAGTATTGTTATGGGCAGCTAGTTGACTAGTATAATCTATTTATCATTTTATTTTTCATTTTTTATACATTTTACATTCTTCCTTCAGCCCCTTCCAGGGTAGCCTCCCTCCAAACCCTTCTATCCCCATCAAGTTTTAAATTAGTCTTTTTTCTTTACTATTATAAAATACTATAATACATGTATATGTGTGTACTATATATGTATGTATACACACATAAACACACACACAGTCTCAGGGCTGACTGTCTAAAAAGAGGACTCATCCCTGGGAGAGGCTAACTCTTTCTCTCCCTTAGCAGTCATTAGTTGCCTATAGCTCTTCTAGGAGTGTGATCCCGGTGAGAGCCTGTGGACTTCCCCCCTTCCACGTTAGCATTTCTATTGATATTACCATTGCTCTGGTCCTGTTTATGCAGCCATTTCTAGGAGAGAGTATTTCATAACTGATTTCCTGATATTATGTTTTTGTCCCCTCTTCCATGATGTTCTCTGAGCCAGATGCAGGAGCTATGAGGTAGATGCAGTCATTAGGGTTGGGCTCCCCACAATCTGTTGATTTAGCATTGTGTTTAGTTGTGGTTTTCTGTGATGGTCTCCATTTGCTGTAATGAGAGGTTTCTATGATGAGGAGTGGTGGCTACGCTTACCTGTGGGTATAAGGATAATGTTTAGAATGTAGTTAGGAATATTGCTTAGTCTAGCAATATGGTGGTAGCAGATTCTTTTCTCAAGTACATGACTTCACTAGCCCCAGGATGTCAACTAGCTTTCCAATACCAGACTGCTGAGTGCTCTGAAGTCCAACTTGACAGCTGTAGGTTATCACCAATAAGGTGAGTGCCACTGATGTACCTCGAGGTGTATCTTGCCATGTTTGTCATTGTTATGGTTCACAGAGCTCATTGCTGAGTAGAACTGTTCATTGGAAGCCATCAAAGGATTTTCTGGTATTATGAAAGCTAAATTTCAGCAAGGGAGTTTTCAGGTTAGATCCAGCTGAATAATGTAAACCCTGTGACCTCATCAATAGGAACATAGCTTCACCTTCAGAGAGGCAGCCAAAGTCTATATTAACAGTCCACATTGTTTTGGGAGTCACTTGGGCTACCTTGACCAACCATTGAAAGGAGGTTTCTTCTGACTAGTACTGGATTGTTTTTGTTTTTGTTTTTGTTTTTGTTTTTTTGTGGGGATCATTATCAGTCCAAGTGTCATTACTTCCCTCAAGATACATACAAATATAGTATAATTTAAGTAAATTTGAAATATTATGATTTAAGGTTTATCTAGCAACCCTGGTGTTATTTGTTGTAGTGATATTTCATTTATATTGTAATAAATAAAGCTTACCTGAAGTTCAGAGAACAAAACAGCCGCAATGATCAGCCTTACAGACCAGGCAGTGGTGACACACAGCTTTAATCCCAGTAGACTCGTGAGTTTGCCATAGTAACTGGGAGGTAGTGGTACATGTCTTTAATCCCAGCATTGAGAGGAATACAAAACGGGAGGAGACAGCTCTCACACACAGTCTCATTCTGAGATATCTGGAGGCAGGATCGCCATTTTGTACTGAGGTAGAGGTTAAGAGCCAGTAGCTGGATGTTTCGCTTTTCTAACCTTCAGTTTGAACCCCAATTTCTGTCTCTCGGTTTTTATTAATCATGCTAAATTTGCTCCCCATCTCTCCTCCTCTTTCTGCATTGATCGACCCACAGTTTAACAACCTAAAGTTTAAATTTTTATGTTAAACAGAGTGTGTGTAAGAGAAAGTAACTGGACAGTGAGGTATATTAATCCCATATTATATGAAGAACTAGTGAGAAAACAGACTATGTTTCATGGGAAAGCAAAAACTCTAACGTCATGTCAGCTGGGCTGGGGTTGAGAGTCTATTTTGAAGAGGAAAAAATAGACTTTTTCCATATGGTTTTACAAGAAAGACCCGAGACAACTAAAATCAAGTTTCAGGAAAGACATTTTGGCTTAATAATAGAAACAATGATCCAAAACCGAGAGCGTTCTTTGTGTGGAGTAAGAGGATGCCCTTGCAGGACAGTGAGTTCTAGGTGATGGTTAAAACACCTGTGCCACATATTTTGGCTAGCGTTTCTGTCAATCATCAATCAATCAAAGAAGGTGCTGTATTTGGGATGTTTTTGTCCTTGTGCAAAATTAGTTTTACCCCTGTGTCAAGAAAAAAGAAAACTGCCTGTATTCCGCCCGTCCTCACACCACAGTCCATACAGAATTTCCATGACCTCAAAGCATGCGTTTTCCCCAACCAGCAAGCAGTTCTCTCAGAGGGGACACCAGCTGCTCCACTCTAATCCAGATCCTGCCCTCTAATCCAAGCTAATTCTGACGCCATCTTCCTGGAAATAGCATCAGGCCTCACAGATTGGGGCTCAGTTCCCAAAATCTCCTTCGGATTCCAGTCACACACACATCAAGACTATTCTACCTGAGCTTTTGAGTCACAGGGAGACGGTTCCCATACCTCTTCCTTGAATTTGATTACTTTGCTCGAGTTATTCACGGGACTTGGAGAGCACTGACTGATATTTGCAGCTGTGTAGCACAAAGAACACAAATGAGTAAATGCACAGGCAGGGTGGGTTGAGGGAGACAGGGCCCTGAGCTTCTAAGCCTTCACTAGCTGCTCTCCGCTAATGTCCATGTGTTCAGTTAACTGGAAGCTCTCTCAACTTTGAAGGTTTTATGAAGGTTTACTCCATAGGCATGCTGGTTCATAGGCAGGGAGGGAAATCCAGCAAGATACACTTAACCACCTCTGTACAGAATTCCCTAGAGAATTAAGGCAAAACTCTTCTAGAATAAGGCGAATATGATTATCAGATTAAGTTAATTTGGAAGTTTTCTTTATGGCTGACTGAGGCAGGAGAGGTTTAGAGCTTTAATGATTAATTCTCAGGAATTTATAATCTGGGAAACTTGAAGCCGTTTCCCTCCGGTATAAACTCTCCATTCTAGAGAGAAGACAGAGGTTCCTAAGACTCATGAAATGAAAAATTGTATAAGACCCAGAAACTTTCCAAAGCTTACACGGTTTGAAAAACCCCTAGTGTTCTAGTTGTCCCTCTGTCGCTGTGGTAAAAACCTGGGGAGACAATTGCTTACTTCAGGTCACTGTCCATAATTGCAGAAAAGTTAGAGCAAGAGACCGAGACAGGAACCTAGAAGCTGGAACCGACACAGAAACCACATAGGAACACAGTTCTGGTTTTCTCTCTCTAGCTCATGCACAGACAGCTTTCTTATGCAATCCAGGACCTCCTGCACAGGAGTGTTATCACCCACAGTGAGCCAGGCCCTGTCACATCAGTTAGCAGTGGCGAGAAAAGGCCCCACAGAGATGCTCACAGGCCAGTCTGATGAAGGCAGCTCTTCAAGTGAGGTTCTCTCTTCCTAAGTATGCCAAATTGACAACCAAGATTAGCTAACACAAGTCTATCACTTGTTGACTTGACACACAAACACATCACTGTTTTTCAACTCTAACCTTTACTTTTCACCAAGATCACATTGTAACCACAGCTCAACTTCAAATGTCTCATGGTCTTTAAACACTTTAAAACTCCAATGTTTCTTTTAAAAAAAAATCCAAAGTCTCTTACTTTCTGATTCCTACAAAATCAACATTAAGTTGCATACTAATTCCAAAGTGGAAGAACTAGGGACAATTCTAATCACATTTAAGTAAAAGCAAGTTCCAATATTACAGTTAGCTCAACCTCGGACATCTGGCCCGTCATCTGGTTCCAAAGTGCTTGGGCAGGTGTTTCTCTGGCTCTGCTACCTGATGCACAAAGTTAGGCTCTGGATGGCTCCATTCTGTATCTGTCACTGCTCTTGTCGGTTAACACCTAGTCCTGGCATCTACAAGATCTGGAGGACTGAACCTCCACATGAGTCATCTTCTGGCTTCTCTTCAGGGACTCTAAACCTGCCACATGGTTCCGAGCCTCAGCTCCTTTCCATGACCCCTTCAGTGGTGTAGCTTCCATGCCACTGGAACCAGTAGCGCACAAATGACACTCATATGTTCCCAGAGTTGGCTGTTGCATGTCTTCTGTGTGCTGACTCTGCCAAAGCACCAGCCGGAAGACTTTTCTACATATTCATTTTCGTTCAGTTCTAGAAAGCTTTTAGTTTCGTTCTCAATGTCTGACTTGACCCATTTTTCACTCATTCAGAAGTGAGTTGTTCAGTGGCCGTTAGTTTGTAAACTTTTTGCTGTTTCTGGTGTTATTGAAATACAGCTTCAGTGACACCGCTCTCTTAATCGTCATAACTGATCCTTCAGCCCCATGTGATCTCATCCATTATCCCAGGGAAGCACAGGTTCTCTTCCGCAGGATATCACACCAACAGCCTTGATACAGCCTTTGCTTTCAGTCACAAATGTCACAATCCTACCTTCACTGTCTCCGTTTTACTCACTGTTATCTTTTAATGTCCTTTTCCTTTCCCCTGTATCTCCCAGTTTATTGAAAATAGAGATTTTTTTCTCATATAATATATTCTGATTATGATTTCCCTTCCTTCTACCCACAGATCCTCCCCACCTTCTGTACAAAAATGATACGGCTCTGTGCTTTTTTCAGTTGGAAGACTTTTAACCACCATTTCCATTGCACTAGGGTTTAAATTGCTTATCTGATCTCTGTTGAACTTTGGTAAGTGGTACCTATTGAAAAAATTATCCCTTTCTTTTAGATTTTTCCAATTTGGTGGAGTACAGGTTTTAAAGTATGTCCGTCCGATTCTCTGGATTTCTGTGGTGTCTGTTATGTTCTCCTTTTCCTTTCTGATTTTGTTAATTCGGGTATTCTCTCTCTACATATTAGTCAATTTGAATAAGGATGTGTTTTGTTTCTCTTATTGATTTTTACAGAGAAGCAATTCTTCATTTCATTGATTCTTGTATTTGTTTAGATGTTATTGATCTCAGTACTGAGTTTGATTATTTCCTGTTGTCTACTTCTTTTGGGTGTGACATTTTTTCTTTTCCATTTTTTTTTTTGAGCTTTCTGGCACACTGTTAATTAATATGAGGTCTCTCGATTTCCTTTTTTTTAATGTAGGCATTTAGTGATGTGAATTCGCCTTTTAGAACCATCTTCATTTTGTTTTACAAGTTTGAATATGCTACATATTCATTTTCATTCAATTCTAGAAAGCCTTTTGTTTCGTTCTCAATTTCTGTCTTGACCCATTTTCCATTCATTCAGTAGTGAGTTGTTCCGTTGCCATGAGTTTGTAAACTTTTTGCTATTTTTGTTGTTATTGAAATACAGCTTTAATCTGTGGTGTTCAGATAGGATGCAGGGTGTTATTTCCATTTTCTTGTCTGTTGAAACTTGCTTTGCATCTGAGTATGTGGTCAGTTTTGGAGAAAGTTCCATGTGGTTCCTTTGTGGTTGGGCCAAATGTCCTGTAGATATCCGTTAGGTCATTTAATTTATATTGTCAGATATCTTCTACATTTCTCTCCTTAGTTTTTGTCTAGAGGACCTGTTTATTGGTGAGAGTAGAATATTAAAGTCTCCCACTATCACTGTGTGAGGGACAATACGTGATTTAAGCCACAGTGTTTCTTTTACAAACTTGGGTGTCCTTGTTTTTGATGCAAAGATGTTAAGATTTGCAATGTTCTCTTGGTGAGTTTTTCCTTCGATGGATAGGTAGTGTCCTTCCCTATCTCTTTTGATTACTCTTGGTTCAATGTCTATTTTGTCAGATATTAAAATGCCTACACCAGTTTGCTTCTTAGGTCAAATTACTTGGAATATCTTTTCAATCCTTTTATCCTGAGGTAAGGTCTATCCTTGATGTCAATGTTCGTAGATGCAGTAGAAGGATGGATCCTGTTTATCCATCCATTCTATTAGTCTTGCCCAACCTTCTACAGAGAGTAGCACTAAGTTATGGGGGCTCAATGGCTTTTCCAGCTCCATTCCAAACACTTTCTCAAACCTCTGAAAATGCAACATGGTTCGGTCCTTCCCAGTAAGAACTCCACATTGTTCTGGTACCAATTCCCATTCTAGTTTGTTTCTATTACTGTGATAAAAATTATGACCAAAAGACACTTGACAAGGGAAGGGCTTATTTTAGAGACAAGTCCTAGTCCACCACTGAGGGATGCCCCAGCAGAATCTCAAGGCAGGAGACTGCAACAGTATTCACCGAGACATGCTGCTTACCCTTGCTCCCAGCCTCCAGTCAACTGCTTTTCCTGCATAGCCCAGGCCCATTTACCCAGGAACAGTACATAGTAGACTGGCTGGGTCTTGTTACATCAATCAGCCATCAAGAAATCCTCTCCCTCCCAGACATGATCACAGGCAAGTCTAACATGAGGAAATTCTGCTACTAAGATTCCTTCTTCCTCAGTGTGCCAAGTTGACAATCAAGATTATAAAAGCAGTAATTTGTTTTCTTTTGGGCCATGTGCTGTGTGACTTTTCACTGAGGACATTTCACAAATGTTTCTTTATCCCGGGTACAGACCCAAGAAATAATTTACGCAAACATGGCTTAGTAAAGCAGCAAGTTTACTGGAGTGAGATACAGGAATGTGGGTGAGGGGTTACTTGCAAAAACACAGGTGACTCAAAGGCAGGGATATCACTCAAGCATCCACCTCAGCTTGAGTGACAATTTCAGAGCACTGAATCCATGGAGCTCACTGCCTCACCTGCAGGCAGGCCTGTAGGTCAGAGAGTTTCTTCTGTATCATGATCTCCCATGCAATATGGTAAGAAATGTGGCCTTTGGGAGGGAACTTGAATGCTCTAGCCTTATGACTAGGATGAGCTTCCTTATGATAGGGCTCATACTTGAAGGAATCTCCCTTTGGCCTTCATCGTCATGAAGTCACCATGTCCTCCCTTCCAGAGAAAGCAGCAACAGGGCAACAAAACAGTAGTATACAGTTGACTTCTAGCAGACACTAAGCCTGTAGGGTCCTTGATCTTGCTTTCCCAGCATGCACAACGGTGAGAAGCCCATTTTCCCTTTTTAAAATAAGCATTTTAGTAGCGGGTATTTTGGTCATAGCAGCACTAATGCTGTAAGGCAGAAGATTCTATTAGCGGATAGTGATGGTGGCCTTGGTACTAAGCGTTATACCTAATTTACCTCCGAAACAAAAATGTAAAAAGAAATGATGTTTTAAAAAAGATACCCCCAACACATTCTTCATTCAAGTGGAGATCCTGTTCTTCACATTTCTATGAAATCTTGGTTTCCATGTTAAGCCTTTGGCTCTTCATCTTACTCTGTCACTGAGTCATCATTCTGGGTGACTCAGACTCTGACATCGTTCAGAGTGAGTTAGGATTCCCATAGCATATTTTCAGTGTTGTGCAGAGGAAGCATGACCATGGTGGATCCAAAAGCTGCATGGTCTTAATCCTTAAGTTGTGGCATCCCAACTACACAGCAGTCCTTTCCAAATGTAGACAGTGAACTCAGGGGCAAACAGACCGTAGGCTGGCAGGTGCACTCTGTGCCAACCTGGCACCAAACCTATATGACAATAGGAATAATTATGGTTAAATGAAGGGATTGTTCCCCACTTGTGTGGAATTGGGCATTTGACATACAAATTTAGACATTTGGGATGTGAAATAGATACGAAAGATCCAGAGGCAAATTGGTCCCCAAAGTTATGGGAAGACGTTAATAGAAACATGACTATAGAGGAGGAAGGGGGGACCAGGGGAAGGAGGATAAGGAAGTGTGGACGGTGCTGTGGGATAATGCTCTTGTACCCTGTAAAGATTTGTTACTTGTATTGGTTGCTACAACACTGATTGGCAGGAGCCAGGCAGGAAGTACAGATGGGGCAACCAGACTAGGAGAATTCTGGGAAGAGGAAAGGCTGAATCTGCAGTCACCAGCGAGATACAGAAGAAGCAAGATGAGAATGCCTCACTGAGTAAGGTACCAAGCCACGAGGCAACATAGAAATAAGAATTATAGGTTAATTTAATTGTGAGAGCTAATAAGCCTGAGCTAATAGGCCGAACAGTTTATAATTAATAAAAGCCTCTGTGTGTTTCTTTGGGACTGATGGCTGTGGGACCAGGCAGGAGAGAAACTACCATTTACAGAATGGGATGGTGAATATGATTAAAGTACATCATGTTTATGTGTGAAAATGTCATAGTGAAATCCATCTTGCATGATAAATAGATGCTAACAAGAAGACTGTGTATATATATATATATATATATATACTAAAATTAGAGAACAAACAGGTGAGAAAGCAGAAACTGAAAGGAATTTAGAGTGTGATAGGATCATCACTTGGTGGGCATAAGAACTGTAAAAGCTCATATAGAGATGCTTATTGAGTTCCAGAGGTCAAAGGCATGGGTCTCTCTGTTGTTGACCCCATGTCCTGACACCGCTGTTCCCAGAATCCCTCAATGTTTGAGCTAACTCTGCTCTGTGAGCTGCACATTTTAGTCTTCTGTGGGTCGGTAGCTTCTGTGTTTGTTTCTATGCAAATCCTGTACAAGAATGCCTGACTTTCCACTTAAACAAAGAAACAAACAGAACCTGTGTGACTGGCAGTCTGGGACAGAGCCCAAGCCGTTTGCCACAAGCTCCACATTTCTTTGCAGTCTCACGTTGCTATGATCTTTAAATTTTCATGGGAAATTTGCATTCTCCTCCTTCGAGTATCTGTACTAGTTTTATATATATATACAAAAAATGATGTTTAATTCATTAACTAAAATAAACAGTTTAGGGGATCAGCCACACTGTTTACTCCAGTTGCTTCCCATAATTCTCTGCTTGAGATAAGGGCTACCTCAGTTTGAGAAACATGGTCTCATCATAAATTTGTTCTCCTTGAGTTCTTCCTCGTGAGCCAGAAAATGCAGTAGCTTTCCAGAAAAGTGTTTGGGAGACAGAGCATGTGGGGGTGTGAGCGCTGCGTGCACGTGAATGTGTTTACTGTGTGTGTTACAGTACATCATCTGATTACAAAGGCAGAAGGTAGGTGTGCTATGTATTTTAACCATTAATATTTGATTTGGGGGAATAAAATTAAGAACTTACTGCAGAAAAAGGAATGTAATATCCAAACCCAGATATACTAATTTATAGACATTTCAAATTTTCTGTTACATTAAAAGTAACTATGTTTTCCTTGAGCCAGTAGCATTTACTTTACTTAACTGCAGGCCTGAAGGAAGTCCATTTTCTTCCACATACCCCTCACTAAAGAAGTAATAAGGAGAGCCAGAAAACAGAAGATACAAGCAGGACAAAGACAAACAAGGACGAGAATTAGAATGAAAACTTAACTAAGGGTTTTTTTGGAAAGAACTTATCTCCATTAGATTTTATTTAAAATTCAATTATGTGAAGAATTAAATGTTTTTATGTTCTGATGTGTTCTTGATAGTTATTTAATGCTATTATTTATTAAAATCCTAAATAGAAATTAGTTTTTTAAATTAAGTATTGACTCCCAATAAATCAAATCTAAATAATTAAGTATAATATTAATGGTTAGAGCCTTCAAGGGGAGGAGGGAACCCAAGGCGAAAGCCCTTTTTGATAAAAAGTTGTACCTGGAAAAGTTAGGACTTCCTGAGCTCGCAATGATGGAAGGCTAAGACACGACCCTGCCCTTCAGAGAAGTGGGGGACCACAAACATAGCACTGCAGGCACAGTGATACAGGCAAGGGAGAGTGGTGGGCAGGACATGAAGCTAGGAGGTTAAAATCAGTCTTCACAGACAGGAGACCCCTGAAAGCATTTTGAAAGAATGCTAGATAAGACTGGAATATGGACTTTTGAGCAGGAGAATTCCAAACAGAAACAATATATAAAAAGTAGTAGCAAGCAGTGTGTGTGTGTGTGTGTGTGTGTGTGTGTGTGTGTGTGTGTGACTATGTGCCGTTTGAATAAAAAATGAGAAAAAAGATTGAGCCTACAAAGCAGGAATTTCATTCCATCTGTTAGCTAATCTTTGACACCCAGGTGATCATAGTGTACAACACATCTTCTCTAAAAGCTGCTACTTTTTTTCTTCTCATCCTTAGTGCTGGGCTGGTCAGGCATTGGTTTGGGATTATACATATTCCTCCTCCACACAAGCTTGGTAAATCAGAATATCTGAATAAAAGTGCTATGAAATGATGTTCTTATATCTGTAAAGATTTGTCACTTGTATTGCTTTAATAAAATGTTGATTGGCCAGTAGCCAGGCAGCTAATATAGGTGGGGCAATCGGGCTAAGAGAATTCTGGGAAGAGGGAAGGCAGAGACACAGTCACGAGCCAGATGTAGAGGAAGCAAGATGAGAATTCCTCACTGCAAAGAGGAACCAAGCCATGTAGCTAAACATAAACAAGAATTATGGGTTAATTTAAGTTGTAAGAGCTAGTTAATAATACTCCTGAGCTAATTAGGTCAAACAGTTTATAATTAATATAAGCCTCTATGTGTTTCTTTGGGACTGAACAACTGTGGGACAGGGCAGGACAGAAACTTCCGTCTACATAAAAGTTCTCCTATTAGTCCCATGGTTTAGCTACCTGGATAGAGCCAGCACCTTAACTTTACATGTCTACAAATTGATGTCACTGAACTTTGTCCTTGAGCTTGATGTCCTACATCACTTTACCACCAGGGCACAAGCCAGAAACTTATAAGTCTTATTTATCCTTCCTCAGACTCACACCCAGGCAATCAGTCTTAAATGTAACTCCAAAGGAGCTTCCTCTTCCTCTTTCTTCTACTTCTACTGTGAGTTCCTTTGCTGGGGAATCTCATTTCTTGACAGCACATCTGTAAAAGCATCTTCCCTGGACAGAATGCATCCGGCACAGCCATTTCCCAAGGCAGAGAGGTCTACCATGGCAAGGCTCTGCTTGAAGCCTTCCAGATGCATCACAGGTATGAAATGAAGGCCACACAAGTTTGGCAAATTCCTGTGTGTTCTGACTCCATTTCTTCAAACCCGAACACTTAGTTGTCTCATTAGACTAAGGTGCAGAGAAGACCTCTTTAGAGTCTCTACACCTTAGCACCTGATTTTTCTCTGCAGGTTGTGGTCTGTCTACACCCCAACACCATAGCATGACCAGGGGCCTTGATGAAAAAGTGGATACTTGGACTTCAAACAAGAGCCACCGAATCAGTAACTGTATTTTAGCTAGATCACTGGATGATTCTGGTATATGTGAAATGTTTAGGACTGCCTAGAGCATTCTTTACTCTTACCGTGCCTGTCTTACTGACTCCTGATAAATCAGTTCACTCTCTTCATGTCAACGTTAATATAACTTGTCTTTACTATCTTGAAATGTTATAGATAACATAGGTACCTATAGTCATACTTTAAACTTTCCTATAGTAAGGACAGGCAGTGGGGGTACACGCCTTTAATCCCAGCACTTGGGAGGCAGAGGGAGGTGGATCTCTACAAGTTCAAGGCCAGCCTGGTCTACAAGAACTAGTTCCAGAACATCTAGGTTTGTTACACAGAGAAAAACCCTATCTTGAAAAACCAAAACAAACAAACAAACAAAACACTTTCCTGTAGTGATTTAACTTCTTTGAGTAAATGGGCAACACCATAGACTAAGAAGATGGCTCGGTAGATCATGTGATTACTGCACAAATTTGAAGACCTGAATTTGATCCCTGGCACCTAATAGCCAGGTATGGTGGTGATGTGTTCATGGAATCCCAGTGCTGAGAAGGCAGCCACAGGAGGATACCCTGGGTTTGTTGGCCAGTCAGTCTGGCTGAATCGCTGAGCGTCAGGTGCAGTGAAAGACCCAGCTTCAAAGAATAAGGTGAAATGATTGAAGAACAAAACCTGTGCCCCTATGCCTACCTTTGGCCCCTGCATACATGAGGACATGGGGACACACACACACACGGGCATGGGGAGAAAAAGGGCAAAGGGCAAGCAGCATATTAAACAAAATTTCCTTGGGCACCATTATACTAAGACATAGCACAACCCAGGCATTCTGGCCCAGGCCTGGAATCTAGGCATTCTAAAAGTGGAAGCAGGGATAGTGAGCGTTCTAGGCTAGTCAAGGCCACAGAGTGAGTTCTGAACCAGCTAGTGCTGTGTAGGGCATTTGTTTCAGAAAAAAACAAAACAGGAAGGAAAAAACCCAACAGAATATAAGAAAACGAAGTAAAGAAATGTTTCCTAGGAGCACCAAGGGATGCTGGCTACAAATAGAGACCCATTCAGATGTACTATGTGGGGGACATAGATCCTAAAAAGTGACAGTTATGGGAATTTTCAGGATGACAAACAACTCCTGGCAAGGTTCCAAAGACGTCAAGACAGAATATTCTTTTTATTCACACACACACACACACACACACACACACACACACACGCATACAAAATCATTTTCCTAGAAAAATGCGTGTTTTCTAAAGGTGTGTTTGCAGGCTCTGTGTTCATACATGACATGGAGGGTGTTAGGCAATGAAAATTATAACCAGATACTCACCTACGTCAATGTCTGGCCTACATTTGCATACATTTTGGGACATGGATTGAACCAAAGAACATTTATCATCTTTAGCCTTCATCCACTGGATGATGGACTCAATTCTCCTGTAAGGGGCCATAGTAAGGTGCCCTAGAATGTCCAAACTGCCCAAAGGGTGCCGTTCTGTCCTGACTGATACTCCGCAGCTCCCTGAAAACCTCAAGTTACGCAGCCATCTCTGTCCTGGCTCTGCCCTGACTCTTCCTCTGCTTGCTATCACCCAGGGCTCTGTCCAGTCCTTTGGAAAGCACAGGGCCCTGAGGAGCAGGAAAGTCCTCCTCATTGTCTTATCAGCCCCAAGTAATCACCCAATCTGAATGAATAAGATTGTCAAACAAATGCGAAAACGGAAACACAAACTAAACACCAGAAATCAGAACAACGCTGAGAGTAGATTGAAGATATTGTCACCCCTCCCCACCATGGGAACCCCTCTAATAGATCTATTCTATGTGAAGACACTATGATTAAAAAGGACATTGGATGATCTTTCCCCCTATTCATATAGCCTTATATATTTCTCTACAGTCTTTAGCCTTTTATTCAGTGAATTCAGTACCAATTGTGTGCCAGGCACTAAGCTATACTTTCTCTGACAGATTCACAATGCATCATGAGCACCAGCTAAGTACGAAATGTGGTATATTTAAATGTGACATTATGCCTTCCTGGTGGTGCCATTGGGAAGGAGTGATTAATTCTGACTAGGGCACTGGGCGACCGCAGGACGGGGGTGGGGGCTGCCTAGGATGGGATCGGTACCGTCCATCTATAATGATGCGAAGGTTCCTTGAGGATCTCATGAAAGGGCACTGGGAGGAAATACATGATTTACTCACTTCGCCTCTCAGTGCCTCTCAAAACATAATGGAAGGCCAGCATCACACAGAGGTTTACTGTTCTGGCCTAATCTACTGGCCCTTTCCTGAGTGACTCTGAGCCCTTCTGCAAACCTGAGATCAACTGTTAAAATTGACTTTGCCTGACAGGACGGCACAATCGTTGCTCTTTTCTCAAACAGACGTTTTAAAATATTCTTTCTCTCTCTCTCTCTCTCTCTCTCTCTCTCTCTCTCTCTCTCTCTCTCTCTTCCATTAATGTATTGAATTTGGTGTTTGAGCCTGGAGGAAGTTGACCATCGAAACACACTTCTTAGCTCAAATCATCAATAGAGTAGGCTTTGAATATATTTGTGCTTTTAGGGTAAACTGTGAGGAGGACAGTAAAAAGAAACCGAAGCTGAAATCTACTGAACAGCTCCAATATTTAAGAGCCTCTGTGAGGAGACTGGCAGAATTTCTGTTCTCAGAGTGCTCTGCTTGCCGGTAAGGCACACAGCAAACGACTGTCAGAAGAATGAACCGACATGATTTTGATTTCTATTTACGGTGAGCTTCTGAATTTTCCTTAGATTGAGTGGAGTTTAAGAAAGTGTAATGTATTAAGGACGCCAGTCAGGAAGTTTTGTTCTAGTTTTGCTCTCCCTCCCCTCCCGCAGTGAATACCGTCTTTCAGGCACGGAGGATTCAAGGTCAGGGAATGCTGTGACCTTCCGAACCTAGCACAAAGGTGGCTTTTTTCCACCCTCCTTTCTCTTCACTAGTTTTATGAGCCGGTGCCAGCTGAGTCTAGATGATGCGAGCTTTACACTTGAATGAAACACTCCCTGCCCTCGGTTCTGGAAGCCCCACTCTGCTGCCTCCATCTGCTGCCTCCGATAAATGCTCATATTTTAAATATATTACAATAAGCATACGCCCAGTGTGGCTTTGCGGGCTCCGTGCTGCAAACAGCCCACAGAGAAGGGTGGGGGCCCTATGCCATAGACAACCTTGCTGGCTTAGCTGCTGCTTGCTTACAAAGAATCGCAGAGGGAAGAAGATGGCTCTCAGGGAGGAGAGATGAGAGACGTGTCGGGAGGAGCTTCTGGCGAACTTCCTGCTATGTCTGACTGGTGCAACAGGCTAGCAGGATCCCTGCAGGGCTCGGAAGATCTCCGAGATCCGAAGAAGGTGAACACATCTGGAGTGTGCTCATCTTGACCACATGATGGAAGGAAGTGAAATTGCTTCCCTTTTCTCTAGTCAGCATAACCACCAACTGCTTTTGGGAAAGACAGTTAAGACTGTGGGCAAGGTCTTTCTAAAGAGCAGGGCATTACCTTCTCACGGTCTTGAGATCACTCACTATTATAGCTAGAAGAGGGATAGGGGAACATCCAGCCTAATTCCTTTATCTTGGAGGCATCTTAAATTCTCATGACTCAAGCTGATTTCTAGGAGCCCTTCCCCCATCGTCTTGCTTCCTTGTTTGGCTCCGCCCAGCAGAGCCGACTCTACCTTTGCTTGGGGCCAAACACCCCAGAACTACATTTACCTCGCGAGTTCCTCTTCTGCCCCACTGGTTCTCTCTTCAGCAGGCAGGACTTGGCCCTGCCTGTTTTCTATCTTCTCTGCTACAGCTGCAGTCATATATTTTATCTTATTTTTTTTTAGAAAGCGTTTCATACCCAAGTGCATATAAACACCCACAGGAGATACAGCCTACTGAGCCCAGTGAGTGTCTCCTACACACACACACACACACACACACACACACACACACACACACGCAGGTTGAGGCCTGATCTTAGGCTCATCCCTGAAGAAAACTGACTCCCCCTCCCTCAGCAGTCATTGGCTGCCTGTAGTGTGCAGGACACAGAAGCCTTTGTGTTTGCACACATGCACGTGGAAATCTGGCATGTCTGGCACACAGGGTTCCTTCCAGGGAAAGAATGCAGACCTGTTTTCTGCCCAGACGTCTAGAGCTGACATGGCGTCTGGACTGGTGACCTTTGTGTAAACCATGTGGCTGGAGACCCTCCTCCAGACCCTAATTATAAAAATTTGTTTTTCTCTTTCTATCTGTAGAGCCCGTGTTTATGGAAGGGGTCCCAGGTAGTTTGCAAAGATTCTGGATGTAGTCATGTCTTATCAGGAATTAGATTACTTTGTTCCTCAAGGAGATTTATGTATGTTTTGTTGCGCACACGGGATTGAGTTAATTATCACAAGATTTATTTTCACCAGATTGGGGTGTGTTTCAAAGTGCCTAAAATAAACCACTCAGAGTTGAACTCTGGGAGTTTGAACCAATACTGGCTACTGAGTTGTGATGTGCCAAATGCCTTCTTGCCTCCTGCAGCTCATCGCTCTGCTGCCCATGAAGGTTTCAGAGATAACATGCCACATACACCATGTAGGCATGCAGACTTGTGAACTTTCTCCCAGCTGTGCTGGTATATTAACTGATACACTCTTAAGCAGGTGTTATGGGGCAATTACGTTGTTGAGAGTTCGTGGGCGCAACATTCCGGTCATGTCCAGAAGACACTGTCTCACAGCATTGTCCTGGTCCTCTGACTTCTGCAATCTTTGCATCATCTTCTCCTATGATTTTCTGAGTCTTAGGTGTAGGGATTGTATTGCAGATGAACCAGTTGGTGTTGGGCATCCCATGGTCATTCTGACCAGTTGTAGCTCTCTGTAATAGCCCCCATCAGCTGCCAAAAGACGTTTTTTTTTTTTTTGTTTTTTTTTTTTTAAATGAAGGGTAAGAGCTGCACTTACATATAGATAGAAGGATAAGTATTTAGAAGGCAATTATATTAGCTTAGAAAACAGCAACTGAGGTTCTCCTTTAGGGTCTATGACCTCTCCAGTCATGGGTACTTCGGTAGGCTTACAGTGCCAAGCCTGAGTTCCCGCTTACTGAATTAGCTTTTAAGTCCAACGAGAGGTCAGTTGGTTCCACAGTGTAAGCGCCACTATGGAGCTGTTGGTGGTGTGTTGCTGGACTTGTCACTATAGTGGGCTTAGGATTTATAGCTGCATAGGACTCTGCACTCCTTTCTCCTCCGACAGTTGTCATGACAGCTTCCAAAGCTAAGAGAGTTAATCCTCCAGGTTGAGACTTTCGGGTCAGCGCTAGTTTAAACTTTCCAACTCTGTGACTGTCATCTTAGCACCAGGCTTTGGGAGGCAGCCAAGGGCAATGGCAATAGGCTACACCTTTGTGGGCCTCTTGCCCCCCCTCCCCCACCAACAATTTGAAGAACAATATCTCTTGCCTGGCATTGGAATTTTTGTTAAATAATCTACTGCTCCTGAGGGCATATCATCTCTTTGCGTAGGTAACTCCATTTATCTATCTATATACATAAATAATACATGTGTCTATATATACTATATATGTATTTTAAGTAATCTTATAAAATAATAAGTCTTTCCTTTGGACCATCACAATGGCACAGAAGTCAGTAATTTCAAATATAATAGCTGCCTGTTTGGTGACTGATGTTTCACTGGTCCATGGCCACACTCACTAGCTGACTTTATCAGTGCAGCAACAGATGATTCAGTACACTGAAGAGACCTCCTAACTGAAAATATTCACCATCTCTGTCTCTTTACTGAGTTTTCCAACGTGTGCAATAGTCATCTATTGTTTTTGAACAATGTCTCATGTAGCCCAGGATAGCCTCAAACTTACTATATAGCTGAGGCTGTCCCCTGATCTTCCTGTATCGACCAGTTAAGCATGGGAATTACAAGCATGAGCCACCATTCCAGGCTTCTAGCTGTATTGTAAGTTGGGAGATGACCACTATTGATCTCAAAACCCCTCATCAAGGTAAAAGGTAAAGTCCAAGGTCTAGGAAGGCCCTGTGTGACCTGGAGTGTCCATTACCCCCTGATCTACTCTGCTCACTTTCCTTCACTCTTATGTCATGCTGACCCCCATTGACCCAAGCCTAGACTTCCTCAAATAAACCAGGTGTGTCCCTGAGGCAGAGCCTTGCTTTTTCTGCCCTGTCTGCCTTAATGAACGTCTGGAAGCATCACGAAGGCATATTTTTGTCTAGTTTCTTTCTCTAACACACCCACAGGACCTGAGCATGACAGATGAGCAAGGCCTCGGAGGCCATGATGCACCATGCCAGGTGCCACTGATCCACATCCCAGCAAAGGTTCTGTAAATGGTCTTGCTCTGAATGCTGGCAACATCAGGCTTACGCAGCCTATAGTTCTGTGACGGCGTCTGATGTCCACGTTCACACTCGCCTCCTTCACCTTCCTTCATTCCTTGTAACCAGTCTCCCGTGCCATGCTTTGAGTCCCCAGCTCTATTTTTCTTCAGTGCATTGAAACTTACTCTATATGCTTCTACTCGTCGTTATTAAAACCTGTCTCCTTAGTTTCTATTACCTAAAGACTCTAGCACGTTCTCTTCTAAGCTGATAAACTCATTAGAGGCCAAATATTAATGAATAATAATGTCTCTACCGCCTGGAAAATAATTTGCATTTAAACAACTTTTAGTGCCTGCGTGCAAAGGGGTAAGCGATGGGAGAATTTTCAGTAGGCCCTAGGTCTGGCCCAGCTAGGGCAGCCACAGAAAGGTCCCTGGAGAAACATCAAACCACAGCCCATCCTTAGCTATCCACCCTGTCTCGGTAAGGTGAGCCTAGCCATCTATATTCCTCAGAGCGTGAATGCCACGGCTAGGCAGGGAGTCAATTAGAGGTGCTGGGAACATCTTAACTTGCATAGAAATAAGCCTGTCGTTTGTGATGTATGCATGCACTTACATATAGTACTATCGATTCCTCCCATTAGAACTTTGATAGCTTTTCATTTAGCTTTCAATCCTGCTGGCACCAAACACTTGTTGGGAGAGGCAAAGGAAACTGTATAGGCATAGGTTTAGTCCAAAAAAGAAAGACTAATTGGGTAGCGGGTCAGATATTGGAACACAAATGGTAAGCAGATCTCCCCTGCACTGTCGGACAAGAGAGACTCCTGAACAAAAAAGGAAGAGGGGTTTCTCTATACACAAGCACAGTGTATTATCATCTCTAGGGGACCAATACTGACATGTGACCTGTCTAGAACTCTCCCAAACGTTCCAAGACAGAGCAGGTTAGGCGGTTTGGCCTGGTTTCTCAGAAGGAGCTCCAGGTGCTCTGGCCCCCACGATTGTTGGAAATGAGCACATTTTCTTTCCAGTTAGAGTAGAACACAGTTTTCTTCTGTTCTCATGCACAGAACACACACAGGCTTCTGAGTGTGCTACCGGGTAGACTGGGTATTGATCTTCAGGAGATCCTGGGTTTTCTTTATTCCATTCTCTGGACAAGGGTGCTGCCCATAGAAGCTTTCCATGTTTTATCAAAATGTCCTCTTCTAAGTGGAAACTCAGGAGACATGAGTGCAGATTTCAGATACTTAGTTTCTTGACGAACACATAAAAAGATACTTTGTAACTACAGAAAACCCTGTCTCCCAGTCCCTGAATCTAGACTGACTAAAGAGAGAGATCAGGGATTCTTCATGCTATATGGAAGAGCATGTTGGTTTCTGCAGGCCCAGACATGTGATCAGCTCCTTCAACATGAGATGCTGGAGACCCTGCTGTCCATAAGAGAGGCCTCATTGGTGGCCTACGGAGTTCGGCAAAAATAAAACAAAAAAGCCAACCCACTGACATCTATAGCCTGCAGTGAAGAAGGATGCTTAAAAGAAATTCCACACTAGCTCAGAATTGAATATAATAGAGGTTTATTTATTTAGGGGGTAGATGCACAGATCACAATACTCAGCTAGAACTGGGAACAGTAACCAAGAGAGCAGACAAATGCTCTACATCAGCATATATAGTATATGCGGCCTCCCCAACTTAAAAACTACTGGCTGCAGGAAACACACAACATCACAGAAAGTACAAAATACTCAGAAGACAAGGAGAGCTCAGGGTCTGTACTTCCCCTTCCCACCACAACAGAACTTTCCCACTGAAACAAAGGGCAGAGAGAAGCCAGAACATTTGAAGACTTCATATCCTTCTGAAGGCAAGTCATCTGTCTTTGTGGGTCCTACATTCAGGCAGAGGACGTCACAGGTTTGTATGTAGAATCCCTTGGAAGACTCACAAAAACTGAAACCGCTGGGCCCTCCCAGACGTCTCACTTAGGCGGTTGGGTGCAGCACAGGAATGGCATTTCTTGCAAACTCTCAAGACTGCTGTTGATGTAGGTGCCACCCTGGGGCACCACACTCTAAGGTCACCTGGTGCATCCAACTGGCTTCCTGTACCGCCATGGTGCAGGAAGCTGTGATGGCTGGAGAGAGGAAAACATTTCAACTCCTGCAGGAGCAGCTGGCATGTGGGGCCGTCAAGCCCGTGTTTCATTCAATACAGATAAAAAAAAGGTTAAAGAGACATGGAGCCACCAACCTTTCTCTGAATCCCAGATATGTAGGAATCTCCTCAGGAAGTATGGACCTAGTTCATCCACTTTGCTTTCACAGTGGCTTCCTGACAAACCTGTGTGTCCTGGCCCACAGCCACTGGCCCAAACTTAGAGAGGGGCTCAATTGATCGGTAGAGTTACCCAAGAGAACTCACAGGTGAGTGATCTTTGTGCGGTGCTGTTTTTTGATAGTTTTTGCACAAGAAAACACAGCAGGGTAGGAGGGACACATCCAGAAAGCCTTGATATAAACAGGAAAGGGAGTCCTCTCCTGACTTTCCTGGCTGCTGCTGCTGCAACTCCGGCAGAAACTAGAGATAGGACTATCAGTCCAAAATGTCAGCTACAAAGAACACTTGTGGTGGGTTGCGTGCCTGCGATCCTCATGCGTTCATAAGTTTGAATACTTGGTCCCAAAGTAGTGGAACTATTTGGGAAAGAATAGGAGATGTGGACTTTATTGGAGGAGGTGTGCCACTGGGGGCAGGCTTTGAGGTTTCAGTAGCCCATGCCATCCCCAGTTAATGACCTCCCACCTGCCTCCTCCAGTTCTCAGATCAGACTTAAGCACCCAGTTACTGCTCCAGAGCAATGCCTACCTGCCTGCTGTCCTGGCCCTCACCATGATGGCCATGGATTAGCCCCCTGAAACTGTAAGCTCCCGACATACTCCTTCTATTATAAGTTGTGTTGGTCACTGTCTTGTTAGGGTTTCTATTGCTGTGAAGAGACACCATGACCACGGCAGCTCCTATAAAGGGAAACTTTTGATTGTGGTGACTAGCTTACAGTTCAGAGGTTTAGTTCATTATCTTCATGGTGGAAGGCAAGGCAGCAGGCAGGCAGAAAGGTGCTGGAGAAGGAGCTGAGAGTTCTTACATCTTGACTCACAGGCACGAGGAACTGGCCTGTTTTACTGGCCATTGCTTGAGCATATATGAGACCTCAAAGCCCACCTCCACAGTGACACACTTCCTTCAACAAGACTACACACCTCCTCCAACAAGGTCACAGGCCCTAACAGTGCCACTGTCTTTGGGGGCCATTTTCTCACAAACCACCACATGGTATCTCTTCTCAGGAACAGGAAAGTAACTAAGACAACATCCATGCTGCTTGCCCTGGAGAACTTGACCCTCAGCTGCCTTTAAAGTCAGTGTCTTTTATATCTTCGCCTTAGAAGAGGAGCGTTAGGAAACTACACAGTTGCCATGGTTTGGCTCATTTGAGAATGTTTGTATGTAAAAGAAAGGAAGCAGGGAATTTTATTCATCTGGGGATATCTCTGAAGAGCAGGACTGTGGTTGAACACTGCACGAGGCATCTGCCAGGAAAGATGACATGTTTATTTATATTCTTGTGCTTCCTCAGCAGGTCGGCTGGGGTTCCATCTTCTGTTTCATCCTCACTCTGGGACACAGCCTGAGGGAGCAGCAATCCTCAGGGTCTTGCTGATCACCGTGGCGGAGGCACATTGCATGCTAGGGACCAAAAGCTTCTGTTCGGAAATAACACATTTTGCTAGCTATGACTAGCTACTGTGCAAATCCCTGTCCACCTAGAATCTTAGACTATGGCTTTAATTTGGAAATGGGTCTTTTGCAGTTGTATATGGTTAAGGGTTTTGAGGTGATAGCAAACTTAGAGTGAACCTAAAACCAGGGATTTGTCACCTTATGTGAGGAAGAGAGAGGATATGGAGACAGAGGCCATGCGCAGGCAGGGGCGGAGACTGGAGTGGTGCAGTTTGAGTCAGGGAAAGCTATGGCTGCCAGGCCCCTCTGTCAGGGGCCAGGAAGATTCAAGGGAGGGTTTCTCTCCAGGCCTTAGGAGGACAAGGGCCCAGTCAACACCTGACTCTGAACGTCTGTCTGACCTCCAGAAGTGGACACAATGATCTCTGGCTGTAAATCTCTCATCTGTGGTAATTTATTTTGCCAGCCATAGGAACCAGCACCCTTGCCAAAGTGAGCCTGTGTCACTGCCAGTTCCTAAAGAGTGGCTGGGGGGTTGGTCCTGCTGGACTGATGGCTAACTTCAAGCCCTTTCTCTCTACCCCTCTAGCTTGTGCCCTGGGCCAACAAAGATAACCTTGATGAAATCACCTGCACCAACAACCCTTTTACTTCTAGGTTCTGTTTGAGACTTGCCAGTAATGGGAGCAGGGGACAGAGAAAGAGGTCAGAGTCTTTCTTACAACCCTTTCTCTGCAAAGCCAGGCTGGCTCTGTTTGCTGTGAAGGTCATGGTTCCAGCCACACATGCCCTACCCGCAATTTCTACATTGTCTCAGGTGTCTGATGACTGCGTCCCTGCATGGTGAGGGCGCAGCAACTGGTGCCTACCGAGGTGGCTTGCCTGTCTTCTTGGTGTTCCATGACTCCTCCCACAGCCTTGTCAACAGTCCCGTTGTTCATATCTTAGTAATTTCATTGAAGCATGCCATCTGTTTTCTTCTGGGACACAGAAAACACAGGAATGACGTCCGTCAGAGGTGACTGCGCATCTCCAGTGGACAGTGACAACCTTGCTGAGAAGCGGTACCGCTGAAGCAGAAGAGGTAAACACAGAGTGGGCAGGTGGATGGATCCCCTGGATTTCACTCCTCGACTGGGCAGGATCTCAGCTCTGGGACAGGATTCAAAGGCTGGCTGTGCCACTTGCTAGTTGTGGTAGGAAACTCTCAGAACCTCGCTTTCTGTTCCTGAACAGTAGGTATGACTATGCTCTTCTGGGAAGAATGTTGTGAGAATTAATATGGGACATATATGAAAAAGAGCCTATCTATAATGAGCAGAACAAAGACTTCTAAACCCAGATCCCCAGGAGTATATGAATGTGTTATCTGGTAAAGGAAAAGAGACTGTGTGGATGAGATGGTGCTTACAGATCTTACAAAAGGAGGATTATCCTAGATTACCAACTAGGCTCCATCCAATCATTTGAGGACTTAAAAGGAAAAGGAAGAAAGTAGGCTTAGAAATTAAAGACACGGGAAGAAGAGGGGAGACAGAGGCAATATGAGACCCCAAGGAATCAGTGTGCAGTGTGAGTTCTGAGATGTTTAGAGATGGAAGAACTCCAGACTGCAGTAGACAAGGCAGCAGGGACCCTCATCCTACACAGGCTGTAGCCTGTCTGCCACCTAGGTGAAATTGGAAACAGATTTTTCTTTGGAGCCTCCAAAAGGGACAGCAGCCCAGTCAGGGCCTTGATTTCAGCCTTGTGAGACTCCAGCAGTGAGACCAGCTGAGTCCCTTGGATTTCTGTTCCATGGAACTTCCAGATAATGTGCGATTTTAACCCTTCACATTCACACATTCATTACTCTTTGCTACAGCAGTAAGGAACAAATAAATATCCTTGCATACATCAGCTACATGTATGTTATCCAACCTCAAAGTGTAGAGTTAGATACCAAAGGGCTTCTAGACCCCAAACACTACTGTTTTCAAAGACTTGTGTGCTCTTTGATTTTAAAGTCTACTTGAAAGGGGACTCTCTTGGGTGCTTTTATACTTCTACAAGTATGGGTTCCCTGAATGAATAGTAGCAGCAGCAGGAAGAGCAGAGGCAGGAACAAGAATCATAATACTGCATGGCCGAGGGAAAATCAAGCATCTACTAGTGTCTGTCATACAGAGGGAAGTGCACAGAAGATCAGATCACCACCTCTGTGGCAGGAGAGACCTCTCTCAGTTCTTTGCCCCTGTGTCGAAGCAGTTTCTGCTCCTCCTAGTTCTGCTTTTGAAAAGAGACTGGCATGCAAGTCGAGAGAGTGGGCATCAGCTGGAGACCAAAAACCAACAAAAAGGAAGAGAAAGGGCTCTGGAACCAGGACACTTCACTTCTCCTGCACTTGGATATCAGAACTCCATATGCATTGTCCTTCAGACATTAGCAAGGACACCAGAAATCCACCAAGTTTTCAGATCTCCAGCTTTGTACTGGGAGTTACATCATTGACTTCCTTTTGGGATGAATCATGCTACGAGCTTCGTGATTCTTAGCTTGCAGAAGGTCTATTATGGGGGTTTCCAGCATCTACAATCACACAGTCAAATCCCTCCAATAAATTCCCCCATCTATCTGACCATCTATCCATCCATCATCCCAGACAGCTATTTTTCTATCTACTTATCTATGCACCTACCTACCTACACACACACACACACACACACACACACACACACACACACACATATTAGACTCTATGTATTCACAGTTCTGCATTCACACATTCAAGCAACGTTGTGTGGAAAATATTCATAAAATATATTGTGATTTTGCAAATAGGTACAGATTTTTTTCTCATTACTTTTCTAACAAATACAGGATAACATCAATTTATATGTTATATACATAGTATTTGCATGTTATATGTTACATGTATTTACATGTTACATATATTGTATTAGAGCATCTAGAGATGATAGAATATGTTAAATGCAAATATATCATTTGTGTTGAGAAACCTGTTGCTGAGCAATCAAGGAGGCTGGATGTCTCAGCAGTCCCCATCTGGCACTGAAAGCCTGGAGGATTCCTGGAGAGCTTCTGGTCTTTAATCCATGTCAGAAGGTCAAAGGCATGGGGTTCTGATGCAGTGAAGGAGGGCAGTAGTAGTAACAGTAGATGCATTCACCAGCAAGGAGCGAAAGCAGGTAGGCAAAGCACCCTTGTTTTTCCTGTGACCTGGCTATAACTGGGCTGTAGTCCAAAGATGCTACCCACTCTACAGGAGGGTCCTCCCTCCGTAGTTAGTCCTTCTGAAAAATACCCTCACAGATCTGCTCCGAGGTGTGATTTTAGCTGATTCCAGATCCAGTTCAGATGAGTCATCATAAATGGTATATTTTCATAAAATTCATACACATTCTCTATTTTGGCTACCCTGTCCCTGTGATGTGAGCAATTCTAATAAAATTATTTTTGGAATATATTTATTTTGTTGGTTCTGTTCCTTTAGAGAACCTTGACTGGTACATCATTTTATATAAAGGACCTGAAAATTCATAGTTTCTGAAATCCTGTAACCAGTCTTCCACAAACTCCAAGTAAGAAGTATACGACAGTCTATCAGGTCTGCCTTTCTGCATCGCAGTAGCTCATACAGAGATACAAAGTTACCCAGGATAAACTCCTCTGAGGTAATGTGGTGGAAGAAGAGACACACTTAGAGAAATAAATATCTATTGACAAGGTGAACCAGAAGTCAGGGGACAAGTAATTGAATCTGTAAAGAAACCGTGAGTTAGGCTAAAGACAGTATCGGGTTAAGAAAGACGTCTTGAAGGTAATGTTTAATCTCAGCCTTGAAGGTTGGTTTGGTATCCATTGGGTGAGGAGAGAGGAGAACATCAGAAGAACACGTGAGTAGAGGGAGCAGCCTGAATGGTGCACAGGAAGGAAAAAGTACAAGAGTGATCCATTGTTGCTAGTGTAAATAAATGCCTGATCAGAGAGAAGAAGTGAGCTGGGATGACATTGGCCAGGTGTTAAAAATATAGTCGCCCCTCTGCAAAGACCAGACGGGCTGTGAAGAAAGCTCAGTCACTAAAGTGCTTGTGAACACGAGGACCCGAGTTCAATTCCCAGAATCATCATGTGATATCTAATGTTGCTTGTCAACTTGACTACATCTGGGAATCACCTGAAACTCAAGCAGCTGGGAATGCCCTTGGGGATTTTCTTGACTGCTACTGGTGTTAGAACCCACTCTTTCAGGATCCCAATACAGATGGAAGACCAGCATCCCTCTGGGACCCACCTGGGACTCCAGCACCATGCCGACACTGATGCCACATCCAATCTCCTGGTCTAAACAACTATTAGCAGTTTGGCTTTTCTATTGGGAGATTGTCATTGTTGGGATGCATGGACCATAGCTTATAAGCCCCCTTAATAAGTCATAATACATACACACACAACACAGTCAAAACACACAGACATGGGAGGACTTCACAAACGTCATAGCTGGCAAAGGAACCATGCGTGTGAGGCAAGAAGAATGTCTGGCTCAGTAGGACTCAGTAGCCAGTGTTGGTTCAAACTTTGAGAGTCTGACACTGGGCAGTTTATTTTAGACATATTTAAGTACAGTACAATCCTGAAAAAAAGTTTCCTGGTACACAATTCCATGTGCATAATGGGGCATAATTACATCAAAACTCTTTTCAAAGAACATGCCACTTATTCCATAAAGATGGGTTCTATAGATAGGCTACATGTGTTATCTAGAGGATCTGGGGGAGGATCTAGTGTGGTTTCAGCCATACAGATAACGCAGAGGACACTTAGGCTATTAGCCACCTCCGGTCCCTACAGATAGCACACGGGCATAGTGATGTTTTATTTATATCTTAATAAATAATGCTTGTCTGAAGATCAGAAGGTAAAAATAAATCACTGCAGGCCAGGAAGTGGTGTCACACACTTTTAATCCCAGGATTTGGGAGACAGAGGCAGATGGATCTCTGTGAGTTCAAGGTCACCCTGGGCTACACAAGACCAGTGCAGAAACAGATCCAGGTGATGGTGGCTTAAACCTTTAATTCCAATACTACAGAGTCACACCTTTAATACCAGCACTAAAGGGGAATATAAAAGGGAAGGAGACAGAGGCTCTGGCCTCTGTTTGCTGTTGCCCAACCTTGGTAGAAGTAAGACTTTTCTAGTAGCTTGGCTGATTTGCTTTTCTGTTCTTCAGCTTGAGCCCCAATATCTGTCTTTGGGTTTTTATTATTTGTGCTGCACAGGGGTCACCTAGGCTACTGGCCAACTCCATTTTCAATATTTTGGGTGGAAAAAAGATTATAGATTCCTTTGGAATGACAACCCTGCTTGTTTAACATTCCAGATTTTTCTAGCGATTATCTGTGAGCTCAAGGATCTCTCTATGCTATCTTCTAATCCTCGCACTGAGGAGAAAGAGACGATTTCTGTAGTTCACTGATCAGTCAGTCTGGCCAACACAGAAAATTCCAGGGCAGACATGTTAAAAATATAACAGTCTTCATTTGAAAAAATAATCAGAATGTCTGAGAAGATTTTTGATCTATAAACTGTTTTTTTTTCTAAATAGTTTCTGAGAAATGACACCCCAGGCTGTTTTATGATCTCTACACAAAGGCACAGACATGTGCACTTGAATCATACATGCATGAACATGTATCACCCACACATAGATAAATAATCAGAATCATCAAGAACACAGTCAAGAACTGCAAACATCTGATAAAAAGTCACTAATGAGCCAGATGCAGGAACTCAGTGATGCTAAGAAGGTCTGATGTCAGATAGGTTTCAAGCTTAGTGCAAGAATTGGTTCACAGATGTTTATGAACACCCCTTTATATTTTCAATGACCATTCCTGGAGCAGTAATTGTGTCGGGCAATGAGACTGGCAGTGTGAATGACCCAAAGGCTACTCATTTTGTCTAGGAACGAGTTTGCACTAATCAAAAAGACAGCCACATAAACAGATCATTTCAATGGTAACAACATGGAGACTAAGCGATGGCCATTTGACTTAGATGGCCTTCTCTTGGGCTGTCTTTGGTGAGATCGTAGTAGGTCCATTTGGGAAGAAAACTGCATCTTGCCCTACCAAAAGCACAGACCATGTCTTGCTAGGCACTCAAGAGTGGTCAGCTGGCTGGGCGGTAGTGGCGCATGCCTTTAATCCCAGCACTCGGGAGGCAGAGGCAGGCGGATCTCTGTGAGTTCGAGGCCAGCCTGGTCTACAAAGGGAGTTCCAGGACAGGCTCCAAAGCTACAGAGAAACCCTGTCTCGAAAAACCAAAAAAAAAAAAAAAAAAAAGAGTGGTCAGCTGGATTTCAGGGGAACCTGAGATATAGCTGTGTCTCTCTTGCCACTGTGTGCCTCGCCTAAATGTAGCAAGAAATTTGTTACATGAAAGGCAACAAAAAGTATATGAATGTATCAATATAAGATTTTAGACAGGGTCGGGGCAGATGTAATGCTGGGAGAAAAAGGAAGGGAGATGTAAGGTTAAGACAGGTAAGAGAAGAGGAACTAGTCATGAATTGGGAAAGAAGGCTGTGTCTTTCCCACTGGCCTTGGGGTAGCTGGATTTCTGATCATAGCCCTTTCTCTGACCTTGTAACCATGCTCCACGTTCCTTGTCTACAAGGTCAGAAGTGATCTGTTGTGCACACAAAGGGAAAAGCACATGTCTGGAATTTAAAAGAAAGTACAGGGAAAGGGCCCAGGTTGGCTCTACAGAAAGCATTGGCAAGTGTAACTACAGGACACCTGCCCATTGTGCCTCTTTTCCTGTTTCCTCATCTAAACTGGACATGGCAACACCCTTTCCATTGCTTGTGTGAAGACTCCTTTAGTTAGTATAGTCAATGTGGGCTACCCATGTTCAAAATTTCTAATGTATACCATTCTTCTGTCCCATGCAGAGCTCAGAGTCTGGACAAATGTTTGGATTCATTGAAAGAGAACTCTCAAGGACTTTAGGTTCTGGAGTTGGAGTTTAAAGCTATTTCAGAGAGAAGCTATCAAATCTGAGCAAGCTTCTGTGGATTTTTTTTTTTCTGGGATAGCCCCCACTCCAACCGCAACATGTCCCATCTCAAATGCCTGAGAGGGCAGTTATCACCCAGATGGCTCTGATCCACCTGATTTGAGTTCATTCCAATTTCTGCACACAAAAAAGACTTAAGCACATGGCCCCAGTAGCTCCTAGCACAGCACCAGAACATCACCGGATCTCCACCTCTGCAAGTTGGGCAGTCCTTCCCAGTCACTCTTAAGCTCTACCAGGTTCGTTGCTTCCAGGGACAGCTGACAGCCTTTTTTAGCCAAGCAGCTGCTCTCTGATACATAGTGTCTCTCATGCTCAAAGTCTGGTGGGTGAGGATTGTTTTGTAGCTTGTTTTGTATCCCTATCAGCAGTGGGTAGACTAGAATCAACGGGTTCATTTGATAGCCTCAGGCTGTCCAGGCTGCCATTCAAATCATTAGCATCATAACTCTAACCCTCAAGTCACATCAACACATTTATTATACACTTACTATATAATTCCTTTGCCTAGATCAGTGGAAAGATGGGAAGACTTTCTAGTTTTATGGAATTGCTAATGTGGAGAAAATCCCCCCCCTCTCTCTCTCACACACAAACACACACACACACACACGGAAAAGTTGTATATTAAAGGATGTTGAGTGCTATTCTTTGAGCATAACAGCCATCGTCTTCTTCAGAACAGCTATGACTACTCGCGACTCTCGAGGTAGGGTCTACTGACAGTGGAAGTTTCCTCGTGGAAGGAGGATGTGAGGAGGGCCATTGAACTTTCCTTTGAGATTCCAGCTACCACCCCTACTCCTCTAAGCCAACTCTAAGTAGGTGCTACAGTGCACAGCCTATCCGAAGGTAACAGAAGGATGAGGAAGGCATTCATGCTGCCCTGAAAATTTCAGGTGCGGTTGCTTTGAGATCTTCTGTGCTGCTGGACCAGAAGTAATCCCTTACTGAAAGCTCAACCAACCTTTTGGTTCAAGATCGAGTTTGGTAGAATTTTCCTTTGGTTTCCTGTTGGTACTCTATCTTAGGGTGTCTCCCTAGGGAAATATTACGAAATAAGAACACACACACTGTCACAGCATCAAAGACAGCGGCATTTTTTTTAAAATCCCGCTGTCACACTGGATAGTTAGAAGATGGCTCAGACAGAAGATTTGAAGAAATACAATAGTGTGATAGCCAATATCACCAGTGAGTGGGCAGACTGTGCACCTCTTATTACTTAGATAAAGGTAGATGTCAAAAAACTTGCTTCAGGATGAAGGGTGTGGCTTAAAGCTACATTTGCTTTTTATTCCATCGTTCAAGAATTGAACCCAAACAAGAAAGAGGTCTAAACAAATTTGCGACATACTTCAGGTTCTCAATACCGTTGGTAGCGTCATGGATCCATCTACTCACACTAGAGGCGGTCTGCCACAATCCCTGTGTCCGTGCCTTCACCTCTACCCCATCCGCTGTGTTTTGCTCGACACATTTTAAACTACTCATCACGCAAGGAACTTGTTTGGCTAAGCCTGAATGGGGGCTGGAAACATTAGCCAACAAAGTAAAAAGAACGGACAAGGACTGCTTCCAGAACAAGTCAGGCCAGAGAGAGCCTAGGGCCAGGAAAAGGCAGAAGGAAGGAGCTCCTCGGGAGCCTGGCCCTGGTCACAGCCCCCGCCCCGGGGCTCCAGGGCTGCAGAAGAGGAGGCGGTGCCTTGGGAGGGAACGTAGTAAAAGCAGAAGCAGCGCCCACACCTGGAGAGGAGGAGGACTGGGGCTGGGCAGGCTCGGAGGTCCGGGTGAGCTGGCCACCGAGAGGGGACAGCCCGGCTGCACAGGGGCGCGTGCCCTGAGTCCGGGAGAGCGCGTGTGCCCCACGCTCCGTCTTCCAGGCCGGCCCAGAACACGAAGCCGGAAGAGAGCTGCCGAGTGGGGGGACCGTGAACAGGGAGGGAATCCAACTCTCTCAGCCCGGGAGCAGGCTAGGTCTCCGCCGGAGCCTGCCCAGAGCCTGGGTGTGAGCTTGGCGTCACGTCAACGAGCAGAGGCGGCCAGGCGGGGCGGAGTGCGCGTGCGCGGCTCGCTCGCTCGCGGGGCGTGGGAGCGGGCTCCGGGTGGCGGACACGCGCGCGCGCACCCGGGCAGCCTGGGCGGCCGTTCCAGCCTGTCACTGCTGCGGCGCTGCTCGCTGGTCGTTCCCCTGAAGACAGCGGAGGCGGTGGCGGCTCCAGACACCTGCGGCGGCGACCCCCCGGCGACGGCGCGGAGATGTGGCCCTTGGTGGCGGCGCTGTTGCTGGGCTCCTGCTGCTGCGGTGAGTGGCTCGGGGATCCCGGCGGCTCTTGGACTGGTGCGCAGCACCCGGGCGCCCCCGCAAGAGTGTGGATTGCACCCCCGTCGGTCAGGCGGCGCCCCGGAGAAGAGCGGAGAGGAGAGGAGAGGGTGGCGGGATGCGCGGGCCCTGTGCACCCCGAGCGCCCCCGTGGGAGGGCCCCGTGGGGCATCGGCGCCCCTGCCTGCCCCCCTTCCTCCGCTCTCCTTCCGTGGTCCCCCTTTTCCCCCCGGGGAAAGCGGGCTGAAGCTTCTCACTCTCCAGTGCGCACACGTAGGAAAGACTAGGAACAACCGCAACTGTGCAAGCCTGAACTGCAAAGAAAGCGAGGGGGGCAGCTGCCAGGAACCCCCTCCTCTTGTACCCCTCTCCCTTCTCGGTGCTTCCACGCAGCATTTGGGGTTGAAGGTCTGGAGTGGGAGGGCCGGGGCCTCTTGTGATGAAGTGCGCATTTTGGTGAAGTCGATCAGAAAGGCTTTTGCCCTACCACGTTAGCACTGGAGCAGAGGAGACGCGTTGAACCTAAGTTTCATTTCCCAACCAGCATTTTTCAAAGATTTTTTTTCCTGTCTGCGTATTTTGGTGGCTGTTGTTTTGAATTCTGAAAACAAGCTTCCTGGAAACACTTTTCTCCTGACACCCCCGCCGCCACCACCCTCCCCCCCCCGCCAGCACTTTAATGTATTCCTTATTATAGATTAAAGTTGTTTTTCCCCCCTCCTTTGGGGAAACGTTTTTTTTTTTCCTTTTCTTTTGAATTTACTCAGATGTTGCCAGTGTTCTAAAGACAGTAATAACAAATCAAAACACACATGCGGCAGACTGGTCCTTAGATGCCAAAGATGCATCCTCCTCCCCATCTTCTGTAAAGTATTTTTGCTGTTTTTAAACGTGTATCTCCCTTGTAAAAGCTGAGTGAAGAATAGGCTTTTTTTTTTTTTTGACCATATACTGCCCGTTGAGCTTCGTATCCATAGATTCCTCTGCGAACTTTTTTTTTTTGTAAGAATCAGAACAGGCTTGAAGCAAGGAAAACAGCACATGTTAAATTTGACTTACGGTGATGATAAATTAATTCAGCGTTAAACTGATGGTTAACCTCCGTGTGCCATTCATAAAGGCCCGTGTCTGGGAACTGGTTCCAAGATACCCTTATTCCCTGCTCATCACTTTCCCCTCCCAAGTATCTTGCATGTTGTAGCTGATAATAATAAAGATCCATGTTATCTAAATTGCTAGTAGTAGGTGTTTTCCGATCTCAGTCATCTTTACTATGCTTGTTGCCATTGCTATCATTATAACACTGTTTCCAAATACCTGTTGTATAATCAGAAAGCTTTCATAGTGAGCCAGGTATAAATTTGCAACAAAATGTTACTGATTCAGATGATGGAAGGTGAAGCTTGTTTGTCTGAAAAGTAAAAATATAAGCCATATACTGTGGTTTTTTAAGCCCTATTTTCAAGTAGATTTAAAAAAAACAAAACTGTTGGTAGTTTTGGTGATAGGAATTGTGTTAGGCCTATGTTAGCAACAGTTATGATCACATTAATTAACGCTCATTTTGTCCAATGTTAACACATCTGAATTACAAGAAGTGGCAAAATTCAGAACTTGCACTGTTTTATTGTGTTTGTTATTAACTAGCAAACAAACAAAAACCAAAACAAAACAGAAATCCAAACCCAGAATACAGGCATTAGGCTTTTGAGTTGTTAGACATAAGTAAATCAAGAAATGAATGTTTGTCAAAGATAAATTGGACTTTTGTGTGTATATCGTATGTAGGTTGAAAAGAACACATATGAAAACATGCTAACAGTCTGAGAACACAGGCAGTTATCAAGGACCCAAGAGGGTAGATTTAAAATCTAGAGCGAGTAGGAAAGCCATGGATTTCTAATGCTCATTTGTGCTGGGGTGGATCTCATTTTCAGTTTCATTTATAATGAAACGGGCAGCCAGGGGGCATGCCATTGTAATCCTGGCAGTTTCAGTGACCTCTGTGGTTAAAAGGGGAGTGTGCGGGGCTTTCTAACACCCCCTTCAGCCAATTAAAACCAAGTGCAGCCCTCTGTGATGGCTTACAAGATTTGGAATGAATGTCCCTACTCCTCCCCTGCATGTCCAATCACATTTCCTTTAAGAGCATAACAGTTTCCGGGTAATCACTAACTAGTAAATACAACCTTAAATAAATAATGTCAGCCGTATGTATGAGGCAATAATTTCTGTGATGGTTGAATGATTTTTCTTTGTTCCAAGTGACTTTTAAAAGTCAGGCTTGCACATGATTGAGTTAAAAACGTTTTATTATCTATATATAGCAGTCATGTAGCTGCTCAGGTAAAAATGTTTTCTTTTCTCTTGAAGAATATATTATTTTGCAGAGCAAGTTGGCATTTTAAAGGAATAAGTGCCTCTGTACGCTCCCTGGTCTGTGGGGCTGCAGCAGCAGGCTAGAGTAGCAGGCTGTGCCTTGCATGCAACGTCTACACTAGGACACTTCTCCTGGACACTTCTCCTGTCACCTGAGTTTTGGCAGATAGCTTAACTTCATTGATAAAGCTCTAGTAAAAGTTTGGAAGACCTTTTTCTAAAGGCAAAAAGAAGAGATACCTACCCCTCATTGATACATGTTCCAAATACAGAAGTCACCACAATTCATGTTTTTATTTCAGCAATGTTCTTTTTGTGCTACCATGTATGGAGGACCATTTTACCTGCCTTTGAGGTTTTTCCTGTCATAGCGTTTTAGATAAAATACAAAATTCTACATTTTTGCAGCTTGTGTCTCAGTCTAATCTAATGCCTACTCGATGATAAAGTTGCTTTCACTTTGCATATGAGTGCAGTCACTCGTTGGGAAAACAACAAGGATGATATTGTAGATTCAGTTTTGCTAAAGTCACTGTAGTGCAAATGTGGTTCTTATTTCCCTAGACCAGTGGTTCTCAACCTTCCTAATGCTGCAACCCTTCTTCATACTGCAGCTCTTCATACTGGGGTGATGACCCCCCCCTAAACAGAAGATTATTTTTGTTGCCACTTCACAACTGTAATTTTGCTGCTGTTGAGTTGTGATGCAAACATCTGATATGCAGGATATCTGATCGGTGCCGCCCCACAAAGGTCACGACCCACCGGTTGAGAACAGCTGTCTTAGACTCCAGGTGTGGAGTTTCCCTCTTTGTGGTTACATGGAATTGAAATTTCAATGAGAGGCTCCACCCTTCTTTGGATATTTATTCCACACCCGTGGAGCATTGTGGTAAGATTTAGAGTCTGTTCAGCCAGATTGGGGGAGGGGGTAGGTTAAGAGAATTCATAAGCAAAAAAAAAAATTTTTTTTTTTTTTAGTTTTCTCACTTTTAGCAAGTGTGAGCTCATGCTGCACTCCATCCACTACATTCTCCACCAGAGTCTTAAAGGCGTAGAGACAGACTTCAGACTTGAGCGCATCTTACTCACTGTGTGGTTTATGGAAAGGAGAAAATGCGTATCCTTCAGTAGCACTTGGTCCATTTCAGGTCATGATAAGGTCAGACTTCAGGATGTTACTGACTTCAAACTGCCCCAACCCCTGTAATTCTAGATCTGCTGGTTCTATCCTTCTAAGGGCACTTAAAGCCAGCGAACGGGGCAGGGTTGCTTCGAGTCAGACTGAATTAAGCTGTGGACTCTGCACTGGACCCCTGCCCTTTATCTTAGCATCTACCAAGAAAAGCTTGGACTCTATCCTTCTCCTGCCCTGACTTAATCGTAGTCTCAGACCCAGGTTGTTCCTGGCAGAGGCTGAGTCTAAGGGCAGAGCTGTAGGGTTCCATTCTGCCCGCCCATGTCTTTCATCATGGATGCTTCAGTGACCTCAGCAGCCATTGGGGCTTTCCAACCCATTCATGAGCATCACTCCAAGGTCACAATTCACTACTTACTCCTCTGTGAGAAGTGGCAGGATGCTGTTCACCTCCCAGCTGCCCTCCAACACTGCTACGCCCAGCTTCATAGATCACCTTCTTGCCCCCTCTTTCACCTAGCTCCAGAAGAAGCCCCGTTCACTTTCCCAAGGGGATGACAGCCTCTCTACCTCTCTTTCATATCCACCACCTCAGAGACCTATTCCCAGAACTTATTCCTCTGTCTTATAATGTAGATCTTGCCCTTCCCATTGACTTCTTCCCCTTAGCTTGCAACCGTTATCAAGGTTTACCTCGTAATTAAAAGGAAAACCGAAGCCTGAAAAGCTCCAGAAACTCCTTGCCCTTGTCCTCACCTCGACACTTGTTGGTTATTTAAAGGCTCAAGACTGCAGCGTCTCATCACCTCCCAAGTGCAGCTCCCACGTGGTCCCGTCCGTTGACATCCTTACATGGAAAGCAGCTACTTTTGAGTCCTTGGTTTGCTTCTTCAGCGTTTGACATCCGGTTTTGTCCATGTGAACTCTAGCCCTGCCTGTAGTCTGCCATATTGGCGTGGTGGCTTGTTTTGCTTGCTTCTCCCGCTTCTCTCACTTCTTTCTCTCCCTTGACTTATTCTTTTTGATAATCATCTCCACAAATATTGATGTGCCCAAATTTTGTTCTCTGCTGTTTGCTCTACAAGCACCCTGTGTGGCCAGTCTTTTTTATGCCAGCGATTTCATCTGCCAGCGATATTCCTGCTGATCCCTGAGTCTTTATAGCTCCGACCTTTCCTCTGAAATCCAAAGTCATAAACTGTAGGATCTACTGAACATGACCACTTCACTGTACCACTGGTACTTTTAATGCTTAGTCCGAAACCCTGAAAGGATAACTCCCCTAAATCTTCAGCCTCTTCTCCATGTGATTAATCTACAACCAGCTAGTTCCACAGACTATTTTAGTTTCCAATTTTCATTTTTCCTTTTTTATCTCCCTCACCTCCCACATCTGACTTCTGTTGATTTTGCTGCTTTGATTTTTAATGCCATTTTTTAAGGCCCTTTTTTCTACTTGTCATTTACCTGGACTGTTTCAGTTGGTTCTTAATAGGTCTCTCTTCTCCCCTTCCTGCCATTAATCCCCCTTTCATGCTGCTGTCAAATGTTATCTTTCTTAAAGTTAAAATAAACCTGAGTTGAACCGTCTCTTGTCAAGTCTAAACTCTTCAACATGACATTCAAGGAAGCCTTTCCAGGTTTTCTCAGCCATCTTCCCAATCACCTTTCCTAGAGCTCACCTGAATAATTTCCGGCTTTCAGTTATTTTTTCTCTTCTCTACATACTGTCTAGGTGGTTTAAGGAACATGTCCTTTCTTTCTCAACACATCTCTGCTCAAGCTTCAGCCGCAGCTTTGATATCTCCTTGCTAAGGCCTTTCTTAAGCATATGCATACGACTTTTTTGAGGAATTTTTCTATCCATATATGCAGCTGACTTGAGATTTTTCTGTTGTAACAGGCAGCTTTGCAAATCCACAGACAGACTGATAGAAGCACTGGGAATTCTCCTGACATATGAAAAGTAGTAATTTCTTTCCCATGTAACTTACAAACTTTGTTTTCCTCCTTTATTATGTTTTTTAATATTTGCTTCAAAGTTTGCATTCATAAGGAAAGTATTGAGTCATTTCTGGTGCTTGCAAAGCCCCTCAGGATACCAATGAAGTCATCTTCCTACCTTCTGAGAATAATAGAAAGATACATAAAACAGGGAGCAAAGGCCAGTAAGAAAGGAAACAGCAGTTGAGTGGTGGTTGATAGCAAGCAGGGGGGACAGCAACTGTCATCCCCATGGTGCTGTGACAAGAAGAGTGAAGCCGACAGACTGTAGCCACAGCTTTATTACATGGTTGCTAAGTATGGTTGCTAAGTATGTGAAAGGCAACAATGAGAGTTTCTTGTTCGTTCTCTCATTAAAGCTCTGCACAATCTCTGTAGAGTAGATACTGCTAGTGTTCACCTGATGAAGACAAGGACCCTGAGGTCCAAAAGTTAAACAATTCCTTAAGGTGCTACAGCTATGATGAGGGATCTGGCCCCAAAGTGGATGCACTCTTAACCACAGCACACACTTTATGGCCAGAGAAGGGTGTGGCCCTCCCAATGCTAGGAATCAGTATGTCCTAAGCGCTATTTATAAGAACTCATTTTGCCTATTCGTGGGTTTGCAGGAAGGTCATTATGATGGGAGATTTCTCTGGAAATGAGAGTACAAGATGTGAGGGCCGGAAAGGATCTCAGAGAACCTTGTTTGTTTTCCATGCTAATGCACTTAGAATTTGGCTTGAGAACGAGGGTGGTGGGGTGTCACTGGGCAAAGGAGTACACATTTGCATTTAGAACAGTTATTTTGAGGACTGTGGAAAACGCATCGGCATTGGCATGGAACAGTATGGAAGACAGAGGCAGGGAGCCAGTTTGGAGGTCTGGCAGTGCTTCAAGGGATAAGGGTGAGGGTATAATTCACTCAGTTAAAAGACTTTGGGTTTAGAAACTATTGAATAGGTTATCTTAACAAGATTTCTCTGTGGCTAAAGAAACAGAGAGGACTCCAACTTGATTTATGGGTCAAACTCTGATTGACTAGTAAATAACTGTAAAATATTATAGGGAGGTGAAGATTTGGAAATATAGTTATATAATTTGGGGACATTATTAATTTTTAATGGATTGTAGTAACTCTCACTGGCATGCCTAACAGACCATTGATTAAAATCTACAGTTTAGAAGAAAGGCGGGGTCTGGCTGAATAAGACAATGTGCTGATTGTTAATACTATTGGAGTAAGGGGGGGATATTTGGTAAGAGGTTGCTGTCCATGAAACCCTTATGTCTTAGTTGCTATTCTATTGCTGTGATGAGACACCATGACTAAGGCGGGTTATTTTTAAAAAGTGTTTAGTTGGAGCTTGCTTACAATTACAGGGATGAATGCATGGCTGCCATGATGGGGAACATGATGGCAGTATGCAGACATGGCTCTGGAGCAGTAGCTGAGAGCTTGCACGTTGACATCAGGAGATGGAGAGAGAGACTTAACTAGAATGGTTTGGGATTTTGAAACTTCAAAGCCCATCCCCAGGGACACATCTCCAATAAGGACACACCTTCTAATCCTTCCCAAACAGTTCCACCAACTAGGGACCAAGCTTTCAAGCATAGGGACCTATGGATCCATTCTTATTAAAACCATCACACATTAGGGGCATGAATGTGCCAAAGGCTAGATTTTAAAAGGGAGAGCAGGGTGGAAGAAACTTCTAATCAAAAGGATTGTTAGGGGTGGAAGAAGAAAGTTAGAAAAAAAAATGAGGAGCTGCTCTCTGGCGCAAGTATTATAGAGAAGTCAAGACAAAGTGAACTGTGTGAACTGGATTGTTCATATGACGTCATTGGTGATTTGAGCAAGAGCTGTAGTAATGGTAGAGTAATAGGACCTAGAGTGGAGTCCTGTTGACACAGAGTCTGGGAGTGCACTGAGGTCGAGAAGTGCAAAGAGATCATTATCTTAGGAGGATGCTGGGAAATAGAGGCGAGTGCGTGGGACTTTGTAAATTTGATGCATATACAATTATTAAAAGATGACTTAAAAAACAAACACTCCATAATGGAATTAGGGGGTATGGAGGCTGGTGGCTTGAGTCCTCTAGATGATAGACTATGAGAGACTGGAGTCAGCCATTGAAACAAGCTCAGAGTGAAGGAATTTATTTCTAGAAGGGAGGAAAAAAAACCCTATGGATAGTTGAGGCTGCAGGTAAGTTTATGTGGGCAGTATTCTGAGCTTCTGACTTCCCAGAAAGACTCAATTTGAATTGGTGGGGGGGGGGTGAGACTGCTGGAGAGTACAGGCTGGGAAGAGGTGAACTGTTTAAGAGTCATTAAAAGGGAATGAATTTTACAAGGAATGTCTGAAAACATTAGGGGCCCTGATGAGCAGTGTCTGTAGGACAATCTCCTGTTCTCCAGTAGCAATGTAAATTTTCTTAGAAACCTGCTAGACGGTTGATCTTCTGGCCTCCACAGCACTTAGTTCATACCAAAAGAACCCCACTTGTGACCTTGTGTTGTATCACCTGCTTACATGTCCCATAGTGAGGGTTCTCAGCGCCTCAAGATACGTACCACTTTTCTTTTCCATTGTCATATCCCTCCACCCTGTCAGTGTTGCGTCCAGGTCATTCTTAACTACAGCACGTTGTTACAGCACATCTACTGTACCATATGGACCAGACCTCTGCCACTGCACAGCTGTGCTCAGGACCGAGTTGGGGGGTTTCTGTTGGCGCTGTGTTCATCGAAGTTGTGACATCTACTATTTTTGGCGTTTGATAAAAGCTAACCCTCCCAGTTTATTTGATAATTTGCCTGTAACTCTGGCATCGTCCTTGGTTAAGTTTCCCTACTCTGTAGAATAGACGGCTACAGCATATCTTATATATGTAAATTTTCTTATGTTCATTATTCATGGTCATTGGGTTAGCTAGTTTTTCCTCACTTTGCTATTCCATCGAGAGGCAATGGACAAAAGATAAACGCCCATATCAGATGATGTTACTTAATGTTTTTAATAGCATGTTTGTACATAAAAATCTGCATTTAACATCTGGAGGGATGTTTTGGGCTACTCTTATTTACTAGTTATTAGTGTGAAGGTTGCCTTGGTTACCCAGGTCAAGTTTACTTTTCCCTTCTATTGATAGCATTTCTTCTGCATAAATTGCTTCAGCTATGAGATGTTTTTACTGCAAGAAGTAGCACAATACACTTAGTACTCCATGTGTTCCTTGTAATATATATAACAACTTACAAACCTGTAAGCTGTTTCCCAGCCACCTCGTTCTTACCTGGGGTCTTCTGGGGGAAGAAAATCCCACAGGATGCTGAGCCATTCACTGTGTCTTCTAGAGAAGAATAATTTTGAAATGACTCATATGAATATAATTTTTAAACTTTGAAATGATTCATGCTGCTATAAAATGGACATACATCAGAGTTTTAATTTTAATCCTTAAAGAACAAATCAGAAAGTAGACAAAATTACATTTGAAGGCAAATTGGTAGAGCAGACACATAGGCAAGCAAGAACGCAGTAACAATTTATTGATGGATATAAAATTGGTCTGTATCTTCAGGGTTTTTTTTATTTTGTTTTTTTAAAGTGATGTTGTTTGGAACTCTCTTCCATGTGGTATAAGTTGTTTATAAAACAAAATTTCTCTCAAGACAAATCTTGTTCATAACTGTCAATTCCAATAACTTACACAGTTGTAGATACCCAAGTTGAAGTCTGCAGAAGCAGAGCCCATCTAGAATGTGATGATTGCAGAAGTTCTGCTAGATAGTCAGCAGCACCCACTGACAGGACAGTCTGGGAACTCTCTGTCTGCTTCAAAATCTTTACAGGTTTATGTCGTTGGGACCTCACCCTCCGCCTCAGTCTCTCTTCATTCAATATGGTTCCTTGCCCTCGATGGCTCTTTCTCCAGGGAAATAACTCAAAACTCCAAGGGTGTAGAAAACATTATTGGACAGTTGGGTTTTGCCTGGGGCTTCGTAATATTCGGTGGCTAAGAGTCTAGAGAACTGGGAAAGGTGAGCCGTGGATGCCCCAAGGGTGCTTCCAGTGGCACATTGCCAGGAACACTCAGAAGATCCAGCTCATTACAGGAGATGCCACAGTGTCCAGTTTTACGCTATTGCCCCGTGTTTGTGGGGTGGACTGTTGCTTAGGGAGCATTTCTTAGAATCCACCCATCATTTGCTCTGATCCTCCTTATTAAACCATGCTATAGAAAAATGAATTACTCAAGACTACACTCCAGAGTGTGCCAGGCAGGCGGCTTGTGCCTGAGTTTTCTTGAACACAGTCCAGATTGTATTCCAGTATATGTCTTTATATTTAACTCGATGAGTATTTATTAATAATCACACTGTTACAATAACATCTTAAACCCCTGACTTTATTTTTAGTTTACACAGAAGGAGGAAGTATTAAAGATTAACAAAGTTAATGTTTTATATTCATTGGTACTTTGGGTTTTGAAAGAAAAGTCAACAAGCTCCTTGGATAAGAGCTTTGATAAATGGCCCAGTTATGAAATACAGCAGGAGTATCTCTGCATCTTGTTGTTTGAGTTAAATAGTGACCCTTCCTTTTACTCTAATCACTCAGGCACCGTGGCAGGGCTGCTGCTGGTGCCTTATGCCGTTGGGAAGACCCGATGAGTATACTCTACTTGTTAGCAGCATCTGTTCCTGGTTTCTTCTTTCTGGGATTTTTGAGTAGTTTATGGTTTATTGGAGGAAGAAATACCTGTAATCTACATTTCAAAATTGTTCTGTAGATTCAATGAAATGTCGGGGTAGGAAAATGCCATTCAATTGTGTGTAATCCTTTCTGAGACTTGCATACAAAATGTCTGTTGCTCTCTCTTTTGCAGTGGGAAATAGCCACTGAGAACATTTTTTTTTCTCGTTAGTATTCTAAGACTTTCCATCCTCTTGGAAAGATAAGATTTGATTCATTCGAGTTGCTTTGTATATTAAAGTATAATAGAACTGGCTACTTTTTTTTTGGTTATGCAGCCTGAGTGTAGAGATAAATTTCATATCACTTTAGCAAGTTCCATCTAGAAAAAGTATATAGAAGTTGAGCCCAAATATAATACTTGGCTTTTTGTTCAGAATGTTCCCATAGTAAGGACAGTATTTTCCTACATACATCAGTAAGCAGATATGATGGTTTCAGAGCTTTTTCAAAGCTAGATATTATACCTTGCATTTTCCAACACAATTGGTGAATTTATCCCCAAGATGCATAGTGATGTATACCTTGTATTATTAAGATTGAATAAAGAAAACTTACAGTCTGTTAGCTGGTATACAAATAATTGTTGCTATTTTCACCTTGTTCTTATACTGCTTGTTTACATGAACAATTGAAGTATTTTTCTTTACCTTAAGGGTTTGTAGTACACCTAAGATTAGATACCATAGATTATATATGAATAATATAAAACCGATAATAACGAAGTATTTTTGCATCTGTTTTCCAGGTTCAGCTCAACTACTGTTTAGTAAAGTCAAATCTGTAGAATACACCAAGTGCAATGATACTGTCGTCATCCCTTGCAAGGTCCTTAATGTGGAGGCACAAAGCACCGAAGAAATGTACGTGAAGTGGAAGTTAAACCAAACATATATTTTCATCTATGACGGAAGTAAAAACAACTCTACTGTAGAGACCAACTTCAGCAGTGCGAAAATCTCAGTCTCAGACTTACTGAAAGGTGATGCCTCTTTGAAAATGGGTAGGACTCAGGCTGTCGTGGGAAACTATACTTGTGAAGTCACAGAATTATCCAGAGAAGGCAAAACAGTTATAGAGCTGAAACACCGCATGGGTAAGTGATGCAGTTTGCCTGTACGGAAACTTGCGTTGAAATGTCATGGCCACTGTGGGAGTGCTTTGAGGTGGAAGTCACTACGAGAGATTAGGGCATTTCTCAGGTGGGTGGGTTTGCCATCCCCTGAGAAACCAAGCAACAAGTCTTGGCTTTTTCTCTTTAGCATATACACACTCACCATCCTGCCCTTCCGCTGCCTTGTGAGGTAGCACAAAGACCCTTACCAGAGGCTGGGCGGTGCCAATGCCGTGGGGTGGAGCTTCTCAGTCCTAGTACTAGGAAGCAAATTAAGCTGCTTATAGATCACCTATTCCCAGTTCTGTTATAGCAGGAGAAAACAGACTGAGTAAAAAAGTAGGACCAATCAAAAGGCCTCCTGTGTCCTGATGAAACTGACCCTATTAGAAAAAGAGCGCAATAGTGACCAGATGGCTTGGCTCATATCTATTAGCCCCATCACGCAGGAGCAAGACCAGCCTCAGCTGTATAACAAGTTTGAGGCCAGCCTGGGCAACAGGAGACCTCTCTTCAAAAGCAACAGAAAGTGGGGGAGGAAAGAAGAAAAGTGAAGTAGAAATTCCTTTGAACCAAAAGAGAGCTGACCATTAATAAATGCTAACATACTGACTGATGGCTTCCAGGAGTTCTGTCTTGCTTACTTCTGTCTTGCCTACTTTTGCTTTTCCTTCTCTTGAATGTTGTGTGGCTCCCCCTCTTGGTCATAGGACTTTTCTATTGAAGTAATATAATAGGCGGTTCTGTTTGTTGTCATCAAATGTACATCACCTGAGTGTGGTGGCCCAAGTCTGATCTCAGCACTAGAGAGACTGAGGAGCATCGCTGCAAATCAGCCAAGCCTGGACTATATAGTGAGTTTCAGACAGCCCAGAGCTTCAGGGCATGACTCCACATCATCAAACCAAAATAAACTTTTGCAAAAAAAAAATGTACTTTTTAATTATTCAATTAATTTGTGTAGTTCCTCCTGGTTATTTCATCTTTTTGTGGTCTTATAGACTCCAACTCTAGCCACGGAGCAGACTGTTCTAACCACACTACCCCAGCAGGGGACGAGAAGGAGAAAGGAGGTTGCACATTAGGTAATCATGCTGATTCCCGAGGGCTTCTGTGGCCAACCTTGCTCCACTTGCCAGCACACTGGGGAAATGGGGATCCACCCTACCCGAATTGAATTCAGGCTTGGGGACAGAGCCATGAAAAGAGTCTCTTTTCATGAATGAGTTGGTGAGTTGTGGACAGCACCGCGGTTATCTGAAGTAAACACTTTGTTTTCTAGTTTCTGCTCTGCTGGCTGATTTTTTTTTTTTAATACATACAGAGAATCTTAACAGTTTTTAAAGAGTGCATCTTGAGCTCTATTTAAAGCACCAGATGTATGGCTGATCTCAGGGTTGATGGCACTTGGAGAACCAGCTCTGGGTGGGATCAGGACAGCTGAATTAGGTCAGCTACTTTCCATCTGTTCCCGCTTTTAGAATGACAAAATGTCTGGTAGTCGATTGGGAGGGGGAAGGTGGCTTGATTAAATATTCTGATGTAGGATTAGAGATTACTCTAATCAGGCAGTCTGAGTTACCTTATTCAGGACTCACTGTTCACCTGTGTCTTCCTGGAAGGTACTTCACTGAGACCAAGCTGCATACCTCTAAAACGAGGATGGAAATCTTGTTTCCTTGGGATGTTTTTTCTGTGTGTTTTCATTAAATTTCCCTGGAAGTTTGCTGAGAAAGGAAGGAATGGCTTAGGAGGCAAGAAGAATTTAAAAGGTCTTTCTGTCAGAATCTCACATATACTGTTCCTTTGTGATTGATGTTAATTTGGGTTAAAGAGCTCTCTCTTTAAATATCTGTCTTTCAGGACAGTCTAGTCAGTCTGCAGTGTGCACAGGAAGAGGTCATCCAATACCTAGTCGGAGATTTTCTGAGAAAGTGGATAGGTTCATGGGAGTAAAAGGGCCAGACAGACATAGGCATAGTGACTTGCAAGGTAATGTGGGTCACTGAGAAGAAAATTGATAAAACCTCTGAGTCTGAGAGTGAAAAAGCCGGAAATGGAATGGAGGTGAGTAGGAAGGGCATCCCAGAGTCTGGGATGGAGACAGATTATTTTGCATGTAATTGTCTTATCCTGTCTTCAAATACTCCCACAGAACTAAGAGACAGGCTTTGTTTTGTGTCATAAGACGAGAAAATTTTGTTGTAGGGAATGGAAAAATTTTTACCAGAAGCTTGAAGTTTCTGACTTTTTCCCCATTTAAACATATTTGTGTATATATATATTTAATAAGTATATAGCATATAATAAATAATATATGTTTAAGCTAGCATTGCATGAGTCAGAGACAGAGAATTCTGTGTATCCCCAATTCAGTCTTCCCCAGTGGTTGTATCCTATGTAGTAGCTGTGCCATGGTATCAGAACCAGGAAGTCCACAGTTGTCCTGTGTACAGGAGGTTCTCTGTCGTTTTATTACACTTAGCTAACCATTATTGTGATTGCCATTTGGAGCTGGTCTATCAGCACAGCATTTCAAGGCTAACCCTTCAGTCACTCACCAGACTTTCAGGTACTCCTGACTATCAGGTGCTAATGTGCTATCTGTATCTGTGACTTCATCAATTCAATAAGAAATCATCAATGAAACAGTTAACAGATGATCTGCTAAGGTGTACCCCTTGAGACAGTGGGTTTCTTGTATTTGATTGTGTTTGTTTGTTTGCTTGTTTGACAAAGTAACACATGTCCACGACACATATTAACCCAGTGGGTTTTTCACTAAAGGTGTATTCTGTGGAATTCTCATAGTCTGTTTACTCATTCACCTCTGCAAGATTGTGACCCTTTTCAGTTTAGGATTACCCATCCAGTGTTTGAGGAAACCATGAACAGGTTTCCAGAGTTGGTGTTCATTACATTGTTGCTAGCAGTATGAGGGGCTGGATTTCTCTGCATCTTCGCTCTGATCTGCTGCCACTGTTTGGCAGCCTTTCCCCTTTTTAAGAATCGTAGGGTATCTTACTTTTTAAATTATCATACAAGGCATTAAATAGCATCATGGCATTTTCAAAGTATGTTTTAGTAGTCTCTTTTACCCCCCTTGTATCCCTGCCCCTAGTACTCCTAATCCCATCCTTGTAACTCCTCCCCCTGTCTCTGCCTTTTTCATGTCCCCTGTGCCCTTTTACCTACTCCCTGTCTTTTCTGATCACCTGTTTTCATCATTTATGTCTTGGTCTTTTTTGTAGCATTTGAGGCTTTACCCATGTGTATACAGGTACACCCCACCACACACACAAACCAGGCTAGGGGCTGCCTTTGAAAGAAAACATGCATCTTTTGTCTCTCCAGAACTATCGATTTTCCTGCAAGCTTCATTGTTTGATACTTTACAGCTGAATAAAATCCTATTGTGTGTATGTACCATGTTTTCATTATCTATTCATTTCTCCTTTAGGCAGGTTCCATTTCCTTGCTGTTGTGTGTAGTGAGGTACTAACATGAATGTACACGTGTCTCTGTGGTAGGATATGCAATCATTTGGATATATAGCTAAGAGTTATAGTTGGGTCGTACAGTACTTCTTTGTTCAGATATTTTGAGAAATTTCCATGTTTATTTCCATAATGGTCGTACTTGTTTGCCCTCCCACCAGGAATGAATAAGGTTTCTTCTTTTTCTGCATCCGTGTGACTATCTTTTGTGAGGTTGCTTGGTGCTAGTCATTCTGACTAGGATGAGATGGTGTCTCAGTAGCTTTAATTTGCAATTCCCTGATGACTAAGGACATTGAACACTTTTAAAAATACCTGTTGGCCGTTTGTGTTTCCTCTTTTGAGAACTGTTCATTTAATAACCTATTTATTGATTGACAGGGTTTTTTTTTTTAATTCTTTAGTTTTCCTTCTGTAAATTCTGATATGAGCCCCCTATTTGAATGTAGCTGTTAAAGATCTTCTCCCATTCTGCAGGCTGTCTGTTTCCTTGGCTGGTAGCCTCCCTTTGCTGTGCAGAAACTTCAGTTTTACGTAGTTCCCTCTGTTGATTCTTGGAGATGGTCCTTGCACTATTAGAGGTCTGTTCAGAAGGTTCTTGCCTAACCATTTATCTTAAGACGTATTCCCTAAATTTTCCTCTAGCAGTTCCAGTGTTTTAACTTTTAAATTAAGGTCTTTGATCCACTTTTATCCGGAAGGTTCTACAGGGAGATATCCAGTCTTGCTGTCACCGCTCTTTTGAATAGGCTGTCTTTTTTTATTCAGCTGAGTATTTTGACACCTTTGTTGGTTTCTTTGTTCTGTTCCGCTGGTCTCCCTGTCTGGTGTGTTTGCTGTATTTGTCTGTGTCTCTGTAGTGTGATCTGAAGTCATAACCACAGTACCTCCAGCCATGCTTCCCTCCTTAGGCTTGCTGTGGCTCTCTGTGCTCTTCTGTAGTTCCGTGTGGACACTCACCTTGTTTTTCTCTCTGTCTAGTTCTTTGAAGAATAACATCAGATTTTGATGTGAGTTGCATTGAATCTGTAAATCACTTTTGATAATAGAGACATTTTCATGATGCTAACTTTATCGCACCAGGATCATGGGATGATCTTTCCATCATGTAGCATTTTCTTTGATGTCTTTTGTCGATATTTTGAGGTTTTCATTGTTGATATTTGTCACCCTGTTCACTCCTAACCATATTGAATGACAAAGTATCATATTTTTCCTAATTTCTTTCTCTGTGAGTTCATTGTGGGTATTTGTTAAGGCTACTGATTTTCATATATTTATCTTGTATCTTACAACTTCACTAAAAGTGTTCATTAAATCCAAGGATTTCATGGTAGATTGTGTATGGTCTTTCAAATATAGCCTCGTGCCATGTGCGAACAGGGCTAGTTTGATCTCTTGCCTTCCTGGTTTAACTCCTTTCATGTCTTTCTCCTGTCTTGCTGCTAAAACTTCCAGTACCACATTGAATCAGAACAGTGAAGTGGGTATCACTGTCTCGTTCCTGATTTTAGAGAAAATGTTCTCTGCTATTGTCTGTTTATTATAGTATTGGTTCTAGGTTTGATTATTTGCCACACATATATATTCTTAATGTCTCCAGGACTTTTTACCATGAAGGCGTGCTGAAGTTAGTCAGATATCTGCATCTTTTGAGGTGATTATATAATCACTGTCCTAAAGTTTACTTATATGTTATGCACTTAATGATTTGTATATGTTGAACCACCCCCTGCATCCATTGGATGAAGCTCACTTGGTCATGATGTAAGATCTTCTTAATGTGTTCTTAAGTTTAAGAGATTTGAATTTCAGAAATTTGAAGTTTTGTATGTAAGTTCCTTTCTTTCTTCTTTCTTTCTTTTTTCATGTCTTTGATACCAGCATAATAATGACTTTGTGGGATCGGTTTGGTGGTGTTCCTTCCCTTTCTATTCTGTGGAACAAATTAAGGACTGTTGGAATTAGATCTTCCGTGAAAAGTTGAGAGAATTTAGCAGTGACTCCAGGTTATCCTAGACTTTTCTTTGTATGGGGACTTTGATTACAGCTTCAATCTCATTACTTGTAATGGACTATTTAAATTACATATATCTTCTGTCTTTTAATTTTGACAAATAATATGTATTTAGAAATTTCTTTCTTTCTTTTAGATTTTTCTAGCTTTTTAGAGTATATATTCTCAAAGCATTCTTTAATGGTGTTCTGGATTTCACTGGAATCTGCTTTAATATCTTTCTCTTATAGTTTGATTAATATGGGTCTTCTCCCTCTTCATTTTTGCCAGTTTAGCTAGAAGTTTATTAATCTCACTAACTGTTTCAAAGAACCAAGACTTTGATTGACATTGGGTATTGCTCTTTTAATCCCTGAATCATTATTTCTTCAATAGTCTTTATTATTTTCTGCCATCTTTGTGTTTGGGGTTGTCCTCTTGCTTGTCTGGAGCCTCGAGGTGCATTGTTGTGCTGTTTATTTGAGATGTTTCTCGCTTGTTACCATAAGTGCTTGTCACTGTGTATAATGTGGTCTTAGGGCTGATTCCCTTGTCTGTATCTGAAGGTTCTGGTAGATTGTGTTCTCATTTTCATTTGACTGTAGCAATTTCTAAATTTTCTCTCTGGCTTAAAAAATGCATTGTCTTGTCTGACTATTTCTGTGGTTTCTCTTCCTGTTGATTACTACTTTTATTTCCTGGTGTTCTGATAAGAGACAAGGAATTATCACAGTTGTTGTTTAAGTTTGATTATGCAATCAGTTTTGGAAACAATTCATGTGTTGCTGAGAATGTGTATTTCTTTTCTGTTAAATGGGACAGTCTCTGTATATCTGTTAAATCTGAAATTTCTTTGCTTAGTTTTAGTTTGGAAGACCTGTCTAACTATGACAGTATCTATTAAAGTCTCCCACTGTTATTATGTCAGGAATTACATGGCCTTTTATGCCTTCTAGTGTTTGGTTTGTAAAATTGTGTATTCTAGTTTTCAATACATAAATGTTTATAGTTGTTAGAAGTTCTTGATGGATTGTTCCCTTTATTAATATGTGTTTTCTCTTTATCACTTATGATTAGTCTTTGTTTGGAGTCTTCTTTATCATGTATGAGGATAACTTGTTAATGGATCCTGCCTGCCTGGTAGTTTGTTCGTTCTCCATACTCTAATAATCAGTTTCTGAAGTTTTTTTTTTTTAAAAAAAAAATAACTGTGTGTGTGTGTGTTTGTGTGTGTGTGTGTGTGTGTGTTTCCCGCTCTTCAGATACAACAGATAGTAGTTGTTGCTTTTTAATCCATTTTGTTAGTCTGCTTCTTTTTATTAGTGAGTTAAGGTCATTTATAGTTAAAGTTATTACTGAAAGGAGTTTTCTGTTTCCTAAGATTTTTGTTAGGTGGTTTTCTGTAGCGCTCTATTGTTGGTGTTTTTTTTTTTCCTTCCTCTTATTAGTCTTGTGAGTTAGCTGTGTTGCATGTAGTTAATTCTTTCCTTCCTCATCCTTGTTCTTTTCCTTTCATAGAGCATGTATTTTCAATGTTCTTTTAAAGGGAGGCTGCCTTTCAATTTCTCCCTGTGTAGTCTTCCTTTAAGAATATTTAGCAGTATTGACTTCTTTGTCAGTAATCATCTTAGTGTTTGTCTTAAAATCTCTTTATCCATCAATTTAAAAGATAAGTTTGCTGGGTATATGATTCTTGGTTCATAGTTATTTCTACAACTTGAAATTTATCATAAAATTTGCAGTTTTGACTATTAGGGTTTCTGAGAAAAGGTCTGAGGTTATTCCAATATTCCCATCATTGGATGCTAGGCGGTGTTTTTCTCGTACCACTTTTAGTATTGTTTCATCACTCATACTTTTGACATCTTGACTATGATATATCATGGAGAAGCTGTTCTCTGGTCACGTCTGCTTGGAATTCTACATGCCTCTTGGGTTGGGATGTCTATTTCATTCTCTAGGTTTCACAAGGTTTCTTCTATAAAACTTTTTATGTTAACCAAATGGTGGTGGCACACACCTTTAATCCCAGACAGGAGGATCTTTACCTTTAATTTTGTTCTTATTTGTCCCCTTATTGTTCTCCTCTGATCTCAACCTCCTCTTGCTGGTCCATTTCTTTTCCATAGTTGGTCTCCATTTCTGCTTTCATGTCACATATATTTCACCATAGCCTCATTTTCCTGCCTCTCCCTCCCTTTAGACCTGTTTCTCCCTTTTCATAGTCTTTTCTGTTTTCATGTTTTATATATACATATTTATTGTTTTCAAATATATATGATTTGTGTAAAACAAAAGAGTATGGCTTTTTTCACTTAACATAATGATCCCCAGTTCTATCTAATTTCCTACAGATGTCATAATTTTATTCTTCCTTACAGCTGATTAAAACTCCATTTTGTTTGTACAGACGTAAACACACACACACACATTTATATCCATTGGTGAACATGCACGCTACTTCCTCAGCTTGGTTATTGTGAGTACAAAAATCCTTCAGGTTTCCTTAGGACTGGTATAGACAGATCTTATATTAGTTCTACTTTTAGTTTCTGGAGGGACATTTGGTTTCCATTGTGCCCGTGACAGCATTGTACTCCCCCACAGTGTATAAAGGCTCCATTTCCCTTACATCCTTACCAGCTTTGTTGTTTGTTTTCCTAATGGTAGCCGTTCTGCTAGAATGAGAAGGAATCTCGAAGCCAAAGATATTTAACATTTCTTTGAATGTTCTTGGATTTTTTTGTTGTTCTCTGTCTGAAAACTGTTGGAGTCAGAAGCTCATTTGCTAAGTGGTTGGTTTGGATGATTTGTTGATTGGGTGACTTCTCTTTCTGAGAAGTCTCTGTTCAGTTCACTAGCCCATTTCTTGACTAGATGAATTGGGCACTTTTTTTTTTTTTTTGGTTTTTTTCGAGACAGGGTTTCTCTGTGGTTTTGGAGCCTGTCCTGGAACTAGCTCTTGTAGACCAGGCTGGTCTCGAACTCACAGAGATCCGCCTGCCTCTGCCTCCCGAGTGCTGGGATTAAAGGCGTGCGCCACCACCGCCCGGCGAATTGGGCACTTTTTAATGTTTAATTTTTAGAATTATTTATAGGTTCTAGGTGAGAATTCCCTGTCCAGTATATACTTGCAAAAGATATTCTCCCATCTTGTAGGTTGTTTCTTTGTTCTTGGAGCTGTTTTTGAGTGCAGGAAGAAGTCAATAAAATAAACCTTGGCATTCAAAATTATTTGGGAGAGAATATATGTTTATTATTACAATGATACTGATTTTGTGGACTTGGAGATTTCGGTATTAGAAATCATTTTTACTGTTGTGCTTTTTTTTGGAAATGTAAGCATAAATGAGAAATAGAAATTGTCCAGGATGTAATTGAATTCCACTCAGTAGAACATAGGAAATGGTGACTATTGGTTGCTTTGGAGCAAGGGGCCTGACTATCTGTAAACACTATATGACCTCAGGATTTGAGTTTAGAGAGAGCTTTTTGTTTTTATATGTCATCATCCCCCCCCCCCAAAAAAAAAGAGAATCAGCTCACCTGGTCCTCAATATCTATTTTTAATTTATTTATGTGTGTGTGTATATCTTTAAAATACATATTTAATGTATATACTAAACACATACTATTTATATATTGTAATAGTGGGTTTCATTCTCATGTTTTCAGTCATGTATATTCACCCCCATTATCCTCCCTGTCATCCCAGTTCCACTGATCTCCGTTCTCCGTTCCGAGTAGCCTCCCATCCACGTTCATGTCCTCTTTTAGTATGTGTATGTGATCCAATGACTTTTATTAGGGTTGCTTATAGAAATATTAGTGATGGCTTATTTACAAGAGCAGGAACGACCTGACAGTGACTACACTGTGCGGTGTAGTGCACACCTTAGTGATGAAGTCTTGAGTGAAGGTGTGCTGTTGACATGGTCATGGCCATATCAAGGTCCATAGCCTCAGACACATAGGACAATGACAGAGCTTTCCTCCACCCCTGGGGGAGGGGGGTGTGAAGCTCAGAGTAATGGCAAAGCCTTCATCTGGCCATGTGCGGATGCCGAAAGTGTGTGCAGAAAATGTCCACCTTAGCTTTCGGCTCTCCCCCTGGTATATTACAGCCTGAAGATTGCTCCCCTAGGGAAACTGCTCCTACCCAGATTAGCTAAACCTACCCCTTGTTTATCTGTATGTAATGGCGCAGATTCCTTGTTTCGTTGTGTGTAATATGCTTGCCTCCTTGTTTAGTTGTACATAATATCCTTGCCTTCTTATTCAACTGCATAAAGCAAACATTCTGAGCTTCCAGAGTCCTGAGGTTTCTCCACCAGAGAGCCCATTCCACCCAACCCCAGCGTCTTTGTCTGTCTGTCTGTCTCCGTGTGTTTGTGTTTTCTTCTTTCTCCTGCCACCCCAGTCAAGTCAAGTCCCTGAGGTCATGCAAGGATGTGACACAATACCACAGAAAAGTCTCTCCCCCAACTCCAGCAGCCGTTAACTACCTGCACATTCTCCGACGCTCCAATCTTGTGCCGATCTTGTGCATGGAATCATAGCTGCTGTGAGTTCAATAGAACAATGGCCCTGTCGTGCATAGAAGACAGCTCGCCACAATACCAGGCCCTGTCCTCAGACCCGTACATTACCTTTGTTCCCTCTTCAGTGCTAGTTTCTGAGTTTTGGAGATGGTGATACAGTGTCCCATTTTCGGCTGAGCATTCAGTGGTCACACACTCTCGGAATCTTTGGTTCTTAAATTTTTATCAGAAAAAAATGAGGGTGCCATCTCCATCACAGGAATGTCAGAGTTAGAAGTAAGATTTCTCCTTCACGAAGATTTGTTGGGCACTGACTGTGGGTCAGGTGCTGTGGCGAGCAGTGTGCATTCCATGATGAGAAAGATGCTGCTCCAAAGTTATAGGAAGTGCTTGCAGAACAGACAGCTAAAGTGGAGTGACCTCCCGCTTATCTGAGTGCACCCCAGATGCATTATTAATGTCATGTGCTGAGCTTTTCTCAGAACTCTAGGACACAGATGTAGGTGTTATCTCTTCTCAGTACGGAAAACAAATGAGAGTCAAGTAATGTGTCCAAGGTCAATCACACGTCCAGGATTTTAACCTAGATATCCCTGGTTTGAAAAATAGCACAATCCATGATTTCTATGAAAATATTATATACATATGTAAATGGTAATACTTAAAATTAGTTATTAATACTTCTGTTATCAGTGGTACAGAAGAGTAAGAATAATTAATTTATTCTAAGGACTTAAGCTATTTGGATTTTGTGTTTAAAGATCAGCTTAACACTGCTGTCAATTCTCTTGTCATCATCCTGCTATAAACTCGGTTCACAGTGATGCCATGAAGGTTCTGCAGGGTTCTTTTGTTAGTTTTTGTGGTGCTGGATAGCAAATTGCCATCGGCTCTGAAATTTCAAGCCATCCACATTTATTAGTTCTGATCATAATGTGACTATTGCCCTATGCTCAGTTATGACTAAAAGAAGATATTGATCACAGTATGTTTTCGTTGGGATTTTGTGATCCTGTTGCAAGCTCACATAATTGATGCAGAATTCAGCTCCTTGATGTAGTGAGACTGAGGTCCTGATTTTGCTGGTGTCTGCCAGGAGGGTCTTCTCTCCACTCCTGCAGGTTCACCTAATCTTTGCAATGTGGTCCTGCTCATGTGCAAAGCCAGGAAAAGGGACTCTTTATCTTACTGAATCCTTCTAATATATAGTTCTAATATATAGAACTTATTTATAGACTATGACCAATTGAGGAACTCTCCTCTGGAGAAGGCTATTTCTCCCACTCACCCTCAGCATTCTCTAGTTGCCAGTTCTTCGTCTGCAGCTGTGGTTCCATGTAACGAGGAGAAAGCGGGCTGCATCCTGCCACCCGGCTAGCTTAACCCCCGAAATAACCACATGGAAATTGTATAATTCAAATACTGCCTGGCCCATTATCTCCAGCCTTTTATTGGCTAACTCTCACATATCAGTTTAACCCATCTCCATTAGTGTGTATCGCCACTTGACTGTGGCTTACCTGCATGAGTCTAACCAGTGTCCGTCTTGGGCAGGAAAACCATGGTGTCTGCCACACCGCCTTCTTCCTCCCAGAATTCTGTTCTGTCTTCCCAGCCTACCTGAGGTCTGCCCTATCAACTAGGCCAAGGCAGTTTCTTTAATAACCAATGAAGCAACACAAATACAGAAGGACCTCCTACACCAGTTCTGTGAGCTTTTCCATGAACTTTAACTTTGGGGTTAGCATGTCCAATGGTGTTGCCATTGTTTAGGCCGCCATGTTGATGAGACTTCATGGGTGTAGTCTCTTTATAGTTTCTATGAAACACACTCTCACAGAAAACTGCCTGTTTCTCTGGCTTTTAAAAATCTTTCGATACCCACTTTAGCAGTAATACTAGGCTTACACACAGGAATTGTGTTTAGATGCATCTGTTGGGACTGAGCATCCATCACATGACCTCTTGTTTTCTGCATTTTGACCAGCTGTGATTTTCATGGTGATCTCTGTTGCAAAGAAAAGTTTCTGTAATTAGAAGTGAGATCCCTTATATCTGTATATAAGGATAGATATTAGAGTGTTTTCAGAGCTTACACTAGTTTAGTAAAGTGGATTGTAGATTCACAGAAGATCCAGGGCTCCTCTAGCCCTGTATAGTTGGGTAGGTTTCCAGTACAGGCAGCATTTCCCTCATTCTGAGCTACATTTAAAGAGCTTTCGCTTACCACCAAGGTATACATGCCCCTATTGTACCCCTAGGATTATTTGCCATGTTGTAGTGGTTCATGGGTATCAAGAATCAGTTGCTTCCCTCCTTTGGAAGCTTGCAGGCACCTTCTAGTACCATGAGAGTTAACCTCAGGGAGGAGGCTTCCAGGCCAGATCCAGCCCAGGTCCTCTAAGCCCTGTGTCTGAAGTTCATAATGTCTTCAGCAATAGGGTCTCACCTTCCACCTCTGGGAAGAAATCACATAAAACAGCAGTAGCCCAGAATGTTTCGGGGAGTCTCTTAAACAACTTTTACCAACAACTCAAAAGAGGGATCCTTATGCCTGGTGTTGGTGCTTTTGATACGTAGTCTATGTCCTTTGTGGAGAGCATTATCAGGCCAGAAGGGAAATTTCACTTAAAGTATATGTGTATGTATGCTGCAAACGTATTTGAGGAAGAGGAGTGGTCCCTTCACCCCTTTAGCCAGATCCTTTTTGCAGAAGTGGCATCCTGGGTGTCAATAACAGATTGGAAGCAAGGGTTAAACACTTACCACACCTTCCTCAGTATCATTTCTGTCTTTTTAGTAATAAGTCCATCTTCCTGGGTGTCATCTTCCTGATGAGGAATGGGAGCTTGTGAGCGTGAGGGGCGAGTTGTCGGTCAGGGCTTGGGCGGAATCAAAGTGAATGCCCTTGGAGTATCTTTCCCAATACTGAGATACTGTTCTTAGATCATTTTATGCTTAATTAATTTCCTTAATGCTGTAGAAAGTCAGAGCTGAAATGGATCTGAGAGAAGTGCCTAGTCTTTCACTCCCCTTGGGGAGGAAGAGTTAATGGTACCTGACACTCCCGTAAATCAGTAGCTTAATGGACATCTAAGTGGGTTTATATAAAACATTGGAGGTTTTCCCCTAGCATTCTTTTGACAGGCTCTAGCTATATAGTTCAGGCTGGCCTTGAACTCATGATTCTCCTACCTCAACCTTTTGAAGTGTACCACCACCATACCTGGCTCAATTGAGTCAGTTCCATTGATTTTTTTTTAAATGTCCAATTCAGTGACTCAGCATTTCCCGAGCATCAGAGACTAGAGAAAGATGACACCTTCATGCCACCTACAGGAGCTAGACTCCAGCAGAAATCCAGCAACAGTCATTTTAAACAGAGGGTAGTAGGCTTCCTCCCCGTCAGCACCCCCCATCCTCACCACCAGGGAACATGCTAACATTTTGGTGTGGTAATGAGGGCAAAGTGTGTGAGGTTTGCATCAACCCCCCCGGGAGATTCTTACATGTTCCGACTGAGACTCTTAGACCGTTCTATTTTTTGCTGTGTATTGCTTTCTTCCTGTCATTGAACTGTCCTCTTTCATTTCTCATTATTTCTTCATAGAATCTTCTAGTCCTTGAGTAGTCATTGACTGTCTCAGCAGCTCATTCCTGATTCCTCTTGTGTCAGGCTGCTTGCTTGTGACCATTCCAGCTTGCTACCTAACTGCTTGGTGCACAGAGACACCTTACTTCCCAGGGATCTGCTGAGGTCACAGTTCACGTCTTCCTTCAGTCCAGCTGGGACTTGCTGTGCTGGGAGGGCTGTCACTGTTCTCGCAACTTCTTGTCTGATGCTGCTAGATCCGTACTCTGGGCACCTTCCTTTGGTCAGTTCTCCGTTTCGACTTCAAATGTGACGAGTGAAACTGAACCCAGGGTAGTGCTTGTCAGTCGCTTGGTTCTCTCTCATGCATCATGGAGGCTGTGACCTTCTGACAAGTCAGCTTCCCTGTGATCCTGTACTCCGTCCTGCAGGACTGAGAGACATTTTAATTTAGTGTGGGGTATGGAGATGGCTCAGCAGGGAAAGATACTGCCAGAGCCAACTACGTGAACCCAATCCCTGGGACACATGGTAGAAGGGGAGAATCCAATAACATACACATGCATGTGCACAGGGAATTGATTAATTAATTGATTAATTGCATTTTTAAGAAAATCGGGTTCTTTTCACCTGCTGATTTGGGATATGTGTTATCTTCAACAGCAAATATGTTGAATCTACTGTGAATAGAGTAGAACATTAGATTCTGAAACACTGATATCTCCAAGATAGAATTTACAAATTTGTTACATTATGGAGATTAATATAAGCATTTCACCAGTATTTAGTTTGTAAGCTTAATGCAAGAAGCACATAACTGTCATTTTGAATGAAAGCCCATGAACTCCCACATTGACACCAAGGGCAGAAGGCCTACATGGGGTTGACCTCAGAAGAGTGTCAGTGCTTGCTTAGGACAGAAGCCAAGAGCAAGGGGGCCCTTTAACTAGCACACATCCCTGTGCAGGCAACTTTGAAATTCTTCCAGTACGTGTACTTGGCTTTGCTATGAGAAAAACATGCATTTCTCATACATACAACTCCAGTGTATGAGATTATCAATGATAGCCTGACATAACACTTTTTAAAACTTTTGAACAGGTCTTATTTGGAGTCTTAGTATGTACCTGAACAGCTTCCTTCATAACCTCAGGTCCCTCCTATCTATACACAACTGTCCTTTTGAAGTCTCTGCCTTGTGAGTTAAGGCTTCTCTTTGAGAGTCAGTTTGAGAAAAGGCTAGGGACGCCTGTGTTTTTCTTCATTAGCAGAAGGGCCTAGTAGTCCCCAGAGCTCCTTCACCTGGTCCCCCAGTCAGGCTTTACAAGAACATTTACTGTTCCTCAATGGTGATTTTGGCACTATGCACACACAGGTATTCAGCAAACAAACATAGGATAACTGCCATTCACAGTTACTGAGCACGTGCCTTAAGCCTTTACATATTTAATTTTCATTAGTAGTAGAAATCGTCCAACAAATGAAGCCTGTGTCATTCAAGCACGGAGGTGTTCAGCCACTGTCCGCCATCACAAAGATTTGAGTCAGAGTTGACTTTCCCACATGGTAGTGTGGCCAGATCCTCTTCTCCACTGCCACCTGCCCTTCCGCAGAGCCCAGGACAGGGGAGTGCAGTGACGTGTGTCTAAGTCCAGAGCTGGGGGCCTCCTAAATAACATGTTGTGGTCTGTGGAACCGGGTGACTAGATCAGTGGGTAAAGGCCTTGCATTACACGTGATCCCCAGCACCCACACACAAGGCCAGAGCACAGCACTGGAGACATGGAGCCGGCTCTGACCCCGTAGCTCAATGTCCATGACCCAGTCTAATCAGTGATCTCCAGGTTTGGGAGAGACCCTGACTCAGAGAAGATGGAAAACTGTTGAGGAAGGCAGCAGACGTTAGCCTTGACTGCACACAATTGCACATATGAACTGTGTTTTTCCTCTGTGCGTGTGTGTGTGTGTGTGTGTGTGTGTGTGTGTGTGTGTGTGTGTGTGTAAACCATGGCCCACAGGTTTAATTGTTTCTATCTTCTACTAGAGTAACAAGGATGTATTTGAGAGCATTAGCAGTGAGTGTGGTAAACACTAATTATGGTTTTTGTTTTCTTTCTCCACAGCGTCATGGTTTTCTCCAAATGAAAAGATCCTCATTGTTATTTTCCCAATTTTGGCTATACTCCTGTTCTGGGGAAAATTCGGTATTTTAAGTAAGTATTCAAATGGATTTTTTTCATGTGTGCTTTAGTGATACAATGGTTATTTCTACGGCATGGCCCGTGGAATAGTCTATCTGACTAGCCTGCACTGGGAAATATGTTAGTATGTATAAGAATAACCAGTTTATGTACAGTTTTGTTAAAGCATATATTGTCTCCCATATTTTGCTACAGCTTGGATTTAAGTTTAAGGTGTTTGGTTGTGAGTGGAGTTTTGAGACCTCTGTGGGAGGGACGAGTAGAAATGTTAGTTATAACACCTTACGTCCCGTGACACGGTTCTTTGCAAATGTTTTATTTGGTAAAGAGATGGTCATAGGCTACTTAAGTGTGAAGACAGATTGCTCTGCTCTGGGGCCCTGGGATGCTCTGCCCCATTTCTCGGGTGTAAGCTTGTCTTCTGTAGACAAAGGCCTGTTTGTGTGCCTTGTACAGCTCTGCAGCCCCTGATGGGGGTTGTCCTCTGTGATCTTGCTTTTACAGCCATGTAACCAAACCTCTGAAGGCCAAACTTGATGCTGTGTCTGATTTGCCTCAGTCTAGGATTATTATCATGGGGTAAACTGCTAATCTACACAGACTTGTACCCACATACTATAGCACTCCACTAGGGATGTGCCAATCTCTCCTCAGTATTTCCATACCAATGCAGTAAGAGAGATCGACTATGTTTCTGAAGTTCTGAGGTGACAGACTAAACTTTCAGACTTGTTTAAGACATAAGATCTACTCACCCTCTGAGCCTCCTGCTGTAGCCACTGAAGACCAGGGAACACGTCTTCTGGTGAGGAGAAAACGCTGCTCACTAAATTTGCCGTGCAGCCTTTAGAGAGGCGCAGGCTAGTGATGCACTCCAGAGGACGCCTGCTGGGTCATTCATGAGGTTCTTTCCCAGGAAGGGCGAGGTTGTGTGTGTCCTCAGTGAGGCGTAAAGACAGATGTGACCTGACAACGTTCCTGGCTTGTGTGCAACTGGAAAAGAGGAGAACAAGGAGACGCCCAAGCCCTTTCCTCCCCGACAGTGAGGTGCTGTTGGAAGTTACCTGAGACTTCCAGAAAGCCTCTTATTGTAAGGAAAGAACTGATATGGCCTCATGCCCTGCCCCATAATCACTGGCATTAAGGAAAGCTTTTAACCACATTGGCAGAGCCAGGCAGGCAGGACTGAGTCACGTGACTCAGGCAGGAAACAGTGCTTAAGGATCAGACAGTGTTTTCACAGCAGTGCTGTTGAATTTGGGTTGACAGAAGTTTCCTGGTTGTGATGTCATCATTAGCAACACCATTTTCAGTGGAATGGATCAGAAATGATTCTCTTTATGATCACCCATATTTGTACAGAATAAAACAAATGATTTTTTCCTGACTATGGAATGAATTAATAAAGAAGCTATCGAGAAAATAAGTCATCTGTGGCTCTATGTCTAGAAGGCTAGGAGGAAGGATTGTTTTGTTTTTATTGTTTGTGTTTGATTCTAGTAACCTTCCAGCTTCCCTTTCTGTCTTTCTCTGGTTTTTCTGTTTTCCTTCTATGAAAGGAGACTGTAAATGTGCTCATCCAGGTTGTGTATTTGTGCATCCCCATGTCCTGTTGTCTTCAGAGGGTTGCCATGGCTGTTTGTGTTCCCCTCTTACGGCTGGGTCATGTCCTATTCAACTTCGTCTTAATGGGAATCAGGAGATACTGTGAACCGGATGGAAGTATATGGGCTTTTGGGCGGCAGTGATATTTTAAGCCTACAGATAAACTCCACCACCGCGTGTTCCAGATCCACCCCCTCAATTACATTCTCCCACTCAGAGAATGTCCCCGTTCATCTCAGGGTCCCGACAGTGTTATCTAGAAACCTTCGCTAATTTGATATGTGAAAGAAAAACAATTATCAGTGTTGTATTAGTGAGCTTGGACATTCTTTTCAATGTTTTTATTATGCCAGTTGCATTTCAAAGAGTATATGTATGAACTTGTTTTTAAGGGAAATATTTGATTTTGGTTCATCTTAAAGGGGGAGCTTTGGGGTGGGGGGGGTAAGAGTGGGCAGTGGGCGTGCGGAAGACAAACCTCTGTATTTGACTCAGCCAGACAGGCCTCACACTTCGAGTTGTTATAGTAGCGGCTGAATATTTGTGGAGCTCTTGCTCTGAGGAGCGACCACTCGCTGTGCCAAGTGCTCTCCTTCATTCATTTCCCACAGGGCCTCTGTCAGTGCCCTGACTCTTGTTGTTCCTGTTTCGAAGATAAGAGACAGGCAGTTTGTTCACAGTCACACAGTGGTTTCTGGGTAATCCTGGCTTTGGACAGTGCTGTTAGCCACTAGATTCTCTGCCTGTTTTGAGTTTGTATGCTGGAAGGCTGGATGCGTATCTAGTGTACCACTTTGACTTGTGCAGCTGTTAGTGCTAGAGCAGAATGTTGGGCTCGTGTTGATTTTTATCCCCCCCGCCCAGACCTATTGGCGGGATGTCTGGTGACTGCGGAGCGCTGAGCTAAAGGTTTGAGGTGTGGAAGTGAATGTCCATGCCTGCTGGCTCTGAGGCCGCCACATGCCGCCCAGTGCAATCAATATGGCACAGCTGCCTATCTTGTACTTCACCTGAGTCAGTCAGTCAGTCACTCAGTCCCTTCCACCCTGTAAAAGGCTCCTTGGTTCTCACCTGCTGTCCCATTTGTGAGGTTGTGCATTAATGGTAACGCAGACCCAAGAGATTTCTGTTCTGGGTTTTTGGTTCCTCTTAACTTTCCACCCTGGTCCATACTCTACCACAGGACATCTCTCCCAGTGGTCTCTCTGGCACTGCATGCAAATCTGTTCTGCTGGGAAAAGAAACCCATGTCTCTGAAGACAGGGTGGGACCTGAGACTTCTAAGCTGCAATAAACCCTTGCCTTCACAAGTTGTTTTTGGTCACAGTAGTAGAAACCGCAAGGCAGATCCCAACCCAGTCAGTCCTGTTGTTCACAGGCTTCTGGCTGATTTTCAGGGTTCTTCACGTGCACGGAGGTAACAAAAGTTCCTTCATACATTTAACTGGCTGGTGGGTGCCCTCAGGTGCTGTGGTTCTGCCAGGCTGCTGTGGTTCAGACAGGCCCAGCTGTCTATAAAGATCTGGCTGTTGTCCTGGGTTCTTTGTACAGACATATCTGTTCTTTGTTCCTTTCCTTTAACCCTTGTCCTAGACAGCTGATCTTTTGCTTTGCACTCAGCTGCGTGACCATGAACCTGACCATGGAAGCTGAGCTCTGCAAAACAGTCTTGATAATAGGAAGGAAAATTACTGTCATGCAGTGGCCTTCAAAATATGTTGTCAAAACAAGCTGTGTTGGCGGCGCCATCCTGTGATCCTAGCACTGCAGAGCTAGTACAGGCAAAGCAGAGCTACACGGCAAGAACCTGTCTTAGGCAAAAGTTTTTGAAAATATAAAACTTTCCTAGTTTTTGGAACATGGAAATAATAGTAAAGTTAGTAATTACTTCATGGCGAATCAGACTATTAAAAAGTCGGTATTTAAAGTGTCATAGTAAGGTTTGAGTGACACTTTTGGTGTTGCCCTATCACAGGAATAGAGCAAGCAAATCGTCAGGCTCCCTTCTTAGTTCATGTCAGCCTGCAACATTTTATCTTCATACTTTCAGTGAAACATCTCCGAGTTCTGTGGTGTATTTTTTATTTGATGTTTTTGTTGTTATGTCTTGTTTAATTTTTGGTTACCAGAGTCCTATCCTCAGGGACGTTCTCATTGTTACATGGCCCTTACTTTTTCATTCATGTCCTAGAGTTCACCTTCCCTGAGCTGCTGGGCTGTCTGTTGAGCGGCCTCCATTGTGATAATGTCACCATTGCCACAGTGGCTCCTCTGGAACTCCACTATGATCTGGATTTCACAGCCAGCATCCACACTTGTCATTTCCTGGCTCTTCTACATCTCTTGACCAGTTTCCGTTTTTGGTAATGCGTTATAGAGTGGCCTGTGGGTTTATTACTGGGAGATGGGGAGCTAGAACTACACACTTGGCTGTCTGGGCATGAACTGAAGAAGCAGCAGGCGGTGACTGTCAGCAACAATCTCCAGTAGTTGTGGCATGATGATGCTTCTATATATATTATATTGTGATTTTTGGATTATAGATATAGCAGGAAGCATATTTTGGTTATTACTCACATGTTGCATTTTGGTAATCAAACTTCCACCTGTGTTTGGAGGACTTGAGGTGTATAGGTAAACCATGGAATCCATGCATGTCAGAACTGTGTAAAGTGAGGGCTTCTGGAATTTATTTCTGTGTATTCTAAGCATCTTCATTTCCTTTTCTTTCTCATCTCCATTTAAGATTCCCTCATGGATATTTTGGTTATTACTTAGTGGTATTTGGGCAAATGTTGTTATGAAGGTCATAGTTGGGAAATTCAAAGAAAACTGTTGTCATTCACAAGAACTTCGAGGTCTCACTGAGTCCCTGGAGCCTAGCTTAATGAAAGCAACAAGGCCTTGGAAGCACATGGAAAAGAAGTGATGGTACAGGGATTTTTCTCAGTGAATAGGAAAAATAATTCTGAAGAAATGAGGACAAGCACTATGTTCTATTCAAGCAAGAAAACAAAATATCATTCTGATAAATATTATTGCAGAAAGTCAGCCTTGACCTGGTCGGTGGCCCTAATCACAAATGCTAAGTGTAATTGTATTCAATAGTGTTGCACTTGAGTCTTTTCTTGTAGTGCTCCTATGATTCCCACGCCATGTTGTTCAATGGCTTTACTGGAAGAGCAATCGGGCTAAACTTTGCACAGCGTTTTACTCTTACAGGAGTACAGGCACCAGTTCCTTTCTGGTGTCAAACACCAGACATCACTGCTCTTGAATATATTCTGGAATTCTGGAGCCTTCCATTGTACCAGAGTAATTTGTCGTCAGTAGATGCCTGCTGGGCATTCCCCTCTGTTGTGCCCTATGGACAGGGAGTGTGTTCTTTGGTGGTATTCACCTTGGTAAACTTACTTCCTCAGAGAACATGGCTAGGACATGGACTCTGTAACAGTTATCTTCTGCACTCATAGCCAGTAAAACACTTTATACTTGGCTGTTGATTTTTCTCCAGCACCATTTCCACAAGGCCTTCATCTGTGCATGTGTGTTTTAAAAATCAAATTTTGCTTTGATTTTTAAAAGTTATCATATGTACTTTATCAGATTATGTTGAAAATAATATTGGTTTAGAGCCCAACAGACGCCAAAGGATTCTAAATTACTTTGCCAGAGTTATCAGAATAAAAACACTATAAAAATTGAATTGATGGTTTTATCTCCCTTTATAATTTACTCTTAATCTGATATCAATTCTATCTCGATAGTCTACCTTCTGTCTCTTCACCGTAGTCTTGTGGCTAGGGACTGTCTGAATGTCACGTCTGAGCAAGCGTTGGGTTTTTCTACGTAGCATACAGTCTGTGTGGGCTTTTGTGGGTGTTCTGTATCTCATTTTTAGAGGATCATAAACGTTTAACATGATTGATTTTATGTTTCAGACCAAATTGGCCTGATTATTTTACGAGGTTTCATCAGCCACAACTCAGATGCCATCTTAATATGAGCTCTGTGTCAGTGGCAGAGACCAGAAAAACTGTGCCTGTTCATAACATTAGCTCTTCGTTCAGGTCTCTGGAAGAGCATGCAGACTCTCTGCTCACTGGAAGGTTTAGTACACAGGAAACTAAGACTAGGCTAGACCTCTACCTTCCATGGGTTGGTTGGGTTGGAGTCACTCAATTCTTGTCAAATAAAGCTATCCGCTATTTATTCCTTGATTTGGACTCTTAAAAGGGTATGTTGCAGAGTACACGCATACCAAAAATGTGTGAATAAGCCCATCTAACACTTGATAACCTGATAGAGTCAATAGTGTTATATTACATATGACGTGAATTTATACAATATATATTTGAATTAGAAGAATACCTAATATCATGCTTAATACTGTCATGTACCAGACACTGTGTTACACTCCTGCAATGCCAGCACTTGAGAGGTAGGGGCAGGAGGGATGCAGATTCAAGGACATTGTAGGCTACATAGTGAGTCTGTATCACAAAAAAAAAAAAAAAAAAAAAAAAA
>NC_022010.1:60452396-60463196 GCF_000317375.1 Microtus ochrogaster
CCTTGAAATTGTTGAGTTCTGTGGAATCTCATTGTCGCTGAGAACACTGATAACTGGGCCAGCCAGATACCTTCTCTCCCTGCTGTGGGGCCTGGCTGAATGCAGCCATTGTGAGCAAAGAATGTGAGCCAGAAAAGATTCCCTCTGCATGTCTGCTCAGGAACACACAGATGTTCTTCCATTGCCTGGGATTACTTAAGACCCATTAATCTATTTGCTACAGTAGCTGTTTAAGAACAAAATAGGTAGCCTGGAAAATAGTAGCTCAACCAGCCACCAAGAACTGAGGCTACCTCCAACACGTACAAGACCTTTTGATGTAATATTTTGTGGTGTTTTATTTTTGTTGCTATTGTTGACTTTATTTCCCTTTCGGCAGCTCTGCCTGCTCAGCCTGAACAGGATGGAGTTTATTTGTTGTTCAAACTTTTATTTTTACTTTTAATGACTCTCTTGCGCGTGTTTTTTTTTTTTTATTAAACCTGGAAGTGTCTCTAATGAATGCTTGATTGATTGTGTGATACATTTGAAGCGGCTTTTATGTTCCAACTTTTGCAGACTTTTCATGCTTTATTTAGAGAGCATCATATATGGGATTAAGTGGAAAATGAACCATATGCCTAGAGAAACATGTGTTTCTGCCTTTCTGAAATACGTCTTTGTCTTCTGTGACCCAAACACTCGCTTTCTTCCTAGCTGATAGTAGAGATTTGAAAGTGGGAAGCTGTAAAAACTCCTCCTTCTGAGGAGGCCAGGGTGGGAATGAACAGTCATTATGTTAGCTCTAAGGCTGGATAGAGGTAACCAACCAAACCAAAGCCCGAGATCTTGCTGTACCATACACTCTGTGTCCTAGGAGTGTCAACCACTCAGCTTTGTGACTCATCATTGTTTAGACCGCTGTCTCTTCCCAAGTGGCTAGAACTGAGGTTGTCATCAAAAGAGTGGATAGGAGGTTGTCCTTGTTAGCTTTAACTGTCAGCTGGACACACAGCCTAGAGACATCTGAGAAGGGACACTTGAAGGGTTCCCAGATCAGATGGGCCTGTGGTGAATTGTCTTGATTGATAATTCATTCAGGAGGGCCCAGCCCACTGCGGGTAGCCCTATTCCCCGTACAGATAGGTGTTCCTGGGCTTTGGAAGAAATCTAGCCAAGCATGAGCTGGCAAGCAGTGTTCCTCCGTGGTTCCTGCTTGAGTTCCTGCTTGAGTTCCTGCCCTGAGGTTCCCCAGTGAAAGGCTGTGATCAGTAAGGTAAAATAAGCCGTTCCCTCTCCTAAGCTGTGTTTTTGGAGTGTTTTATCACCCCAGAAAATAAGCTAGAACATGAGAGCAATAAAAGTCTTCAGGTGTCTTCGTGATAGATTTTTATTATGGTCATTAAGTACTTTTCCAATTTCACTATGTTTAATCTGTTCATCATCTCAGTAGAAGAAAATTAAAAGCAAATACAACATTTAAAAATAATTCCCACTGTATTAGCTACTTTTCTGTTGCCGTGATAAAATATCATGACCAAAAGCAATTTAAAGAAGAGATGTTTATCTTGGCTTATGGTTCTAAAGGGAAAGTCCACAATGGCAGAAATATATGGCAGCCATGAAGCAGAGAGATCCTATCTTCAGCGTCCAACGCAAGGCAGAGAGAGAACTGGAAATAGGGAGATAAATGCCCAAAGCCTGCTTTTAATGACCTGTTTCCTCCAACAAGGCTCCATGCCCTAAAAGTTCCATTACCTCCTCCAAACAGCACCACTAAGTACTCAGATGTATGCGCTTACGGGAGGCATTTCTCATTCAAACCAGCACAAACCGCAGGATGCCAGCAAGCAGGACACCAGTGTGTAGGTGGCAGCAGCAGTGTGCCAGTCTCACGGCTTGGGGCTCTGTTCTCTTCAGCCTGATCTCAGGTGGCCTTGATTCTCTCTTCTCTCTCTCTCTCTCTCTCTCTCTCTCTCTCTCTCTCTCTCTCTCTCGTATCTATCTCTCTGGTGAAAAAATAATTTCAACATTAACCAAATAAAAAGGCCAAAAGAGATCAAAAGAAAATGTTGTGATGCTCTATCACAGACTGTGGTCTCAGGGAGGGTAGTGGCACCTGAGGATGAACCTGCATCAGGACCAGTGATGTCTGCCATGAATTCTCTTGAACCCTGGCATCTTATTTCTATTTCAGTATCTTAGTTGAAAGTTTTAGGCATTTAATTCCATAAAAGTTTTGCAAGGATGTGATTTGCTTAATGTTCTTTTATCTCCATTTTCAAGTTAATGACCCCAACTTCTAGATGTCCTACTAAGTTTTAAAAATGTGTATTCATTTTCTCAGTGTTACTTTTTAAGTAGTTCTGTCTTATCAGCCTTGTGTGTCCTCTTCTGTGTTATTTGGGATGATTTTGCTCCTCTGGGGACACTGAAAATGTCTGAAAACATTTTTATTGATGGCTAGGGAAGTGGGGAACCCTTACTGGCATCTAGTATGTGGAGTGCAGGGATTCTGCAATTTTCTTTGCACAGATCCAGTGCTAAGGGGAAAATGTGAAAAAGACTTAATGATGCTCCAATTTAGAAAGCCTATTATATGTAGTTTTATTGTATCAAGCACAGGGAATAAATGTCACCTCCACCTTCAGAATGCACATTTACATGGCCATAGCTTACAGAAACGCAGGGGGTAGGAGGTGACTTGGTGAGGAGTTATACTTCTGAGGCTACTCGCATATGCGGAGTTGGCAGTTTCCCTCACTCATGTATTACCAAAATGGCATCACTTGTGACTGACTTATGCAATTCTTTGTTTTATTTCAAGCGCTTAAATATAAATCCACTCGAACGAATAAGAGAATCATTCTGCTGCTCGTCGCCGGGACGGTGCTCACTGTCATCGTCATTGTTGGAGCCATTCTTCTCATACCAGGTAGGCTGCGTGGGTACCGGGATCAGGAGGCATCCCAGGGGTCGTGTATTGGTTTAAGGGCTCTTGTGACTGATTGTGGCAAATGATGTGGTCTCGAGCAATAGAAATTCTCTGGAGGACTTGAAGTCTCTCGCAAGGGCTGTAGTTCCCTCTGGGGAAGAACCCTTGCCGTACCTCTTCTAGCTTTCCTGTTCACAGGCAGTGCTTGGAACTGCCCAGCTTGTAGAGCAGCTCCATCACTGCCTCCTCCTGCCCTGTGTCCACTGTGTCTGTGCGAGGTCCCTCTGCCCTGACACTCATCAGGAAGAAGGTATTCAGGCACTCACTCAGTTTGGGTAAGGTCTTCCTTCTATATCCTTGACTTAATAGCATATTTTTTTTTCCCATTCAGTATTTATTCGGCCACATGGGGTAGGACTCAGTTTCTAGGACCAGGAAGGTGGACTATAACTAGGGCACCTATTAAATCCACGATGGAGGTAGACTTCACTGGCTGAGATGTGGAAATACACATGTCTTTCTGAAGTGGGCATTGTCGCTGAGACGTGGAAATACAAATGGGAAATTGTGGCAGGGGCCAGATGGGAAGAAAAGCAAAGGCTGGGATTCACCACAGCAGACCGCAGAACACCACTACATCTCTTAGGGAGGCTGTGGCACAGGCAGATCTTTAGAACACAGATTTGGCAGCCGGGTTTGCATCCAGGGCTGGTGAGGGCCTGGGGAGCTGATGAACTCAGAAGACGATGTGAAAGAGCAGGTGATTTGGCTTGGGGACAGGCTGAATACTGAGAATGAATGGACGGTGGACAGCAAGGGCAAGTTCATCATCTGGAAGATTTAAGTCAGCTAAAGAGTTAAAACTAAATAAAGGATTCATCGTGTTGAGATACAAATCCTTTGGCTTGGTCTTCAATGTTAAAATAAGAATTACTTATTTTGTGTGAACTTGGAGAAAGCATCTTTAAGCCTTTTGCAGTGTATAAGGTAGCATTAAGATTAAAACATTTAGTAGAATAAGTATATAACTTCACACAGAAGTATATAAGAAAGTATTTTAAATGTATTTATTTATAACAGGAGAAAACCCTGTAAAAAGCGCTTCTGGACTTGGCCTCATTGTCATCTCTATAGGAATATTAATACCGCTTCAGTACAATGTGTTTATGACAGGTGAGTGTTTATTCTTACAGTCTGATTTTTGCCATTTCCCTTTTAAAAAAACTAATACTTCAGTGAAAATACTCTTGTGTGGTTTTAAAAGTCCAATAGAAATTGGCTTATTAGATTGTCCATTGTATGCTTAGTGACATTTCTTATACAGATTGATTTTCAGGTTGCTAGGTCTTCTCAACAATTATTTTATGAAAAGAAATTTTTTTGCATCTTTGATGGAATTGTTGTAATTTTAAAGTGCGCTGTATAATTTTTAATGGTTATTTGCATATTCTAATTTTAGTTTTTTGTAGCTATAAGTCAGTATTCAAAGCATTCTTTTTCCTCTTTTACTAATCCTTTGCAATAAGAAGACAGGTTCTATCAGATGGGGCTGTAAGTCACAGATTTTAGAAACATAGTTTCTTATTGTTGGTGACCCTGGAAGGTATGGCTATTCCAACTATAATCAGTACAATTTTTGTGCATTTAGGTTATATTTTTGTTATTGTTGGGTCAGATTTTTGTTATTGTTAGGAGTCTTATGTAGCACTGAGTCTTAGGTCCTTAGGCTATATTTAAAGGTTAGTTAGAAAAGCACAAATCTTATACACACGCTCACACACATACACACGCACAAACACACGCACATACACACAATTTATCCCTACAACAGTTGTAAGCATGTGGATAAGCCATGCATAACAAGTCATTCAGACTCTACAGTTTATAAATGTAACAGCAACATTGTTTTGAGAATTTGGTAAAAACTGCCAGTCCCTCTCAGATGGCCGACAATATAAGCTTTCAGAGTGTGTGATTCTGGAGCTGGCACTCCTGTAGAAAGGTTATCTGGAAAACGTGACATCCGATGAGGAACGGCAGTCCATCTTTGAGTGTGTCAAATGCCAGTAGGAGTAATTGCTTCTTGTGTGTTCTCGACACGTTCCTATTGTGTCCTTTTCCTCCCTCAGCATTTGGGATGGCCTCTTTCACCATTGCCATATTGATCACTCAAGTGCTGGGCTACGTCCTTGCTCTGGTTGGACTGTGTCTCTGCATCATGGGTGAGTCATATTCTTTTGTGTGTCTGGTTTCATTTCAGTCAGGTTAGAGCTTGTACTTTCTCTTCCCTTTTGTTGTCTTTATCTTCTTCGTCTTCTTTTTGAAACTGTATGGACTTTTCTTATAACAATTGTGGATTCATAGAAAAACCTAGTGGAAAGTACAGAGACTTACCATATACCCCACCCTTTTCTATTCCCATCCACCCACAGCTTCCCTCAGCATTTCACACCCATACAGTGGGTGAACCAACATGGCATCCTTACCAACCCAAGTTAACAGCTTGCATCATGGTTGGTTGCTGGTGCCGCACAGGACATTCTGTGGCTGTGACGGATGTGCAGTGCCACGTATGCCCATTGTGGTATCACATGGAATAATCCCCGTGTTCTGCTTGTTCATCTGTCCCTCTTCCTAACCCTTGTCATCCCTGACCTTTTAACTTTCCACACAGCTTCGCATTTTCCAAAATGCCTTGGAGCTAGATTTATACTGTGCGAAAAGCACAGATCGTGTCCACACACAACACAGAGCTTACATTGTGCCTTCTGGTGCAGGCTTCCTTCCTTTTTAACTATGTCTTAAGTTTCATCCATGTCTTTTTTTATAGCTTGATAGCTCATTAGTGCTGGAAAAATATTGTTGCCATAATGTGTTTAGTATTTTGCATTCACCTACTGAGGGGCCATCCTGGTTCTTCCCTCTATTTGTGACAGACGCATAGAGCTACTGTAAACATCAATGAGCATGTGTTTGTGTGGATATAAATTTTCAGCTCTAGTTGGCTAAATACCAAGGGCTGTAATTTTTGCATTGTGTGGTTAAGGTACAGCTAATTTTTGTAGCAAACTGGCAAACTCTGTTTGGTAACACCATCAGGGAGCGGTGATTTTGTGTCTCGGCCCATTTTTCAGCGTTTGGAGTTGTGAGCCATTCTTTTTCAACATCCCCCCCCCACACACACACACACAAATATGCTCCCACACCAGTGTAAATAGCGTTTCCCTTTTGCTAAAAGAAGGTTGCCTGTATATGGCTTGTGGCATGAGTGTTCTAATAGTCCAACAATAGTCCAACTATAGTGCCATATCTGTGGGAGAACTTGTCAAATAACCAGGTGTACTTGAGTGACCTTGGCCTTTACACGCCGTTTTTCACTAATCTTGATATAACAGCACACTATGTAAAAATGGTTTTTTAATACTGAGTTATTCATAAAGACATTCTTAAACTGTATACATGTAGATAATGTTTTTACTAATCATTAGAACAGAAACGCTATCTTTAAAGCTGGCATATGCTGGAGTTTAGCTCAGTGGTAGCACTATTTGCCTAGTATATAAATCTACAGAGTCGGGAACCTAGATCCACCAAATACCTAAAAAAATCTTATATTACTAGTTATTATTGATTCTTTGAAATTAAAATCTGTTTACTTTATATGCATTTCTAATAAAATTTCATCTGTTTTACAGCTTGTGAGCCAGTGCACGGCCCCCTTTTGATTTCAGGTCTGGGTATCATAGCTCTAGCAGAACTACTTGGCCTAGTTTATATGAAATTTGTTGGTAAGTTGATCTTACTTCTTAAGCCTCTGCAAAGATTTTCAGATACATAACTTAGAAAAGTAGCTTAGTCAGTTCCTCCAGGTGAGGGTAGAAATCTACTGGTGTCTCCAAAACAGAGAAAATACAATTGGAGAGAGGGCAGTTAGAAAGGGAGGAGGCATGTGAGCTCACGCGGTTTGAATTGCAAATTAAGGAAGAGAATGGCTTTGTGTATTAGAAAGTATAGACTGTATTTTTCTAAGCAGAAGAAGACAGCTTGGAAGGTTCCATTTTGAATTGCTATCAAAGGTTGATTCCTTGTTCCAGGGTCCTCTTGTGGAGCTCTTGGTCCCTCTGCTCTTTGTGTACGCTGCTTGTATGTACAGACAGCCGTGAGGAGGCAGAAACTGAAAATTAAACGTGTCACCTCTGTAATCTAATGTGCAGTGACTTCCAGTGCACTACTTTAAGACACTTCTAAGAGAGCAAAACCAGTAGAGTTTATTAGAGAGATCTTTAAATTCTAGATGTTTCAGCCTTTAAAATCAGTTTTTGGTTGGTTTTGGGTACTTGCTCTTGCCATTTGGTGTTTAACCTGCCAGTCTCAAATTTGTGGTTTCTGCATTTTTATTGTGTACATGTATACACAGAGATAGGTGTTTTTCACGGTGTCTGAACTAGAGTGTGCCTTACTTAAGCCACACCTGTCCCCAGCCACCTGATCTATGACGGTCTCCCTTAAAGGAAGCAGTTCGAACTCCTTACTGCATAGTAAGAAAATCCAAAGTTAAAACTCATCGAAACAAATCAGTATTTTCAATGTGGTATCAGGTGGACATTTTCTGAAAATTAATACAAAAGTTAGTTATTATAGTCAATAAAATTTTCATACTATTTACCTAAGACTCAAAGAAATTTTGCCTTTATTTTTGAACTTCATTGTTTAACTTCTGACCATGAAAATTGATCTGTTGCATATATATATTCTTTTCTCTTTAGTTAGTGTTTTAATGTAAACAACTAAAATACTCCAGAGTCTACTTGCTTTTAGTTTTTATGTTGAGAAGTATTAGTTGTTGCTTACTGAATTTTCCTGACTCTATGCCACATAAACCCATAAAACCCAACTAAGACATCTGTAGCAGGCTGGCGCTCAGGAGCTGACTCTGACGCCTTGAATTCTGATGCATAGTCTATTTCTATTTTTGTTAGTCTTCCAATCAGCCTGTGTCTGGACTTGAAGGCTGATTTGGTTGCTCCCGTGAATGCTAAGAACAGTATGTGACCTGTAGGATTCACATAAGGATGCAGTGGGATAGGTTTCTCTGCTGACGGTCAGCTCTCCGCTCTTCTTTCCCCGTCTCTATCTGGACTGCATTGTTGTTCCCAGGCTTTCATAACTGGTCATGAGTGATGCTCAGTATAGCTGCCCTGAGATTTGTGCCTCTGCTCCCACCCTTTCTCCATGGCCCATGTCCTCATGGAGCCTGTAAAGCCACTCTAGTTGCTCACTGTTGTGGTAAAAGTGAAATCAGAGCACCCAAAGATTCTTTCTTTGTGATGATTTATGAGACAAATACACTGTATGTAAGTTAAGAATTTCTCCCAGTTTTGTTGACACTTTGAGACTATCCTAAATTAACTTTTTACATCAACTTGTCTGACCCCAGAGTGGAGAGAGACACCTTCGGTCAGTTGAAGGGCAAGAAGAAAAGGTACAGGATGGCCGCTTTCTAGATACTGTGGTAGATTAGGACAATGAATGTTTTGCTTATGTGTTCTGGCTGCATAAATCTGAACATATGTAGCATTAAGGTTGCAAATTTGAGCATTTCTACCAGGAAGTGAAAGTTGTGTTTCCAAAATAATTTCTGCTCATTGCAGACACCGTTGTAGAAATGGGTGACTTTTGATTTTAATGCAGTAAAATCCTTACTTAAAAAAAAAAAAAAAGCTCTCTTTCTAAAGGAGTTAATATCCCTGTGAGAATGATAACATTTATATTTTTCATTATTTCTGAATTTAAATTTGTAACCTTAATTGCGGTTTTAAGGGATGTGATTTTAACTTTTGCTTTCTATGGCAAATATAATTTTTGGATTATATTATATTTTTTCTCATAAGAAGTATTTTAATTTTATGAAGTCAAAAAGTTACAATAGCTTAATATGAACACGTAAGAAAGATGAAAGGGAACTAACTATACCCCTACAGCAGAGCCTGGTTTTGTGTAGGGCGCATGATGTCATTATTTTATGTGGCACAAGAGTTGTTTTTAAAGCCATTACCTTTTAGAGCAGTGTTAGAGCAGATACTTGGTAGTGGTCAGAACCAGGCCTGACACAACATCTCGGGATTCTGAAATGGTACAGAAACACACATACATTGTGTGTGTATTTATTCAGATATATTTTCTTGTCCATTGTGTATGAGCTATATACAAATCGCTAGAAAAATCATTCCTGAGGAGTTGAAAGCCTGAAAATATATTAATGGCATATGGTCAGGTATTTCAGAGTGACCAACATAGCAAGAATCGTTGCAAGTATGGATTTTGATTTAAAAAAAAAAAAGATGACTACCATTGCCCAGGCTCATGACACACGACAGCAACTGACCAGTCATCTCCATCCATTCTCCTTCACGTGGCTTATATCCCCACTGGAGAGAGTTAAGTCAGGAAAAATTAACTCCCATGCAGCTAGTTCCATAAAGCCTGAGGACGTGACTGCCTAGTGTCCTTCATAGTGTACAGTGGTCTTGTAGTTTTGTTTCAGAATGAGCTGGGCAAGTCAGACTGGGCAGTGAGAACTTAGCAGCCATGTTGTGCTGCTAAGGACGGTGGAAGCACAGAAAAACTCTTCTTGGTATTACTTATGGTGAACATGTTTATGAGCTGTAACTTTAAAATAGTTTGCAGTATTCTTGGGGAGATGAAAAATCTCCTCTTCCCAATTAGAAAAGCATGACAGGTCAAAACATGAATAACCCCAAAATCCAATTTGGTGAACCAGTGAGTTTATTGGGGTTACTTTCAGGAGCAGGAATGAATATCTCAAAACCAACCCCGCCCCTCCCCAGCATGGGTGACAAACAGCCTATGAAAGCTGAAACAGTACTCAGCCCTCAGGCAGCATGGTGGGTTGGGGAATCCTATGAGAGAGCTCAGTGGGTCTGAGCTTCTTCTTCCAGACGGTGCTTCCTCCAGGTCAGCTTCTCTGAGAGTGACTTGCTGCAATCTTTACTGCTCATATAAATGTGCAGAGGGAGGCGCCTCATGAATCTGGCCAGTTTCATGGACTTCCAGAAGCAATTTTGATTCTTTACTCCTTGGGATGGTGGAAGTTTTCATCTCAGAGAAAACTTCTAAGCAACAATCCTTCATATTACCAACCGGAAATGTAGATAGCACCTTTGCTTTATAAAGCGTAAATACAGGGGTTGGTACTTGGCGTTGTAGATTCAGTGTCTTGATGGCCCTTCACAACGTTCTAACTCAGTTTAGTTTGCTGGGGCGGCTGCTTCACTCTCTACCACTTAGAAATGAGGTTACCTTTTTGCTTGAATGTGAGGAATAAGCATTCCCCGAGGACCGCCACAATGAGGGTCTTTCATTTAAAGGCACCCATGGCTCTCACAGAGATGCAGAGCTCATGAGGGCAGGTGCATAGATGCTTTCATGGAGTAGGCTAGAATGTGGCTTCGGTATTGGCAGGACACAGTGCAGTTGCCCCACCCCATTGCTCTCAGCAGATAGCAGTGGGGGCTGCTCCTTTGTCCTTTATGGTCACTGGCACCCTGCCCTGCATTCTTCATTGTTAGCAGCTATCTTATCTTCACCATTAAAGGTCCTTGTTTTGTTTTTCAAAATTTGATTTATGTTTCACTTTTAGTAATCAGGCATGTGCATTACACAAAACTTAGAACTCAGCAGTAATTTATGGTATCCATTGCTCGTGGTGAGTGAATTAAGTTAGAGCATCTTGGGAAGACTCTCTACTGAGATATTTATATGGTTTCCAGAGTGAAACACTGCGCGCACGCGCGCGCGCATGTAGGTGTGTGTGTGTGATGTATGTGTTTACTGTGTGTGAAGTGTGTATGTAGTATGTGTGTGTG
>NC_022010.1:60463356-60478509 GCF_000317375.1 Microtus ochrogaster
TGTGTGTGTGATGTGTGTGTTTACTGTGTGTGAAGTGTGTATGTAGTATGTGTGTGTGATGTGTGTTTACTGTGTGTGGAGTGTGTATGCAGTATGTGTGTACTTGTGTGGTGTGTGTGTGTGTGTGTGTGTAGCTTCTCTTCCTTTTTCTAAATAGTGAGCTTTAATTCAGGTCCTTCTTAAATCAACAAACAAATTTCTTCTTGAGAATTGACTGTTACTCCAAAATCTTGCAGGTGCCAGTGACTTCTTTTTAAGAAATGGAAGTTTTAATTGATTTCATTCTCAAAGATGTTTACTTACTAGTAGGAAAGATTCATTGCTATTTAGTCATCCTCAGGTCCGAATATTTTAGCATTATCATCTTAACAGTACACACCAGCAAAAGCCAAAGAGTTATCTTTAGGATGCAGCCCGTTCCTCTCTGTCTTTAAGTAGTACTCGTTTATTTTATATGAGTACTATATTCACATCATTCCTGCCCTACCTCTCCTCCCTCGAGCTCTTCTGGTGCCCCTCCTCAAATTCATAGCCTTATACTCTTTAATTATTATTGTTACACACACACACACATTCACGTAAATGTAAATTTATAAGCACAACCTACTGAATTCATTAAGTGTTGCTCATACGTCTATGTGTTTATGACTGACTCCTTGGGATTCGATCATCTACCACAAGCCTTATCCCCAGAGAAGATTGATCTGCCTTCTCTCAGAAGTCATGAGTTGCCTATTGCTCTTAATTTAGGGGCAGAGCCTTGTGATATTTTCCTCTTCTATGTTGTCATGTCGACTGATAGCTGTCATTCTGCAGGTCCTGTTTAGGCAACCATATTGTTGAGATTTCATGGTTTGCTACTTCCCTATCATGTGAAAGACACTCTAGAAAGTGCCATTATATACAAAATGTTGCAGCAAACATCCTAGTCACCTGTCTTTCACAATCTTTCTGCCCCCTCCTCTTCAATGTTTGCTGAACTGTATACTAAGCTGCAGGCATAGGGTTTTTGAGCACCCAATGCTCTCTGCTAAGATGTAGGTATAGGGGTTATGATATAGGTATAGAGAGTAAGCTAAATTGTTCTCTGCTAAACTGTAGGCATAAGGATTATGTTGTAGATGAGGCAGTTGAGGTTGAGTAGTTGAGCCAGTGGTTAGTTGTTCTCTGCATATTGACCAGATATTTCTGAAATCACCTCAATTTGCTTCAGAACAAAGTTTTTTTTAATGAGGGGGTGGGAGCCTCATTTATCTTTGAGTACAAGGATGATCATTTAGAACACTGTTTTGCTTTAGAGGAAGTGGCAATAGTCGGTTCACTTCTGGGTCCTCCACCTCCCCAGCTACAAGTCATTGGCTAGGTTTAACAATGTAAAGCATGAATTCCCTCCTATTGAGCAGGCCTGAAAGTCAATGTGATAAAGCTGTTGGTTATCCCCAGTACATAAGTACCAGTATCACACCTGCGAGTGTATCTCGCTGTTATGGTCATTGTTGTGGTTCATAAGGAAGAGGCTGCTAGGTTGGTTGAGCTTGATTTCTCCAAGTCCTCTATCCAAAGTGTGTCTGTCTTCAGCTATAACATCTTAACTTCATTTTTGAGGACGTAACCTCAACAGCCTATAATGTTTTGGGAGTCCTTGACCTCCCCTGATGAGCAACTTGGAAAGATGTTTCCCATGCCTGGTAGTGGTGTTTTGAGTACATACTATGGCTTTAGGGGGACATTGTCACCCCAACTGGCATGGCTTCATTTAAACTATATGTGTGCATACACACACATAATTGTAATAAACGTAAAATAATAATTCCCTATGACTTTTCCAAAAATCTTTATGGTTATTGATCACTATATATTCTTTGAAATTTTCATATGTGTATTCGATGTATGTTGATCATATAAACCCCCAACTATCTCCCTCCTACTGTCCCTGGGACCTATTAACCTATTTTCTTCCTGTCTCATGTCTTTCTTTTTAAATCATTTTAAAATTTATTAGTAGTAGTAGTAGTAGTAGTAGTAGTAGTAGTAGTAGTAGTAGTAGTCTCCCAAGTCCAGTTAGTGCTGACCACATGCATGGGCAGTATTTTTGCCAATAATAATAATGATGATAATCGTAGTCTCCTGAGTCCAATTAGTGGAGCCATGTCCCCAGAGAAAACTGGTTTCCCTGTCCGTAGGTGACCATACTTTCCAGTAACTCTTCATCTAGGGGTGGAGGTCCTATGAGCCCCTGCCCAACCATGCTGGAATTCTGGTTGGCCTGAGCTTTGCTCAGTTCTTGTGTAAGCAACTGCCTGTGCTGTGAGTTGGTGTATCTGTCAGTGACGCCATGTCCAGAAGGCAGCATTTCAAAGCCCTCCTCCCCATCCTCCAGCTCTTAAATTCATCCTAGTCTCTCTTCCAGTCTGTTCAGTGAGCAGAGAGGCTGATGTAGGGATCCATCTGTGGCTGGACATTCGCAGTCCCCGATTCTCAGTTCTCTGACTAGTTATGAGTCTGTGCGAACCAAACAACTGCAGAAAGAGTCTTCTCTGACCAAGGTCCAGAGTGGCACAAATCTGCCTTCCACACGTACTCTCTGTTAAACATCCTTTTTCTCTTGTTTTTCAATATATGTGCACACTAGAGTGCTACCTCAATCTCTTTTACATTTTATTATTAAATGTGTCTTTTGACGTTTTCACACGTGCACACACACAACTGCACACACATTCTCATCCCTATCTCCCGCCCCCATTAGGCCACTCCCCCCCCTGAAAGTCTCTTTGCCATATTCATGAGTTACTGTTTTGTTGGAAGACCCAGTGAGTTTAACCAGGGCCCTCTGTCTGACCATGATTTTGGAACTCTCTGTTGGAGCCTGGTGGGTTCATGTGTATTTACTAAATTGAGGAAGTAATTCTCCAGTTCTCAGAATCTAATATTGGTCATTGGTTTGATGGTGAAAAACTTAGGCCCCTTGAGTCCCTCAGCCACCTGTGCCTGGCTTCAGACAGGCTCATTCTTGTTTAAGTACATTGCAGGCAAGTGTAGTTGTATTGAGTTCCTGATCAAAATGTGTATATCATGTCCAGAAGACAGCATTCTGTAGCCCTGCCTCCTGTCTTCCTGCTCTTATATTCTGTCTGCCTCTCTTCCCAGGGTTCCCTGATCCTCGGTGGAGGGTGTGTAAATGCGTTTTATAGCTGAACGCTTACTTATTCCTGTGACTGAGTTCAGTTTATATAATTTAAGGATGATTCTGTTTTGCTCCTATTCCCTGCTTAACTGTGTGATGCATTCCATAGCTACTCTCTTCCTGTAGGTACTTTTCCTACCCGGAGCTCTGTATTCCAAGCTCTTCCTTGTTTACTTGTTTATTTTTACCTCTCCTTCCCATCACCAAGTTTCTAGTTAGTCTTATTTATCCTTCTCTAATTCTAGCGGTAATGTGATATTTAGTGGCCTGTCAGCTGCAGTTTCTCTGTTTGAGAAAGCCTGCTCCCAGTCAGCTTTAGGAGCTTACTGAATTTGCATGGGCAGGGTGGGGGGATCTCGGCTGTCCTGGGCCCGCCTTTGTCTGCTAGCCAGTCGGGTTTCAGTAGAACCTGTTTTCCAGCAGGCCACATGACTTGGGAATGATTCTGCTTCACCCCTATCTTAAAAGTATATTTTTCATTCTGCTGTTGTTCTTGAATGTTTGTACTGTAAAAATTATCTTGAGAAGTTTGGATTTCTTGAACTGACATGGAGGGATATGGTAGGAAATTATGGCTAGTAAAAGAATATTGAGTCGTTGAAAGACTGATGCTGGTCATGTTCTCCTGTCTTGGGGACACACGAGTGTGTGACAGGATAGCTGGAGTTGTTCTAGGGTTTCCTCGCCTGATTTTATAAGGAAGTTTTCTTTCCCACCAATCCAGAGTTGTTCTTTTCCCTCTTGTCTTTCCCCCTAGACTTGTATCTTCTTTAGCTAATCTGGTCAGAAGCAGCCAAGGGAGCAACTCAGAATGCCAAGGAGGAATACACAGAAGAGGACCTGGTTGGTCTGACACTAACTGTCTGGGATAGCTCTAAGCTTGGCAGGATCATCATGTTTTCTTTTGTCGTTTGTTAGCTTTCTCGAGCTTTGAAGACTGGAAAGGAGAGAAAGGAAGAGAAGGCCCCGAGACTGGGAACAAAAACAGTGTGCTATGGGAGATAGTCTCCCGGGGAAGTTACTCGTTGTCATGTTCTGTCCATCCCGGCTGAGTAGTAGGCAGAGATGGGACCCTGGTAGGAGAGAGCAGTTGACAAGGTCGTTCACCATGATGTGTAGCGGGTAACTGACAAGAGAGCGATCATGCACATGAGCGAGTCTGTGTTTATTAGTTGCTGTAGGCTCTTATTTGCTTCCCTTTCTCCTGTTAATGTATATAATCAAGAGTCCTCTAGTTTCCGAACAGACCACCAAAGCTAGGACACCTTCACTGGAGCATCTAGCACCTTCTAGTTTTAGCCCTGGACTTGTTATCTTAAAATTAAGTATTGCATTACTTCATTTATTTTATTTATTGAATTAATATTTTTTATTTATACCAGCTTCCAACCAGAGGACTATACAGCCTCCTAGGGTAAGTTCAAGTTTATTAAATGAATTAAGAATGATTGCTTGATGAATTCAAATGAGAGGTTGATAATTGGAATATTGAACTGTTTTGCTTTCTGTTTAATGTGACATCCAATTAAGACAATGCTGAAGTCATTTCAGGGCCTGTGCATGAGTGAGCGGGGCTGATTCTATTGTAAGACTTCTCTTGACACCTTTATATACCTGGGATGTAGGAGAAATGACCCTGTAAGACTGCACTTAGTTTATACATCCAGAATTGGACAGTCTCTGAGAGGAATGTGGTCATAGCTTCCTTCAGAAAGAAGCTGATTGCAATATGTCTCCCCAACTGTTGGCGTTGCTTGACGTGAGTTCATAGGCGACGGTTTCAAGGATGATCTTAAGGAAGAGAAGTTGTGCTAAGCTGACTTCATTTAAAGATATAAAGTATATGCTGATGGAAAAGAAATCTGTTCCAAATAACGACTCCCCATTTTATCAGCACTCTTCTCTAGAACCCCAAAGTGTGCTAGAGGCCTCATTGCGTTTTCCTGCTTTCATAAGCTCTTTGTGGGGGAAGGGGGTTCTAAGAAAATGAGCAAATTCAGGAGAAGATTACTAGGGGGAGAGGAAACACAAACTACCATATTGAGTCAGCATAGTGACAGGCCTGAGAGTTCTTACAAGTTGTACTCAGCTTCCTGTAAATAACGGCTGACAGATAAATTTGGCCTCCTCACAGAACACACCCAAAGGGCCGTCAGGGATGGAATGTATTAATTTACCTCAGCACTTTACTCTGATGAGAGTAGTGTCCTAGCTATGTTCCTCACAAGCAGGCCGCAGCTTTCCTAGTGCCTCATGGAGATAACCTGATCAATGGACCGTTAAATCCTAACAATTTCTTGCTGCTACTAAGTTCAATTTGCATGATGTGAAGATGATGCTGCTTCGCTGCCATCTCTTATATAACTGTATTTCCCATCTCTTGCTGCAATTTGCGTGTTTGTGCATTAATACTTCCATGGGATTTCTTGAACTGAGAATGATGGGTGGAGCGGGAAATTTTGCAGAGAAAAAAAATGCTAAGAGAATAATATGGTTGTTATTAAACTATTAACTAGCCTTGGGAAGCCTTGTTTCATTAGTTTTTGCTGTCTTATTTTGCTATCAGACCCTAGGAGTCTCCACATAATACAGGTTCAATGATAGTGTAAGTTTTAACATAAAAGCCATAAAATAACATGTATTTTGTATAAATATATTTTAAATATTTTCCAGAAAGCTGTAGAGGAACCCCTTAACGGTATGTGATTATTATAAACTTAGTAGCCTTGATCCATTAGCAGATCATAATTTGAACTGATTATTAAAGGCATTAGAATACCCATGCATGCCTTGGGAAGAATCTGGTTTGGGAGTATTGTTTGTTTGCTTGTTTTTTGGTTCGTATGCTCTCTTGCCTTAATCTCTTGATTCTTCCTTGATTATTCATCAGAAATTGGTAGTGTTGCTTTTGTAATGTTCTCACTGTCCTGTGCTATAGTAGTTGCTTCCTTTTGCAAAGTGACATTGGGCAAGGGGACCATTGACCTTTGTCAATGTCAAGTGTTTCACCCTCAGTAGAGAAAAATCTCGGTGGCTTCCAATTTCTAATTTGTCAATTTTAGAAATATACAGGTTGCCACCTGGCTTAATGCCAAAATGTTTCACTTACTTCCTGTGTCAATCTAGACCTGGATTCTCCAGTAAGTCTGTTTGCTTTTTGTGGATGCTGTAGATGTGAACCCAAGAAATGCATCCCAAAGAATGATAGTCTCAAATGAGTCTAGCTGTCTAGCTGGGGGATAGTTGTGTTCTTGCATATTTGTTTATCTTAAGATTATTTCTCTGAAGCCATACTAACTTTTTACTAATTGCCTGCTTGTTACTAATCCTTAGCATTTAAAGAATCAAAAGGAATGATGAATGATGGTAAGTATGAAATTCACTTGTCGTTGTATGCTGATTGATTCATGGACCTTAAAAAGAAAGCAGAGAACTCCTTGAAATGACACCTTCTTTAGAAAATAAAAGGGGCACTGTCTCTCATGAATGCCCACATGTCTTGATGTTTAAAACTTAGATCTAGTTTTAGATTCTTTTCTTCTGCCTACCATGGTGTCATTTTTCTGTAGGTGGGTACGAACAAAACCCTGTGGGGTCTCACAAATTGGAACCTCATGGTCCCTCGCAGAACAGTTGCCACCTTTGATAAGCGCGTTTCAGGTCATGCGTCCCTTTGGTGAACTTTTAACATGTTTTTATGAGGTGTGCAGATAGATACTCTGGCGGGGTTTCTCCTATATTCATGGAGATGATTTTGTTGCATGTGTGTGACACTGGGGGTGATATATCTGATATATCTGCTTTCCTAAGCAAGAAGTTAACTCCAACCTTGTGGGAAAGAACCAAAGAGAAAGAGAAAGACTTCCTTACTCCTCCAAGCCTTTCCCTTTTCTCTGAACATCAGTTCAATAGCAAAATGTTTCCAGAATATGACCAACACATGTACTTGTTTATTCTAACCAAAGAAGTCTGACTCTTGCCCCTAATGTATGCATTCGTATCCTTCATATACTGTGCTTCTCTAGCTCCATGGGTATTTGGGGACTGCATTTGTATTTATCCTATTTTTAAAATATGTCTTCACACCATTGGTCCTTGAAGCCATTCCATGCTCCAGACGTTGCTATTGTAAAGCCTGTGACCTTCCAGTTCACCTCCACAACAAAGAGGTGCCGGTAACACAGGAGGCCATCTTCCCCAGAGCACAATTAACTTCTGAATAAGATTTTTAAAAAACACTTCCATCGTGTTGGGTGAGCTAAATTTAAAATGGTGCTCAGGCGTGTGTTTAACGGGAAGTCCAGAATGGTCCCCTAGTTACAGGCTTTTGTCGTAGCTTTTCAATGTGTGTTTTGTTACACAAGCCACTGCTACCTAAATATGGTGCTTTTAGTGGGAGTAAGTGTGAAGAATGCCAGGCCTGCTTTTTATCATGTTTACCCTTGGTGTCTTGTTTTCAAATATTCTGATTTTTACCTACCATGGTGTCATTTTTCTGTAAGTGGACTAAAAAGTAAAGAAATAAACCTTTCCCCATTTGCACAGAACCAGTGCAAAATCCTCCAGGGCCTCTTGGTTAATTTTCTTTAAAATGTGACTTTTTCTTTAAGTCACTTTTTCAGGAGATAGCTTAAAGAACCGCTGTTTTGGTTTTTTGTTTGCTTGTGTAGCACATGAGATCTGCGAGGACCTTGGAAATGTCCTGAATTTTGGCCACGTTGAGCTGATGACAATTTGTTTTTCAAATGTCTGTTGATGGATCCAGTCTTCTAACGTCCTCTCTGGGTGCCTTGTCACACTGGATGAGGTTCGCGGTGCCATCCCTTTACCTACGCCAGATCACAAGTCTGTTTCATTTCTGTTAACCGAAAGGTGTAAATCGAACGTGAATGAGATAGAATACTATTCTTGGATCAATAAGTTCTGCTATGAAAAACCAACATCCCGCGCTCGCCTTTTGTGGCGCCAACCCAGCAAGCTGAGATGATCAGTCTGTGTTCACTGTATTTTCATTTGTCATTGGCATTTTGCTTAGCAAACTGAAAAGAGGAGTGATTTGCCTGATTTCTCCCTGTGACCTTTACAGATCCGTTCTCATTATTTTTGATATAATATATCTGAAAGAGTTTCACGTTTAGAAGCAGAACATGTCTTAATGCGTAGGAAGTAGACATGAGCGGTGACAACATATCAATGTTTCTATTTTCCAGAATAAGTGAGGGGCACTGATGGACTGTGTCTGGAGAGTCAGACGCGAAGGAACACAGTGTGTCTAAGCACCCTGGCCCTGCTGACTCTGAGAAGAAAACATAAACAGCAGTAACTGACTTTCATCTATGGAAGATGTGTTGGCCCATAGATGATGATCAACGCAGCTGTAATTTACTCAATAAATGAATCATGATTGTGTTGTGTAACCAATTGAAATCCATTTTTCTATTGTTTCTACTCAACAAGGGGCAAAAGAATCAGGGGCAACTTCCAAGAATGATGCTGGCTAGATCCTCGAGTCTCTGGACACTGGGTTTAAATCAATTCTGTATCAGACTTGCCTAGCATTAACCTGATGGTTACCCAGAGATACCCATGACAAACAGTGGTATCCAGCAAGCCTTAGTAAACTCAGGTTCCCAGCAGCTTTGTCATTCGTGCTGCTAGCTGTATAATGTGACTGCCACTTCCAGATCATAGGGACAGAGACTAAAGTAGAATAATGAATTTGGCGGCGCAAATCCTGTACGCCCGCTATGTGTGCTATGATATCAGTAGCACTAGTGTCTTCATTCTTGGGGCTTGCCTCCATCCACAGTCCCCCCGCCTCTTGACATAATGCACACCCAGATTTTGGATTCTTTTTTTTTTCTTTATCAATGTGGATTTCTTTGCACCCTGTCCTGTCCTGCTACTTGCGTTTGCGGTACAAGATGCAGTACCCTTTCTCCTCTTCAGACACGGTCCTGTGACACAGTAGTGTCAGTCGCAGAAAGGAGCCAGACTTATTCTCAAAGCACTGTGCTCACTCACACTCTTCAGCAAAAAAATAGCAATGGTTGTAACATATGTATTCAAGACCTCTGGTTTGAAGGCAAAAAAAAAAAAAAATCTACAGTGTTTCTTGCCGTGTTTTCTGATCGGAGGCATGACCAAGCAAGACTGAGATCTGAACTATGCGTCTCCTGCATGGCAACATGTGTCTCCATCAGGCCCTAGCAAGGCCAGGGGGAGGAGGTTTTACGCCTGTTGTCTCTTTGTTGCATGATGAACACTCATCACCTTCCTCCTGTATCCCACCTCTGCCTCCTCCTCTTCCCCTAAGTTTGAAAAGTAAAACAAAACCACCACATTCCCTACCCCGTTTAGAAGAAACCAGCGTCCTGAGAGTTGTGATCGCATGGAGTACTTTTAGATTATTAGCACTTGTTTTTTATCCCGTTTGTGGACGTGTTTGTATGTGCACATGTATAAGGTAGGCACATGCATCTTCTGTACCAACAAAAGGGAGACATCTACAGAAGAGCAAATGCTAACTTTGTGCTTTTAGTAAATACATTTAAAAACAAAGGTCCTTATTCGGTGGAATTATATTTGATGCAAATGTTTGATCACTTTAAAACTAGGTAATGTGCCAAGCTTTTTTGACTGCTGACCAATGCCCTCTAAAAAAAAAAAAAAAGCACCAGTAATTTTTCCTGTTTGTTTACGAAGGCATTTGTATTTTGTGTTTGCATTCCTAATGGTTATTTCTTCTTAGTCCACTGAACGTTTCCGTGTGCCTCTTGTATGCCAAACTTCCTGTCATCTTTCATGTGGGGACCAAGTGGTTTGTCCATGGCAAACCTAAACCTATGACCTGCTGAGGCCTCTCAGAAAACTGACCACGCTGCCAAGATAGTGCTTCTAAAGAAAAGTAGGCTTTTTCCCTGATCCTGTAGCTGTTCAAAATAGTATTGTATAGAGAGGGAGCAAGATGCCTTTATACAAAACTGATGGCTCCTGATGTTTTTCTGTTTCCTTCCGAAAATATTTATACCTTGCTCATTTTCTTGGTTACTTTGAAATCGGTTTTGATGAAGAGAGCAAAAAGCAGATGGACTTGGAACTGATCCAAATTTTCCTATTCTCTATTAAGAGAGTCAGGTGTGAAAATCTTTATAGTCGATTTTTTTATGAACTAAAGTTGTACCTTTCAGTAAGTGGTCAGTGCCCCTCTGCTCAGGGGTTCAGTCTTAACCAGCCGTCATGCTCTTTTGCTGCCTGCCATTTGAGGCATTGTGTACCCTAGACAGTGCCACTGGTGATGGCCAGGGAAACACAAGATGAACTCAACTCTTGTTCTTAGTTATCCGCTTCTCTGTATAAGGGACCGTAGCAGCAAAGAGTCCTCCTGCCTGGGCATTATTGGGCCAGTTCACCCTCTTTAAATCAAACCCACTATGATGCCTGGCTCTCATTGTAGCAGATTTAAATTGCTAACAGCATCGTGGGCAGCATGCATCTGTTTTGCCCCACAGAGTGCTCTCTTCTTCCTCATCCCAATTTCCGCTGTCATATCCTCTCTTCGGCTTTTATTTATTGTCTGCTCTCCATTTATACAATAGTACGGAGAGATGCCATTTGTCATTTTCCGCCACACTTTCCCAGCCTTTATGGCTGAGTCCCATTTTTCTTCTCTTTCAAATGGTTGTGCTTCAACTCATCCGTCACTGACTGTACTTTGCAGCCTGTCCCCGACTGTCTGGGGCCCCTTTCATCTCTCCCTTGCCCTTTCTGGTGCTTCATGTGTCTCCGCTTAGCTCTGTTGGGTTTTCTGTCTTATTCTTCTCACTGGACTTCTTTAAAAAATTCCTCCCACAGCAAACGCGTGGCTTCCCTTTCTCCTTTTCCTCCCGCAGAGTTCTGCGTGCATTAGTAGACACTCAGTATAGCATTTTGATGGCAAGAGTTGCCTGCATTTAGATTTCTCTTCTAAATAGGGTGAGCTAGAGAGTTTTCTTTTTCTTCTTTTTTTTTTAATTTTTGACAGATTTCACAAACACGCTTTGAAAATTGTAAGAGATGGTGATTCACCTGAAAATTCCAGGTCTGGTCTGTTTAAACCATGGAAAGTATCAGACTAAAAATCACGGGGCTGTGTCATCCATAACAGGCGTTCTTTCAGGATGTTGTGGTCAGTGTAGTGGCCAAATTGTATCCGAGTTAATAAAGTGAAGTGAAGCCTTCACTCTGCTGTCATCTCATTGTCTAGGTTTATCTTGTCTTACAGTGGGTATTCAAAAATGACCGTCAGAGGATATGTAATAGAAGCGCCTGCACTTGCCTCGTTGATGGGAACTAGAGAAAAGAAAGTGTCTGGCAGCGCTTTGTCTTTTCACTGTATTTAACGGAGGGTTTATTTAGAGATGAGCATTTTTAAAATCTCTTAATCGCCACGCCCGCCAGGGGTCTGGTTAAGTCATTTTCTGTGGCTAAAAAGTATGATCCACGTTAACTTTGAAGAGAGGAGCAGTACCCAGGCAGTCGTCCTGCCTATGGCTTTGATTGCCCTGAATTCTGACTGTTGAATACTGAGTTTCCCATGATCTGGTATTTGGAGAAAAAGAACGGGCCTTTTTAGGAAGCATCTCTATAAGATGGTGTCAGTGGAGTCTTCAGAGAGTTGTTGTCATGATGGATGACGGAGGAAAACAGGTCTGATTTTTATTCAACGGAGCATTATTTACAGAAAGCCATTGTTGAGAATTAGTTCCCACATCATATAAATATCCATTAACCATTCTAAATTGTAAGAGGACTCCAGTGTTGCTATGCGCAAGGCACTCCCCTGGGGCCTTTCTGCATAGCAATTAAAGGTGTGCTATTTGTCAGTAGCCATTTTTTTTTGCAGTAATTTAAAGACCAAAGTTCTTTTACAGCTGTGTTACCCTTAAAGGTTTTTTTTTTATATGTATTAAATCAATTTATCACTGTTTGAAGCTTTGAATACCTGCAATCTTTGCCAAGATACTTTTTTATTTAAAAAAATAACTGTGTAAATATTACCCTGTAATATTATATATACTTAATAAAACATTTTAAGCTATTTTGTTGGGCTATTTATGTTGCTGCAACGGCAGACCACAAGCACATTTCTGAGACATTTTCTTTTTAGTACATTTTTCTGGTTTTCAAAATTCTATGTAATGGAAAGGCTGATTTTTTAAATGGACTTTTACTTAACAGTTTAAGTATAATCAATATAGGAATCTTCTGAGTTTTAATTAGAAGTTTGAGACAGATGCAATGTGTGTTATGGGTAACTTTCCCACAATGGGGTGCAAATATCAGGAGAAAACAAGTCCTGGGTTCTAGTACTGGTAGGACTGCTTCCTAGCAAAAGACCCCGGCAAAGCGCTTAGCCTGTACCTCTGAAGGGTGAGGCTAGCCCCTGCCCAAACTGAAATGTATGGTTTTCCATTTTAATTTTTCCTCGGTTAAGTTATTTTATTGCAATTAAAGAAAACTCAAAACCTTTAGTGGGAGGTGCAGATCTTTTGGCCAACATAATGTGAAAATTCAGCTATGACAGCTGGAGTCTGGACCTCCGAGACAGTCAAGGAGCTGGGATCCTGCCACCTTCCAGCTTTTCCCTTTGTGAACTCCGTCTGCCCCATTCCAGGTAACACTAAAGGACCAACAGCCAGTAGAAAAGGATAGACGTATCAGTTGTGTGTCTCGTCGCTGTGATGAAATACTTTGAGAGACTCAGTTGAAGGAAGAGAGGGTTGTCCTTGACTCACGGTTCAAGGTTGACAGTCCGTCAGGTGGGGAAGTCTCAGCATCCAGGTCTTGAGGAAGCTGGCAGCTTACCTCCGCAGTCAGGAAGCAGAGTTGCAGGTGAATGCTATTGCTCCATTTTCTTTCTCCCCATTCTTCACTCAGTAGTTAGGGTGGGTCTTCCCATCGCAGCCTAATCTAGATAATCCCTCACAGAACAGACGTGCCAGGTCTGAGTGCAGTTAGATCCTGTCGCACTGGTGTTATTAACCTGCCACAGCGTATGTCTCTGAGTCACCGAAACCAAGCATTTCTTGCTCTGCTTCGGCCAGACCCACATCCACATCCAGCCTGGAACAGAGGTCATAGGCTGTGTCCACAGTGCATTAGCCCAGCTGGGAGTTGGAGAACAGAGAGTAAATTCTCTTGAAGCAGAACTGGGTAGTTACCAGACAACTGAAGTCATTAGATGTGAGGCACAGGTCCCCAGTCAGTGCCACATCCCTTCGGGTCCTTCTTACAAGTCTACATTACATGTGTGATTGTCGGCCATTTAAAAGGAAAATAATATTTGGCAGCAAAGTACCGTCTTGTTCCCTACATCATAGGCAATTTAATTTTTATGTACTTAGGAGGACGTTTTCATTCTCAGCAGGAGTAACTAATGGAATTCAGAAAGCATTTAATGGCCTACCTCCTGCACTGAAAGCTGCCCCACGAAGTACAGAACTGTGCTCAACCTGATTAGAACTCCCACTGAGGTGGAGGCTTCAAGTGGAACTGGGTTTCACTTTTGTGTGGCACCTTCCCACCCAAGGCCTCAAGTTTGACAACTTTACCTAACAACGGGCTAGGGTAATAGCTGAGGTTGCCCACTTGGTGGTGTTTACTTTCAAATACCACACACACACACACACACACACACACACACACACACACACACACCCTACTTTGTTCTTTGAAACAGGTTCACCATCAAACTTGCTGTTTAACCCAGGCTTAGCTCAACCCTGCTTCAGCCTCCCATGTGCTAGAATTGAGTGCCCACACCCCGCTGATTACTATAGAATGCTTTCAAGTTGTCTCAAGTCCCTGAGAAATTCCTCCAGGTTGAAGGGACAACCCAGACACTAGCAGGCTTTCTTAGTAAAGGGTAGGAGAACTCAGTCTTGCTAATAGCAACTGGTCAGTCCCCAAACTTTTGACCTCCAACACCTCTCTATAGGAATAGCTTCCAGATCACCTTAGGTGAGAGTCCTATGTGGACTAATCTTGAACCCTACTTCCTAGACAACCCTTTCTAGGAAGGCTTCTCATGCTCTCCCGGGAGTTCCACCCCCAGCTCACTTAGAAGATTTTAGAAGGTGATGTTCACAATCCTCCCATTTGCAAGTTAGCAGAGGCGTAGATTTGATACCTGAAGAAACCTTTTCTCACCCCAGTGTTATTGTGCTCCTCTCACAGTTGGATGGGATGGATAGATATATAATCTTTAGTTTGATAATCATGGATACTGTAGTACCAATGTCCTTCATCTGCTGGTTGATGGAAGTGATTCTAGTGCAACTATTGCTTACGTCACGGAACAGATTATCCTGGATCAGGCTGTAGATGCCAATCCAGTATATTTCTCTCCTACCTGTGCAAAGTCCTAGGTTCAATTTAAAAGCCTCCTGGTTCCTAAGTAAGAAAATACTTCAAGCAATCAAAGATAATACTTTTGCATAGCTTCACGTTTCTGCTCAAATAAAGCTGTCCAACAAGCTATAGAAATTTTAAGCTTTAAAGTCAATTGACAGTGGGATATTTAATTGCCTAAAAGAAATTGTGCCTTAAAATTATAAAGTTTTTCCACATACGTGTTTTTTAAAGCCTGATTTAGTAAAATTGAATGTTCTTGTATTTGTGTGCCTTGGAAAAAATGTTAAATATGTATTTACATTCTTCAAGAGAAACATCTGAGTAAAGGATTTGACTGAAATAATTGACCACATTCCATCTTTGGGCTTCTGGATACAATATCTTTTGTTGTTATGTGGATAGACTAGTGTCTTAGTTAGGATTACTATTGCTGTGATAAAAACACAGTGACCAAAACACCTTGGGGAGGAAAGGGTTTATTCAACTTAGCTTCATCACAGTTCATCATCAAAGGACAGGAACCTGGAAACAGGAGCTGATTCAGAAGCCAAGGAGGGGTGCTGCTTGCTGCCTTG